>NC_140207.1:12556793-12946572 GCF_965226575.1 Pagrus pagrus
GTGTGACCCAGCCTCCATCTCTCTCAGCTATTGTGTTGTCTGTCTCCAGGGAGCTCGTCTCCTCTGGACTCCCTGTTTAATGTCAGCTGGCCTGCTCTCTCCCTTATAATCAGCTCCACGTCAGACTTAGCCTGCTTATAAAACATAATATGGCCATCAATTTTCAGTCAGACAGCAGGGTCTGCATCAACGACTCCCTGGTGCTGTCGTGGGGTGGTGCATTTGAAGCTAGCAGCACGTATTTTGTCATGGAAAGGACACATGGCAGTGAATCAATACAATATGAATAATGTTATATGATCAATGTCGTCTGGTCTTTGGTTAGTAACGCATCTTAAATGCTAAACTTGACAGTTCATCCTTGACCTTGGTAAAAAGCAGATACAGTTTGGTTTCTTTGGGAAGAAACAAGATCAAACTTGTATATTACCGAGGTTCAGAGGTGATCGTAAGAGGATTTTGTTACGTGTTGACAGAGCCAGGCGAGCCGTTTACCTGTTTTTTCGAGTCGGTTTGATGGTTAGTCTGCTTGCAAAACCCAATTCTCAACATTACGATCGCCTGCAATGATTTTGGTAACCAGCTCACAGCTGAGCCAACTGGACAGCGAAACATAACGGATGTAAAGATGTATGTTGTGTTTATATTCTAAGCTATACTACTTCTTGAGTTTTGTTGAAGATGACTAAGCCTGAGCAAAGACAATTTATGTAAATAACTATGTTTATCTTATGTATTATTACAAATATGCTCTGTTTTAAAGTGGCAAGTGGTCCCTAGTACCCCTAGTATTTAAGTTTGCAATATTGGCCGGTTACAATAACCACCTGGTCCTTTTATCTAATGTATAAACAGTTCCTCAGTTAAATATACAGGAAATGTATAACATTAAGATATTTATATCTACAGTAATACAAAACTACTTATACAGTGAGACACTGCCCACCGGTACTGTTGTGATTTTAAAGATGTCTTTGTGAAATCTGCCCTCGTATGCGACTATGCTACAGAATGAATGCACAAAGGGAAGCAATTTAAATAGGACTGCAGGCTAAAAAAAAATAGATCTGTATTCCTGGTTTGAACTGCGAGACTATTGCATCTATATAACAAGAAAAATGGGTGAGAGTTGTAAAGTACCTGAGAAGAATCCAAATGCAGCAGCGTTTGTATGAGCTGGGTGTGGCTGCACATATCGTCTACATCCATCTATCTATCTTTGATCTAGAAGACCCAACCTTAGGGGCAAAATTTGAATGAAGTTGGGTACTGGTAATGCTAATTTTGCGAGAATGGAAAAGCTGCAGAGAAATAATGGGCGGTGAATATGGAGGAGGGTGACAGAGGGGAAAACGGTGAGGGATAAAAATGTAAGAGGGAAGTAAAAAATGAAAACGGCAGGAGGAAGAGAGGATGGGGAAGAGGAGAGGTGGCACTCATGCTACGTTTCATTCCAAAGCCCATGTTACTTGGCAGCCCAGACGTGAGCACGCACACACGCACACATGCACGCACACACACACAGACTCTCAAAAACAAGTTCAGCATTAGGCAGGGGTTCGTGAAGAAAGCCATTAATGAGAAGGCAAGGGGCTGCTGAGAACAGGCCAGGCAGAGAGGCACAAACAAAAACACACTGAACACACACACACACTGCACACACACACACTGCTCTAATCCCCTTTACTAGTCTGAACACAGGAGAAAGCAACAGAGAGGCTTGCAGTTGAGCCATGAATTTTACAGTGCCTGAACACGCAGAAAGAGAAACAAAACCCATTAAATGCCCCTAGATGCCTCATTGTGTTATGTAATTAATCAATTACTTACCTTAATTTTTCTGATTCCTCTTTGATTTCCTCTGAAAGAGAAAAAAAAAAGGAAAGGAAGATATGTTAAATTAGTCAAGTTTGAGCCTTGGGGAATGTAAATTCTGCCATATTTTATAGATAATTATACCACGGGGAGGAGAGCGCATATCAGGCCTGGCAGCACAGAGGATGCAACTTATTTATGAAGGGTAGACTTTTCGAAATCTTCTCTAAAAACTCTAGAATGCACAAGTGTTTGCACCTTGGATCAGATTATGTTTTTTAGCTTTTTAGGAAGCTGAAGTCCCTCCCTACTGTGCTGTGCTGACACATGCAGTTCACTGCACATACCTCACGTTTCGTTTTCTAGACACAAGAAAAACACTCGGATTAAACGTATTCAAGCAGATAAATGTGTGCAGTGTGGTTTTCGCCTGAATCTCATTGTGTCGTCATGGTGACGGGTTTGTTGACGTCCCGCCGCCAAGCAGAAAGGGGCCTGGTTAATGTATTGCCTCGGCTGCGGCTCCGGCGTTGCAGTCATTATTCACTCTGCGCCATGTCCGTGAGCCAGGCCAACATTTGTGTTTATTTCACAGATCTCCAGGCATGAAAGCAGTTGTATGAACTTGCTGAGCACTGGCACAGAAGAGCAGGAAAAAAACAGACAGACAGACAGACAGAGAGGGAGGGAGGGATGAGAGAGAAAGAGACAGAAATAGAGCGAGAGCGAGCGAATGAGAGGCCAATTGGTACTAGACATTAAAGGGGGCCTTCAATGAGGAAGCTTTTTAAAACACAGTGGCAATCGGCAGAGTCCTCACAGAATTGCACCAGCCTGCGATGGTTGGGAAAAACCCCAGTAATGCAATGACAGCCCAATTATTTCACTGCTGGAAGGCTAAGAGTCCTTTCAAAGAAATCCACTTGGCGAGAATATTTAGCACTTAACACTCCGTAGAATTAAATTAAGGATGGTTTCAACCGCGTTTTACTGTACCATCCATGAGGGACATGAGGGGAAAAAGTCACGAAGAGACGGCGCAAAGCCAAGTGTTGCTTTTGATTTGGGGCCGTCTGATGCTAATTTATACATCCCATTACATACATGCTGTCTCAGTTGGCCTACAGGACTTGTATGAGTCCCTGTGGATCCTAATCTGGCATGAGATCCAAGCACAGATCATCTTGTCAACTTTTCATATCATTACTCTGAGACCACTGAACCGGGTTTGTGGATCCATTACCCGAGTCTTGTCTGTCTTTCTGTGGCTAATGTGCATCTGTAATGATGGCTGTGCTGCACTGGGCAACAAATCAGATATGAAATAATAGATGAAACATAATAGGGGACAGAATGACTTCAATGCCTTTTACACACAGAATAGGGATGCAATTTGTTGATTATTTTTCCTTTCATCAATTGTTTAGTCAGTAAAGTGTACCAGAGCCCAATGTGAACTCCTCAAATTGCTTGTTTTGCCCAACAATAATCCAACTATATTAACATTTGTGTGAATGTAGACCAACATTTTAATTAGAGGCTGCAAACAGCAAAAATTGGTTATTTTTCATATTAATGGTTGATTGATTAATTAATAATATCTGCAACAAACCAGCAATTATTTTACTAACTTGTTCATTTTTGAAGATTATTCTCTTCATTATTGATTAATTGTTTGGCAGAGTTGAAATTGACATTTTCAAATGTATTGTTTTGTCAAATTTCTTTGACCAACAGTATTAAATTTACCATCAGAGACGACTGAGACAACGTGCAAATATTCACATTTTTCAACCTGAAATCACGGAACTTTTTGTATTTTTACTTAAAATTTAGTAATATTTCAGTTAATTAAGTGTCCCGACAAGAATGTGAAAATGTCTGGAAATATGATGATATTTCTAGCATAAACATCCAATATGTCTTGTATTCACACTCAATTTGACGGATAAATGGATGCTTGACCTGAAATGCACTTCGGCTGCCACAAAAAGATGGAGGGACAGCATTCAGTCTGAAATGAATCTTACTTTGGGCTCAGGCTGACAGACTGATGCAGTCAGTGTGAATGTAGCGAGAGATTTAACAGGAACAAACAAAAACAGAGAGACGCGAGACAGAAACAAACAGATGGAGAAAAATGTGCTGAGAGATACCAGGCACTGCTGATGAATTTGTTGTAATGATAAAAACGTCTACTATTGTCCTTCTTGTATCTATTGTTGGGAACATTTTTGGAGAACCTCTTTTTATATTGTGGTTGTTTTATTCCTCTTAGGCGCTTGCACCATAATTGTTTTGGTTTCCAAGCTAGAGGTTCTGACTTAAATAGTAAATACCTATCAACTATCTATACTGCTGCTCTACATCCTGATGGTACATGTACAGTATTATAGAATATGGCCTGTACCAAATACATTGTTCAAAGTCGCTACGACTGCAAAAAATTATCTCTATTATCGATTAATGTGTCACTTCTTTGTTATTAAAAGGTCCAATATTGTAGAAACTGAGACTTCCTGTCTTTTTTTACTACATAGCAAGTCTAGGTGCTGTTCAAGTCTTGTGAAAGTATCATATTGCTCAATTCACGGAGAAATGCCACAGGGCACATGCGGAAACTGTGCCTTTAAACGACCAGTCAGGACTTTCGTAAGGTTGTGATGTCACTAAGATACAGTCAGTGTCCTCAACCATGCTCCCAGCATGGCCCTGGTTGCAAAAACACCAGCAGGCACTAAAACAGAGCGTTCAGACTAAGAGTGAACAGAGGTGCTGTAGCAATGGTCAGTATGAGAAAAATAATGTGCTTTTTGAACATTATATATAATCTTCAAATTGCTTGCTGACCAACAGTCCAAAACTCAAATGGTAATTGATTTACAAAGACATAAAACAGAGAAAAGCTGCAACATGTCATACTTGAGAAGCTGAAACCAGCAAAGGTTTTGCATTTTTTGCTTAATGAATGACAACAACGATTGATCGATTATCAAAACAGTTTATTCATACATTTTCTGTTGATTGAGTAATCCATTGATTGTCACTGCTATCATAAATATTGTATTATGATGCTCATGAATATTCGGCAGACTAATCCTCTTGCCATGTGTATTCCCTTCAAAATTTGAGATTTTTGACAACCAGTCAGCTCCAGAGTTTATTTCACCAAAGTGAATAATCAGTACAATCCGATCTTTTATCTCTCCCGGCTACCCTTTCACTTTAGTGCTACACAAAGCCCAAGATCACAGAGTCGGACCCGAGAGAAAACCAGAGCAATATCACACTGCACTGCACGCTACAGAGAAAAGAAAAAGATGAATGTCTGTCAGTCTTTCTCCAGCTCTGCTTGGTGTCTATGTACATCTGCTGCTCTGTAGTCCATAATATTAAAGTTACAGCAGGACTCCAGAGGTCTCTTCTCCAGGATGTGTGAAATTACAACATGCACTGACCCAGGCTATTGCACTTTTAATATAAGCTTCACGTCATATGATTTCTGTAGCACAGGGTTATTATCAGATTTATGCAAATACACACATAAGTCAAACAAGAAGACAGACAGGCGGGCACACAGGCAGACAGAATGATGGGAGGGTCGGGGATTGTCGTATTGACTGTGTAAGTAACCATCGGATAATTAGCTCGGTGTGTCAGGAGAGTGTTGATGAGGAACTGTCACCCCAGGATTTGAACAGCGAAAACCATGGCAACGGTGGGTGGCGGTGTTGGTGATGAGAGAGAACAGATATATAAGAGCTGGATACTCCTGAGACTGGGCAGACGATGCAAGACGCAAATTAAAGCTGTGCGATAACGACTCATCTGCCAGCTACCGGTTTCAAAACAAACACATACAGTTATACAGCACAGACATATGCCGGGAGGCAGGCCCAGACAGCCGAGTGGGACTCTACACACGCACACATTCAGACCTGAACTATTTTAATTTATCAGCATCTCTTTTTAAAAAAACAAAAACAAATTAGCCATGGAATAATCCTGCAATGAATGAACCCAGTATATATAAGAGACACCTGAAAAGATCACTAAACATAGTCAGATCAGATGTCCCAAAATAAAACAATGGCTTAAAAATTCATGAGCACAAGCAATAGATATTTGCATATCTATGTATTCTGTTCAAACACAGTGTTTCTGCACAGTTGCTGATAAAGGTCAGGCTACACAACATTATTAGTATTATACTATTGGAAGTGGAGATCAACTCATATGGGTTTTATTAGGGCAGATACCAAAACCAATTATTAGTAACCGAGTGTCAAAATTTAGGATAACCAGTGATGCAATGTAACTAAATACGATTTACTCAAGTTCCGTACTTAAGTACAATTTTGAGTAGAGATTCACCGATCGACCGAAAAAAAACACAATACTGTACAGCCCTATAAAAAGTGTTGGTTAAAAATGGCAGCCTTTTGTCACTCATTAACCAGACCCCACCCTCCCTCTAACTCCGCTCTACGGCAGCCATACTAAATACAGCTGACCTTGGCGACGCTATGTTGTGTGCCCTGCTTTGTCCCAGGGCCCTGCTATAATCAAAGGAGAAACAACAAGAGCGCCAGTGGTTCAGTTGAGTGGTTAAACAGTGTCGGCGCCGGTGTCAAACAAGACGAAAACGAGGCAGATGAAACCGATAGTCTCACCGCTTTTCAATTTGACGAGTCTACATGAAGAAGACAATCGGCCCAGTGAGAGGCTTTTGTGAATCAACTTATGAAAATGTGAATATTGAGAAACAGACTTGCATGAAGCCCAAAACTGATGTCTCCACACATCCTTTGTTCTCTTAATACATTTTAAAAACGGCGCTGTGAAAATAGCCACTCCACTTCATCCAAACTGACTGAAAGAAACTCTTGAAACAAATTGATATGTGCTTTAAATGCTTTGGTTGTGAGAATAAATTGCTTAATTTTTATATCATAATACTTAACACTGAATTATAGGCTTGACTTTGCTGTATCATCAGTATTATCGCTGTGCTGATGCTTCAGCAAATGAGAAGAGGATTACCGGCCCTCAGCATGCTCGTGTTAAAAAAAAACTCTGAGGCTGTAGCACTGCTTTTATCAAACACCAGTAGGGAAGTAGCATGCATCAGACACCTATTTCACTGACCAGATACATTAGAGGGAGCCATCCTGCTCTCCTGTGAGTGCAGCCCTGATCGGACCTCAACACAAAGCCTTTGAGAGCTCCATAATGTATGAGAGCAGCATGCTAAGCCTGAATCACCTTAACCATTTTCCCTCCTCTGCGAGATACTTTTTACCCTGACTTTGACCCAGATCCTTACAGTAGATGACAGTAAATGAGCATTAATGTCGGCACATCAAATTTCCCCTTGGAGACGTCACCATTTTAAGCCTACATTTAACTCTTCGTTCATCATCAGGACCCAAGTGGGTCACATACACGTAGAAATTTCCTTTTTCAGTCATGTTATATCGCACTGGGTACTGTTGTTAACCAATCCAGCTCTGACCAAAGTCAGTGCAGGTACTATGCAAGGGTGAGCCTTTCACTTTGGTTTCAGGTTGTACAGTGTCCCATACACCCTGAGGTTGTTATCTATTCAAGGGCCCCCTAAAGCTGCATCCAAGCTGGGGAGAAGGTCAGTCAAAAGCTGGCTAATCATTTCTCCACTCTGCTGAGAAGTGACAGCAGTCTCCAAGCCTGGTAAAAGGCAGGAGTGGGCTGAGGGACATGCATGAATGCAGCCGGACATAGACAGGCACACACTCCAGTCAGGTGCTTCCCCACTGTCAGATGATATTGAAGAGCCTACAGTGCTAACAGCCTTTGTCCTGCTGGTAGGGAAATAAATCACTTCCTCAATTTCAGAAAACATTCAGCCCTGCAACCCCCTTCTACTGTCTTGTTACCACAGCACACATGAAAGTTGCTGAGTCAATTCTGCCAACCATTGTAATGACAAATATCCTCCTTGGAACCACATTTATTATTGGGTATCTCCAAGTCTAGGCCTGTCACAATAACTTTTATATTTTGACGCAGGATAATGGCGATAAACAACATTATTGTATTGTATTTACGACAGTGGTGTTGCACTCAGAAACTGTGAGGGACGGCATCTCACAATATGCCGATTTTTACATAATGTTGCTTTTATACATTTTTGTTTCACTGACGCTGAAAGACGGGGAAAAGTAGAAAAGTAGAAAAGTTGTCCATTTCCTCTCAAAAAAACAAATACAACAAAACCACCTGACCAAAACACTTTGCTTATGCACACCAAGTCTTATAACAGCAGGGAAAAACAAGCTAGTTATTTTGGCATCATGTTGGTGACATTCTTAAGTAAACACAACGGGCAATATCAAAGTCTGGTCAAGGTTATCTATATACAACAATAAATCCAAAAGATAAGATAAGATATGTACAGCAAATTGATAAAATGGCTGTTCATGTCTTGTGAAGACAACGCTGCACAAACATTGCTATATGCCAGCCTTTGTGGCAGACTTAATAAAGCCAACATAATAGCCTCAGTAGAACAAAGTCTGATATACGACACCTGCGCGACAAGGCTGCCTGTGAAAAATACATGAGACGATGACGCCATTGAGAGAAAAGCTTCAGCGACTCAGAATTCACCTAATAAAAAACAAACAAATGCCACCTACATCACTCCCAAAAACCGCTACAATGTTACAGCACCCATGGTACACGTGATTAGTACTGTACTGTCCTGTATGGAGACTGTGAAGAATAAGTGAGAGGGACAGATGTTATTATATGAGAGAGAAAGGCACAATAACCTCACAGCTTCAGGTGACTGTGTGTGACGGAGAAGCCCGGATAAACAAACACACACACACACATCTAGACTGAAAGACGGCAACATCACACTCAGTAGCTGAACTTGACAGTGAGCAGAGATGGGTTTCTGCAGCACATTATATAATGCATGTTTAAAAAGGGGCTTATCAGTGATCCCTTCAATCACACTTACACTGAGCTACAGCAAAAGCTGATCATGGCTTAGATATCAAGTGCACAATGGTGTAGTCAGCCTCTTAGGATGCAAATGTGCAGCTGTGGTAGATACGGCTGATGAATCAGCAAGGGAAGTATTTGGGAAGCTTGAGCCAAAGGTTAGAAGTAGGATTGTTGCAGGGCTACCAGTTCAAATCCCTCGAATATCTGGCGGAAAATCTGAGCTGAGTGAAGGAGAAATGTGCTACCCTCGTGCTGCGCTTACTACCAAAATCCCCGGAGCAATGCCGTTTACACCCTATTGCTCCAAATGTTAGTTTATGTATCTGGATAAAAGTAAACAGCGTTGCTAAAACATCTGTATGCATATTTATTAAGCCCTCACTGAATAAATAAACACGATGGAGAGGCTAAAACTATACTGTGTATACAGATGATGCATTTTAAAAAAATACAACATCCATTAACACATACAAGCAGAATGATAGTCTACTTCCATTATGTATCACATCAAAGTCCCACTGCTTCTCGCAGCTGCATCACAAAACAACCTGCTCCCCGTCTCTCACTGCCGACGAGAGCGGCTCGCAGGCTAACTCCAGTCTCCTTCTTCCTGGGCGCCACCCTGCCTTGAGTGGCGTGACAAAGCATTCCTCAGCCAGCAGGAGCAGCACAGCACCCTGCTGGGAGTGTCCGCCACAGGGAGGACAGCTCGCCGGAAACATTAACACAGGAATCACAGGTCCCATCTCCACCCCTGGTGTGTCTGAGCTCATGTAAGTCGCGCTTGTGCAAAATTGCACAAAGCAAATGTAACTCCATCAGTTACATGTAGCACAAAAGACTGAGAATTTTTCCTGATTTGGAAAATTATGGATTCATTTTGATTAATCTGTCAATTATTTCCTTGTTTAATCGAGTAGTTGTTTGGTCTGTAAAATATCAGAGGATGGTGAAAAATGTTGATTAGTGTTTCCCAAAGCCCAAGAAGATGCACAAAGATATTCAGTTTACTGTCATAGGAGTAAAGAACCAGAAAATATTCAACAAAAACACTCAAAATACTCAAATTTAATAATTACCAAAAAAGATGGCAATTAATCTAAGAGTCGACAGTTAATCATTTAATCGATTTACTTTTTTGGTGGAGCGAACCACAGTAACAGGAAAAATATACTCTGACATAACCGAAACACATCTGCTCTCCAATTAAATGTTCCCTGTGGAGGTTTCAACCCTTAGTAGTGCTATGGAGTTTACATTGCAGTGTACATTAGGACATGTGTGTTTGGACAGCCAAACACTATTCAACTGATCAACAATACGCCAGCAAAGGCAGGGAAGGAGAGGACTGCTAGCAGGTCAACAGGGATGTAAACATTGCATGATTTACAATACCTTTTTAAGAAACAGCTTTGCAAATGTTTTATGAGGAAGTAAATGCATTCAACACATTTGTTACCTCAAGGAGACACATAATGTATTCTGGTGAGTAACACACAATGTAAACATAACTTTGAGTGTTCACACTTAGTAAAGAGGATTTTAATTTTGTTGAGGACAAAGTCTCAAAGTCAAAGACAAATGCTTTCATAACTTGTTCATTTTAATCTGTTATTTTTAATATATAACACAGGTCCATAATACAGCTGCACATTGTCCGTGCAGTCTAAAGTAAGACCTAATTATTTTTGTAAACCAGTAAAATTTTGTTACACTGGATGATTGTTAAACTTGGCAGATTACCATGTAAATGTGACCTGCATCACAGCTTTCCAACAGTGTTTTCAGTTTTGCTGTTAAGTGTGAAGCTATTGTGAAAGAAAGTTTGGACAGGATTTAAATTTTTGTCAAGGGTATGACCAAATACACAAGTCCAAATGTGGTAAACCGGCAGCAGCTCATCTGAGGTGCAGTACATTTGCAGAATGTTGTGTAAATAGAGGCAAAGCGACCATTACCTCGACCCAAGGGGGCTCTGCCCGCTGGCGCATGCTGTCAATGTGGACACTTCATTTAAAATATCCGGCTGCTATTTAATTGTTCATGCAGCCCTGCACTTCTCTTGCAAAGCTGTGTGTCAGGAATAGCTTCCTCTTTTTTTAAGTGTACAAAATAGGTTGGTAAAAAGTGATCAACCCTCATATCTTATAAATCAAAAGGTTGGAAAACAAGATATCTCTTTCCAAAAGCCCAACAAAGAGCTGTTCAACAACAAGTACCCCTATCCACATACTGGACTCTCCTCAGCTCATCTGAGCGGTATAATTATTCAGAGTAGACTTCAACAGCGTGTAAAGCAGGGAGAGCCACGCGATGAAAAGCCTGGGAGGCTGCGCACACCTGGGTAAATATTATTGCTGACTAAAACTCATGAATCAACACTAATTCAATAAGTAGACATTCTGCCAGCAAGATGTTCACACACAGAATCACAATAAAAAAAACAGATACAGTGCACACAAACACATTTAATGCGCATGCACAAACACCCAAAAATCTCATGAGGGCTCTAACATTTCATCAATTAAGCCACAGCAGAGCCTGCACACGGCTGCTCCACTGGCAGGGAGGGACGGCGATAAACAGACGGCTCTCCGGAGACGCTCTGCAGTACGTCACAAGACAGCAGCAAGAAAACAGCACGCTGGGAGGGGACAGCAGGTTCAGAGACAGAGTGAGGGGAGGAAAGGGACAAGGACGAGGCTGGCTTCCAAAACAAATCTGCTATATAAACCTGTCTCTCAGCAGCTCTGTGGTTTGTGTCCACGTGCTGTACGAGTGTGTACGTGTAGGTGCTCATATTACAAGGCTTCTAGAGGGAGACAGTATGCGAGGTCTTATTTTAACACTTTAGTGAGGCATGTTTTGGTTCTCTCTGTGCATTAAAATCTAGTACCACAGTGCGAACAGAAGAAAGAAAGAAAGAAAGAAAGAAAGAAAGAAAGAAAGAAAGAAAGAAAGAAAGAAAGGGAGGAGTACAGAGAATGAAAAATGGAAAGGAATTCAATGCATCCTAATTATTTCCTGCCCGTTGGGTGGGTCAACAGTCTGCAATATGATAATAACTCCTTCCTAATGGGCTTCCAACAATCTCTACACTTATACACAAACAGTAGGGGTTAGAGGGCATTCCCTGACTCAGTTTCCATCACCTAAGTGAGAAGCTGGACACTGAGAAAGGGCATCCAGCCTCCTGCAGTAGCATTTCCATTTCAAAGAGCTTAGAGCCCATCTGCATTTGGCAAGGGTCCCATGCTTGGCTCTTACCACTCCGCACGCAGTGATCAGCTTAAAATTCAATCCAGTGTCAGAATGTTTTTCACCTCAGTAAAACACGGTGGTCAGGTAACTGTGTGTTTACAGATATAGACCATGTGGGAGGTGCAACCAGGTAAACAAAAGAAGATATGTGTGTGTGGTGGGACAGAAATGCACTGAGGAGACAAGAAAAGAAACCTCTGGACTCAGATGGACATAAACTGTGGCTTTATGATGGTGCAAGATGCAAAAAATAAAGTTTTATCTCCATTCAGAGCCCAACACTGACCCCATTATGAAAGCCATGAACATTATTACGTCTCTGGTGTATTCATTAATCAAGCAGCAGTATTTTTGCAGACAGTTGTAATAAGCTAATGTCCATAGGCATAACACTAAAGACTATACTGCCGCTTTGCTTCACTGAGATAGGCTAATCTGAGGATGAATCTATGTGTAGGTGTCTACCTTCAGCTCCAACCAAACAAACACCAAACAAGGGGCAGCTGCGACCACCACAGAGAGCCTGAGAAAAATCAGACCCCTGACATTTCTATTGTCTGGGCTGAAAGGAAAGGTTGCACAGCAGTAATTACATTTGGAGGGTAAGAAGGAAACACTGTCAGAGGTTGTCTGGGCTACCTAATCGTGTGCATGCTCATGCTTGTGTGTGAACGTAGCGCACACACACAGGAATGAGCATGTGCGCGTGTGTGTCCAACCAACCCCCTCATTCGCACTTGCATAAGCCTGTGTCTAATCAATAGTCTCACTCCCATGGCTGATTCAAGGCTCTCATTTTCTCGCCAAAAAGTCACTAAGCACTCGGCCTCCACAAGGCCTTGATTACTCAGCTGTTGGCTTTGTTATTGAGATGAATTCATCTTTAATAACTTCGCTGCCGACACATGATTTGGCACTTTTCTGCTTCAACACTGTGAATTGCACTTTCTGTCTTCTGCAATGGGGTTATTGTTATTGTGCAGGACCGTGCTGCATAAGCTGGAGATAGTGAGCTAGTGGAAGATAAATGTGTGTACTATGAACTGTGTCCTCCACACTTTAGTCAGCCAAAGTGTCCCTTTCTCATCCAACCTGCACTCTTTTAGGTCCCAGCATGCTTTGCGGTAGAGCATGACGGATACTGGATTTTTCTCTGGCTGATGCCGATACTAATATTACGGAGAAAAAAATTCTAATATTGACATATCAACCAATATTCATATATATACACACACACACACACAAAATATATACATAAACACATTTTCTTTGCAATGGTCCCTAAAAAGTGGGTAATGGAGGCAGGATATTTTATTGTCCAAAATGACATCTATACTATAAACAATCAACTTCACTGGTGATTTAATATTACAAATTACCCCAAGGTAAAGATCTGTATTATGTCCTGTAAAAAATTATGTTTTCTTTTTTAATCAGACAGCAGATATACGGCGATAGAAATATATCTGTGATAGGCCAATATCGGCAATAATATCGACTTAGCGACAAGCTATGATTGAGTAAAAACATGTCCTCAGAGCTCTATGTTAGACTACTGAAGCTGAAGGATTTTGTAGTTGGATTGCACAACATTGGAAAAAATGACATTTTCATATTTTGGTTTTCTGTGATATATATTGCGATATGCAGATACCAGATAACCTCAACTTTAATAGCTAGCATTGCTTACAGCCCTCTGAAGCCTACGAACATTGATACATACAACATGTTTTTTCATCTTTTTTCCATAAGCCCAGATAGCTAGTTGTGTACCTTTAAAGGATTTAAACCCACCATGGCCCTTTACATTTCAGAGAACCCATCATATTGTAAAATTTGCATTCAACTTGTAAAGTGAACATTACAGCGTTTCATTAATTCATGAAGATCTAGGTCAGAAAGTGAAGCCTTGGAAGTGCAGCTGCTGCGTCAGTTATTATAACGCTGGACTGTGCACCGGAAATAACACCTATACATGTTTCCCCAGCAACCTCCCCAGTGACCTCCTCAGGAAATTTGTGGATATTTATCAAAATAAAGTGTCGCATGAAGTCACAAAGTACTGTTGGAAATTCCCAAACCACAGACGGGACAATGTCAGTCCCCCTGGTTGGTTCACCGCTTTACTCTGTTGAAGTTACATTACTTACAACCTTAAGTGCCTTTCCACAAAGCCATTACACCAAGGATATAGACACTGATATTGTAGAAAAATGCATTTTGATTTCAGTTCAATTTAAAGTTCTTAATTTCTTAAAAAACATTGCCTCCTTCTTTGCAGGCCTTCCTCTTTTTGAACTGCCTCTTCCTCCCTTGATCCCCCTGGCTAATGGTGATGTATTACAGCTTGGTTCCAACTTTCCTTAGATGAATGCAAATGTTAGATGAATACAAGATAGATAATACAAGTAAATACAAGCACCATGAGATGAAACAGAAACAGAGAGGGATAGAGAGAGGGAGAGAGGGGAGGGTTTCTTTTCATTTGCCTCATCTGTCTGCAGTATAATTAATTTATCACCTATCCCAGGACTGAAGGAGGCACCATTGGAGAGAAATGATGTATTATGTATGGACGTATCAGGGTAAGAAAATACATTTTAAAAAAATCAGACTCCTCCTTCTAAATTCTAAACCGTCTCTTCTGTATAGATAAAAGGATTATTTATGCTTTCAGAGTGAGCACTGGCCCTGCCATGTTGACTACTCCACTGCTCATTATCTGAATACCAGTCAACCTTTGGGGTTACAAGCAGCTTAAGTGTCTGCACTTAGTCTGGAGGGGAGAAACGAGACAGAAACCAGGCACGGGGCTTCACCCTTTCTCATTTCTCGCTTTACTTCAGGGCAACATAGCAGTAGACTTCATTGTGGAATAATCTATATCAACACATGAAGTGTACCTTTTTAATCACATATAGCAGCTCTCCTGCCCTACTCTAACCATCTTCATGAAACAACAGACTAGTGCTAAAAGGTGTTGAAATCAATCTTGATATTTAATTAGGCTTAATCCCTCTTGCCCGTCAGAACAGAGTTTTAAGGTGTAGTGGTTGAAATCTCCCCCCATGAAAAGGGACAATCCTTCAAGACCCTCATACATCATGAGTTTTCGTAAATGGTGTTTATGTAAACAGACGTTTACATCTTCAGCTATTTTGAGTTACTATGGCAATCCTGGTATTATCATATTGCCATTTATCTGTTGAGGTAAAAGAACACAGACAATCGCTTGCTATTTTTTCACAACTTCAAGCTTAATCAGTCATCACATAAAAAAAGGATCCTTGCTTCATTACCTGATCACAAGCAATGTTTTATAAGCTAACATTAGCAACCCGTGCTCCTAGCCTGCCAGTCTGCACAGATATTAGAGGAACAATACCAAAGGCAGCAACTTCGCTGCTGGACTTTCGTTAAATTTCAGTTGTCATATGCCGTCAAAGGGCGGGAATGCAACATTGAGATACATCAGAAACATAGCTAGCTACTGAGACATCAGGACACTAATAGCAATCATTTTATGCTTGTTATAAAGAAAAGGACAACAATACATTTAAATGACAGAGAGTTCTCAAACCCTCGGTTTGAAGTTTACCTTGTGAGGCAGCTGGATTTGCAATATCACAGTTATGTAATTACGCAAATCCATTTTGCCAGACTTCAAGCTATACACTTGGGACCGGTCAAAAAATGATCGGACCAATCAGCATCCTTTGAGGAAATAGAGGCGGCAGTTACAGGTGTGGTTGAGATGTGATGATGGCAAGAAGCAACTGCTAGCTTGTAAACAATGGCGGCCCCCGAAGAGGTTAGCGTGGATGCACTGCTGAAAACATACCTGACCATCTTCAGTAAGAGTTTGATTTAGCAACGGGCTGAGCTAGTAGAACTAAACTGTCAACTACTGTTGATCTGATTGGTTGAACTTGATGGTTACAGATGGTTCATCGTAGTATTTTTTGAAAGCACCTGCCCATTTCCAAACAGTTTCTAGCGGCTCTTTCCCAGATGGATTTCAACAAACCTTTTAGTGAAACAAACCATCTGGCGTGTCAGGTCAGTTCGAAGTGTGCCCCCTGAAAAACCTCCATTTGGAGAGCCAAGTAGCCCTAACACTTCCCCCTACCCTTCTATCCCAGCAAGAATCGGGGCTCCAGGGAAAAACAAAAAACATTTTTGGGGAGGTGTGCTGTGTTCCTCTGAAGCACGATAACTGGGAGTAGTCACTCTTGCCGACACTGAGTTAGATCCCATAGCCTATGACTTCAGTGGTGCCATTCCTTCGACACACAGCTCCCCACACTTGCAAGAGCAGCTCCAGTCTTTGTGGCACAGGAGCCTTCAGTGTTGACAGGCTTTTACTTGTGAATTAATCAGATAAATGCTGATTTGGACGTCGATTACGATGGCAACAGTAGAAGCTTTGAAGCTTCTTTGGACTTTTTACTGTTGCTTGGACAAAACAGGCATTATTTTGGACATCATCTTTGGCTGAGAACTCTCAATAGGATTTTAATCACTACTTAACAAACGTTAATGATCAATGGATTCATAAATAATGTAAATAAACATTTGCTGCAGCCCCACAACAGACAAGAAGGGCAGACACTACCACAAAGCATTTCGGGCTTCTCTGACAGAAACTAGTCCATCTAGTCTGGTCTCTATTTGTTTGTAGCTCCGCTGTGGAAGATGTCTTTCATACTTTTAAGAGGTTAAACTGAGGTTAAACACAGCCTCAGGATAACTCATCTAGTGCAAAGAACATTTACAGCAGCCTTACAAATAAGGGTGACGTGAAAATGTAGCTGATGGCTGCCACCTCTTCCCTCCTTTACACGTTCTCATCCCCCAGCAATGCCTAAGTTTCATCAGCAGGTTCACTGGTGTGCCACCGCTGCATGGAAATCAGAATGAAACTGCCTGACTTCAACTTCTAGGTTGATAAATTTGTGTCAGGAAGGATGCTGGTAAAAAGATTGTCAGGTACACAAATCAGTGAAGCTTTTATTATTCAGTAAGTGCGCTACACTTTTTTGGGAAGGCTGTGTGGGTCTTCAGGGAGTCATGGTGCAAACCTTGATTAACAAACGGCATCATTTATAGCCTGGTGCTTATCATGGGCAAGCATGTGGTGACTATGATGCAGCTTATCATGGGGAAGCAGCACGTGTTTGCCATCCTTAATGATCTGAGATACATTTGTCCCATTGGCTTCCCCGCTAGATTTGCCTACCCTTAAGAAAAGACAACCCGGGCAGGCAGTGGCTTTGAGTTTGGTGCAAAAGAGCAGCTTGCAAACTCTTGTCGATGTTTGTGTGTTTACAGCAATTCTGTTCAAGGTTATTTTGACCTTGGATGTTTTGCCACTCAAATGCCATGGCATTACTTGAACCTGTCAGATAATGTGGTTTGTGTTTGGTCTAAATCAAATTTTACAGTGAAGGAAAAATTTCTCAATGCTGAAAGCAAAAGAACTTTATGTTGCAGACGATCAAGTAAGGAAATGACTTAAATTCTGCATCTTGAACTCAAAAACAACTGATTCCCGGGTCTCTGCAAATGAAAACACATATCAACCGAGGGAATTAAAGTAATGGAACAATCTGACAGCATATCTTAGAATCGCTAACAATTTTTAAACGGATTAACCAAATGTTTGGGAGCGCAAGAATCATCCAAAAGCTAGAAAAGCTATGATAACAAAACACACAACAACATTTAAGAGAATTTAATATCTGCAACAGACCTCACATTTTAAAGAAGGATAATCTTGATGAATTTAGAGCAGGAGGACTAATCGAATCAATTAAAGAAAGCAAACATTACCATTATAGTGTGCCAAAACTCAGCGAACCATGTCAATATAGCTGCTAGCTCCTGGTTTATTATAATTTCTTCTCTCATAACCACCCCATGTTGCAAAACATTCAGATTTAATGAATGTCAAACCCCGCAGACCATCAGGAACACACCACAGGCACTCAAACCATCAATATCTCCGAGCAAGCAAGCAAGCAAGCCGACAAGCCAATTGACATCAACAGTAATGCTTGCTCACAAACATAACTTTTTGGCATAAATTCACACACTGCTCTCACATACAGCCCAAACAAGCACTGTGATTTGACTGCTCAGCGTGAAACAGGTGAAGTAAACAAGTTTCTAATGAAGAAAGTCGAGCATTTAGAAGCTATGAGAGCCTGATGTTTTTCTCAAAAGTTGATGGAGCAATCCAGGACCTAAAAACCACTGAATAAATGGATTTAATTAGGTGGCAACTAAGCTTTATCCAACTGGATGTCCCTGTCGTTCTGTGTCTCTTAGCCATGCTATTTAACTGCTATTGTGATTTTAGATGACAAAGCTTCGGACATAGTGGAGTTCCCTTTCCAGTGGCTGCTTCAAGAGTGTTGATAAAATATGCATCTGCGGGTTATGGAAATTGAAGGGAGGCATCAACAATGCAGCAGCAACAGGTTTCCAGGCTGCTGTGACCTCTGCAAGTGACCCTCAGATCATACACCTTATGGGCAGAGATAATGAGCAATGTGCTCAGCAGGACTCATCTCCTTAAGCGACTACTAGCCTGGAAACGAGTCCTCACTCCTCTTAGCATGCCAGCCTGTACAGAGACGCTTAATTTAGCTTTTTACATTCACAGTATGACAGCACAGCCACATAAACTTCTCAAGCTGGAGAGGACAGGTTGGTTTTACAAACAATGGGACCATCCACAAAGCCAGCATCATATCAAGTTAGCAACGCGTGACAACAATGAACCAAAGCCTTTGTGTTGGCTTCTAAGAGGTGGTAGGCATATACAGCCTGCGGGCCTTTGATACTGTGAGTTAACTGTCAGTCTTACCCTCCTTCTGACAGCTCCCCTCAAAGAAGCAGACGGTGTGATCCAAAGATAACAGGACCTGCACCGCTGCAGTTTAGAGTGTGTGAGAAATTGAGATGATGTTCTTTTTGGGGGGGAAACTGCTGAGTGACATTTTGATAATCCAAGAGAAAGGTCAGTTCAGTTGCAAGGAAGGTGGGCTGTCTGTCAAAGGTAGCCTAGGCAGAACCTTTTACCTCATATCTGCAACCAAAAAACAAAATGGGCTTCTACAATATATATATATATTTATATACACACATACACACGAGTGTAAATCTGTATGAAAAGCTAAATAAAAATACCAACTTGTATTATGCAACGTACTACTCAAACAATACCTAGTTTTAAACAGTGTCAACTTTCAGTGACAGCAAAGAGACTCTGGCACTCTCTCTGAGATGTCTCAGAGCCCCAAGAGCTAGGGGGGATTATGTAAGTCACTCAGTATACTAGGTCACCCAGTCGTTTTTGATATGCACTACAACTGTAGAGCTGCTACGCTCATTCCCGAGAATCTCATTTCAAAGATTTTTGATGTACAGCTGAGTCCCAATGTGAAGTTAAAATCAACACAGTGACGAGATTTTTTCTACTATTTCATTGATGCACTGTAATGCTGCACAGTAGTTTTACATGAGTAGTGGTCTTTCCTTTTCTGACCTGAGAGGACCTCCAACAACTGACTGTGTGACTGATTGTGCTTTTTAAAGGGGAAGTACACACTAAAATAGAATTTGGTCTCAAAGGTCCAGCAGGTAAAAATGGAAAATAATATTCAAAATATGTTTTCATTAGTGTACAATCAAAGTTTTTGTTACCTTAGAAAGGACCTTTTACATTTACAGAGTAGGGCTGCAATGATATGATATATTCACGGTACAGTAACATCTCAGAAAATATCATGGTTTCGTGGTATCACACAATTATAATTATTATTGTCAATTACAATGACCCTGACAGGAATTAAAACAGAAGGGTTATTTTTGTTGATTTTTGATACTTTCACAAAATATTATGTCCGGACAAACATGTCATTTCCTATAAACTTGAAATATACATTTTTTTAAATAAAAAATTCTAAGATATAATTCAATGCTGTAGACAAGCAAACTTACGAGGTATGATAACAGCTGATTATCATACCAGGGTATGCCTTGAAAACCTGTATACAGCTGTACCCCCACAACAGAAGGAGGGGGTCCTCTTCCACGGGGATTGTCATGTTTCTACAGTAACCCAGAACGGACAAACCTGACTCTGGCTCTAGAGAGGTCCTTTCGCATTTTTTTATATTTCTTTTGAGTCGAGAGATATTTTGTTGGTTGCCATCTCCAACCACCCAACTAGATGCCATTAAATCCTACACTCTGGACCTTTAACTGGTGAATCTTAATCAGCAGCATAGAGACAGACAATAGTGATGATGTCATCTACAGAAGAAATATATGGAGCTGCTCGATAAGCAGTAAATAATGGAATAACTATTCAGATGCTATATGACAGTCAGTAGCCATGGTGGTTTTATTGGTTACTGGGTTTTGTTCTGACTCACTTTCAGTTGCAATAAAACCCACAGGGTGTGTAGCAGATTCATTTACGAAAGGACAGAGTTTCACCTGATGACATCACCAATTCATGACTTCATGCTCAGATTCCCTTGTAGATCTATATTAGAAAAAAGCTCACTCACTCAATGAAGGCTAACCACTCACAGCATTTATTTTCTGTTGATCCACAGACAATAAGGAGGGGGGGGGGAAAACATATCACTTGTGTGGGTGGTTGGCTTTTATAAAACACCAGAGCAAGCCTTGACAAATACAGTACAGTTGGTGTATTTAGCCTTCAAGGCCATTGCAAAACCCCCCCAAACAGCTGAATGAGCTGATAAAAGAAGCAACTGTGGAGCAGGTAGGATGTTTGGCTGCTGCACAACATGGACCCATTGTGTCTCTGGCAGTGTCATGTTACTCCCCTTGCAGGACAAAACCCAGCTTGTTCCAAGACACAGAAGAGATTAAAACAAGTCTGACGCGGAGAACAAAAACAAAGGGGAAAGCTTTTAACAGCCATGATCCTGTGTGAATGTGTGTTTTGTCCAACCTGCTTTAAAATGGTTTATGTATTTTTTAAAAAGTAGTCACTCCCAAGGACGTGTTTTACGAAAAATACACCTGCTAACGAATAGTTTAATTAAGCTAGCACATACAGTTCAGCTAAAAGCGGATGTTTATTGATCTTGACTTCAATATAAAAGCGCCGTCTATGTGATAACGGCTGACGGGGGTGTAGTTATTGTTGAGATAGTCTGTAAATTCATATTATCACACCTTAACAATATACTAACTTCTTCTACTTTGGTGTTTCCAGTATTTGTCGCTTTGTTCACTATCACGTGCCCTCTCCTTGTAACTTTATTTTCTAGTTTTAACCGGAAGTCGTTGCCTCCGATTTCCGACATCTTGATTTTGTTCTAGCATAGAGGTGCTACTGACAGCTGTCACCGTCTGCCGTCACTCTCCCGACTTTACATGTTGTTTTACAACAGAATAATAAAGAAGAGAGCCAGGAGCGTTTAATGATCAACCTGGCTAATGAATAAAAGATATAACAAACGAACAAACAGGTCTTCCAACACTCCCTGCACAGCTACGTCTGCTGTGTACCAGGAAGAGACACAAACACCTCACCTTTATGGGGTTAAACGTGTGAAATTAAGCGGTGTCTGTAAATGTAGCCGACACTTGACGAGTGTGTGATGTGTGGCTGTGGGTTAGCACGATATTGAGGGAAGACAGAGCCGCTAACAACTTTGTTTTCAGCCCGGTTGTCCGGCCTGTTCTCACAATCGCTACTAGTTTCGCAGCATCGGCTCAGCGTTGCAAACACCCACCCCTCCTGCACCATTTCCGTGTTTAATACGGAATCGTTCCCACGGAGCCCGGTGCCACGTCAAGTAAATACGCAGGGTTTTTTTGTTTTGCTGAAATAAAACGCGAGGCACTAAGTGGGCAACCACGGCAGCCGGTGTTTGATGAATGGAAAATACGCTGCGACATTGTTGAGGAACAACCGGGTTAATAAGTGAAAGGGTGCATGACGTGTCTAAATCAATGAGTCCAAGACAGCCAAAAAGCGTGATGCTAAAAACAACACAACTCACCTAGTGCCACCTCGCAGGCTTTGCGCAGTTGTGAGTGGTGAGCCTTTTTCACCTCCTTGTCGGCCAGGATCTTTTCCAAAGCTCGTGTGAGGAACATGTTTTTCGTCTTTTTGCCCTCAAACATGTCGCACCGGAATTTGGGGCGAGGTGTGCCTGGTCCCAGTGGAGGGGAGGGGAGAGGGCTGCAGCCGCCGCGGAATGGAGATGTATTCCCTTTACAAATGTCAGCCGCAGAGCCCCTAACAGACAAACATAAATAAACACGGAAGGTGGGGTAAATCCCTCAGATTTCCATTAACGACCTGCCTCCTGCGCCATGTTGGAGAGAGGAAACGACGTCACGTACGTTTTGAGAGCGGCCGCAGTGAGGCAGCAGGGAGAGAGAGAGGGAGAGAGAGAGGGAGGAGAGGAGAGGAGAGGAGGGGTGTCATGAGTGTAGTCTTACAGCTCAGCTCTCCCCTCACATGCATAAGCCCACATGATCTTATTAAACTTCCATGTAAAATAACTGCCATTAATATATGCATGTTATGAATTAAACCGAGCTTCAAAATGTGCACGATTTCTCCTTATTTTTTTCTTTCTTTGCTGAATAAATCATGTCACATTTACAGTAAAACGTGGAATATGTGCACATTATACAGTGGGCTACTTATGTGTGAGATGTAAGAGCATTTGCTTAAGCCCGCATATTGTTGAATACGTGGCAGAGAAGAAAAGATAAGCCTATTTGTAGTTCTTATATTATCATGATATAAAATAAAGACATGTCTTCTTCCAGCATTTGGAAATATTATTGATTTAAACACATCCGATTCTTTTCCTAGTTCATATTTATTAAATGTCTTTTTTCCACTTGACAGTCGTCTATCACGTTTTTATCTACCACAGGGGCATCCAAGTTTGCTGTGTTTTTCACCAGTGCTCCTCCTACCCATGGCTGAATAAGTAATATTTTATTTCTATTAAATATAATCAGAAAAAACACAATCTTAAAACATTAGTAACCCAGGTTTTTCCTTAAAAAGTTCCTACTGTCCACAATAATATGATTACAAATGCGTGAACTATGTCCTGCAATTTCTTGTGAAACATAAAATATTCAGATACTGTGAAAATGAATATTTGCCCTCCCATTTGTAACATTATTTTGCAAATATCTTTATGTCTGTTTATTTAATCCATCACTTTGCTTAGAGCTTCACCTCACCTATGACTGTGCGTACCCACATGTTTAGTATTGCTGAGCTGCCTTTTGCAGCCTTGGGCAACATTTAGCAAAGTCCAACAGAAAATACATCCAGGAAATCTGGCAATTTGACAGCACGGATTTGGCAGTTGTGGGAGGCAGAGTTCACTTTAACTTTGGGATGTCTTACGTGTCAGCTTCACCGTTTCTGAATCCATAAATAAGAGCCGAGCTGCAGAATCAGAGTGGAAAAGAAAACGAGGAGGATGTTTAAAAAAAAAAGGTGTCATTTTATATTTAAACAGGTCAGTGAGTTGATCATATTGAAAGCCACGTGACTTAAATAATGTTTATTCTCAAACATACCAATCAAAACATGTACAAAATATGGGCAAAATTGAAAAACTGAACTTTGATTGACTGACAAAGATGAGATTAATGTGACAACATGAACAATTTCTGTTATATAACAACATTTATTCAAGTCAGACATTTCTAAGAGTCTCATATTAAGCACAGAGGTTGTCAATAGTAAACATTTGTGACTCTGTCATTGATCCATACCTGAGTAATGACACAATGAGCTACTGTAGTGACAGGTCATTCTTCCCAAACCTCAGTCTTAAAATCTAACATCTAACAAAAAAAACATCTCAATTTAAACCAAACCAAAGATTGTCAGGTGATCATGTACACCAACAATGTTGCAGTAATAAAGGCATTCATACATTAACATTAAAGTTGAATATCTAATCTGGCACTTGGTAGAACTAATTTCATAAAAAGGAATCAGAATAAAAATAGAGATAGGGTTATATTAATTAAAAACTGTTCTTGTGAAAACATATTTTTGGAAGACATTAAAAACTTTGCTGTTTCTCTTTTTTCTTTAAAAGTGCTGCTGTATCATGACAAGTGCTCACATGACCATGAAAAAGCTTATTCTATGGAAGAGTCTGCATTATTCATTTCTTTGAAAGTGAAGAGGATCATATGCTAGAGATCAAGCTCAGGATACTGCATGGCACACATAAAGACCCACTGACCCTGCAAGATAATCTCTGACACCATATGCAGGATCTTATTGTATACAAAAAGGCTGGTCACTTATAGGTTCTCTGGTTATTAGCACAACAACCCCCACCAATATCAGCTCATATCTTATCACATAATAAGGAAAATAAGGTGAGCAATGTCAAAAACAAGAAAAGCAAATTAAAATTCATGCCTTGCTGGTCCTTGTCAGCTCATCGCCTGATAATATCTGGGAGGAATATTGAATCCCGAAGAGGAATATGAGGTGTTGAGATAAGTTACTGAGAGGGTGGAGCTGCAGTGCGGTCATATATATGGAAATCTGTCCCTGTCTGTCTCGCACTTCTTCAGCAGGCCCGATGCGATGGCTTTCACTGCCCTCATAGTCTCAGTGCAGGTCGGGTTGATCAGGGATTCGGGTAGGAGGAATCCGAAGTATCCCGTATCCCTCAACTCAAATGCGAACGCATACGGAATCCCATTTCTGTAGGCCCAGTCGATAGAGCTGCCGGAGCTGACGTCTGTAAAAAGGTAAAAAAACAGAGTAAGAAAAGCTTGGAACAGTATTTTGTTATTTCATCATTTCAAAATGTAATTCAGTGCCAGTGCCAGAGGTTGATTGCATGTTGAAACACGGCTCAAAATCTGACAGTCAGTGGTGGAAATCAACCAGGTACATTTGCATGAAGAAAAAGTTCACCCAAAAATTTAACTTCAGTCATTAAATTCCCGCCCACATGCCGATGGAAAGTTAGGTATAGTTGCGTAATCCACAAAATATTTCTGGAGCTTCACAGCAAAAAAAGTCGTTGTAGCTTGTTGTAGCTTAAACTGCCAAACAGTATATGCAGTCGTTACAATTAGCTCCACCTAAAGCAAGTACAACATTAAAGTACAGCTTATAGCATCTGATAATATAAAACTGTAACAATTAGGGGCCCAGCAAAAATGAGTACTTTTACTACATTTGAAATTGTTTTGATTCTTTATCTTCTTCACTTCTGAGACCAAGTGGATTAAATTTGAGTGGATCAAAGAAGCATTTCATTCTTACTGGTGTTACTCTTACATCTCTGCATGGACTTCCTCTCAAGGCACACACACAGTACACTGACTGCAAGACTAAATTGATTGGAAACTGGCACTTCTCCCTATTTCATAACATGAAAAAGGATCCATTTTACTCGTAAAAACCACAAATGAGGTTGACAGGAGTGCACAAAACAACAGGTGCAACATCACAAATCATCAATTCTGTTTCGTTTTTCTAAAGCTTGAAGAGAACAAAGAAGTGAAAGTAGAAGAGTACTCACACAGAGTTGTGGAGGCAGGTCCATATCTGTACCTCACTCCATAGGCAGAGTACAGGGCTGTCACCGCATTATGAGCTGCTAGCTCCTAGACAGGGAAGCACAAGGCTGTGTCATCAGTGGTTCTATATGTGTCTTCACAGTAGGATTTAATATAAAGACGTTCCTGTTGGGTAACTCCAACGTAAATAGGCCACTGGAAGGTGATGGCTAAGAATATTATCTTATATAAAGACTTGATTATTGGATGTCTTACCACGCAGTTGAAGTTGGGGATAGTGGCATACTTGTAGGAATAGGGGTACAGCAGCATTTGGGCGTAGGCGTGGATGGATATGTATGCTTTGACACGTTTCTTGTGCTTGCGCAAGAACTTGGCGACGGCCTTGACTTCAGGTTCAGACTCGGGAAAGGGACCACAGTATGTGTCGTCACAGGGATGAGAGGAGGCACCCTCATCTGGAGAAGGAAAAAAGAAAAACATGAATAAGAGATAGTCAGGAGTCAGGCATAAGGACATTGAGAGTGATATTGTGCAGGGGAAACTAATGCAGACACAGATTGAAATCACCACAGTCACATTATGATGCCAAGGATAAGAGAAGCCAAAACCTAAATGCTTTGCAGAAACACTGAACCCAGTGCCAAGAGTGGAAATAAAGCATTCTGGTCACTTTTCATGTGATGTTTGTGGCTCTGACGGTGTGTCCCTCTCTCTAACACACACACAAATAAGCATGTTTGTGCTTTGAACTGTTGCCATCCGTTGTATTGTATGTACCTTTGAATGTTGTAAATGACCTGTTTGACCTGTTCTGAAAGGATTCACTTGCAGCAAAAAAGAGCAAATAATAAAAGATCCTCGTGTGTATTAAAGTTTAATATAAACCTGGACCCTTAGGATAAGGCCGCATGTGCTGTTGTTTCTAATATATTTTCAGTTATTTCAGGAATTGTGTAGAATTAGTGAAGCTTAATCAATTCCCCCGTAACTTCAGTTCTTTTGCAGTGCAGTCCCAAACATTACAGCCTAAAGCATGAGTTCAAGCCAGGCTGAAAGTTATATCATATGTTATATATTACTGTACTTTTTTCCTGTTTCATCACCAAATACACTGTTTTCACTAAAAGCAGGTTCCTTGAAATAAAATCTTTGTAGATTAAGTGCATGAACATGTTTTGGAGGTAACCACAGAACCTTCTTCTGCTGTGCTACTGCAGCATTGCTCCAGAAGATATACATCTTAGTGGCTCGGCAAAAGCATAAAATAGTTTTTTAATCTCTTGCAATGCTTAAATGGAAGGAAAAGTTTCCTCCGACTTTTAAGCTATGGATTAAAGACCTTATACACCATTTGACAATAGAGACAATTTGCTATTCTTTCAAGGGATATGCCCTTTATTGACTTATATTGAAAAATCAGACATTGATATTGCAGTTTTGTATGACTGACCCTATACTAAATATTGTATCGCATCATATCGTATCGCATCGTATGTGATTTATTGCATGTTGTATGACTTCAAATATCAATAAAAAGGCCGCGAGCAAATATTACAATTCTTTAGAGAGGGCAAAACTTCCAAACTTCAAAGCTCAAGTTCTCTGTCTCTTAACTCATGTCACATCTCTGTAGGTCTGTCTGTACCACAAATGTCTCTGCTATATTCTCTGAGCCCTCCTGCAGTGGTGATGATTCAGCAGAAACCCCTTCCTCCCACCTCCCACCAGAGACTAACCGACATCAAACACAGATTGTTGTCACCGCACAAATACTTCATCCCCAGCTTACACTGATTCATAGACAGAAAAGACTACATCAGCAGCAGACTATGACGAGCGTCTCGCCAAGTCGCAGTGTGCGTGTCTCTTGATTTCAGCTGTTAGCTCGGTGTTATCAAACTCACCACACCATTTCACTTTCCAGTTTCTGTTCGCATCCACTCCCCGGCAGTGGAACTTGTGATTTTTGGACCGCGTTTTCCTCCAGAACCGATCCTACAGAGGGAAACAGAGACACTGTCATTGTTTATGTATGTCCACTGACCGCCAGGCTCATCGAACAAATGGAGCTCCCTGACATCTCCAAAATAATCCATCTGTCACTCACTCAGCTCTGCTCTGCTTGGTCTATTACTAAAAGTAGGTATGTAGACAGTAGTTGCGGGGCATTTTTCACAGGCATTATTACCTGTAAGTATACTTCTATAGAGATAAGGGCTGCCTAATGACAAAAACCACCCTGCTATGTCTCTGCTGTGTAGTTTTTCAGTTACTGTATAAATTCTGATCCACTTGGACACAAATTATTCAGAATAGTGCCTTGAAAATATTATAAATCTGTGCACTATTATTAATCTGCATTCATGTACTTGCACCTGTATAAAATAAAGAAAATAAAGCACCAGAATATTGTAGACAAAAATGTCTGAAGGCAGGATTTTTACTGTGTTGTTTGTGTAGAAAGACCTACAGTACCGTGGTCCAGCTGAAATGATATCCATCCACGTTGAAGACAGGCATGATGTAGAAGTTGAGCTGGTTGAGCAGTCGTCTCATCACAGAGTCATACTGGTATGAGTTGATGGCCTTAAATCACAACATGAAACAGTCTATTATAAAACAGTGTATTGTTTGATGACACAGATATTCATTCTTTTGTTACCTTTTGCGTGATTACTGTCACAGTTTACACAACTACAGTAGGTTAATACTCTGACTATAGATGAGGATTGGAGTGAGGAGATCTGGGCACTGGGTTAATACTGCTTAGAGTCAAGGTTAATATCCTTTAAGCCTTATACAAAGATGACACCCTGACCTCCAGTGGCCAACCTGAGTTACTACATTACAATAGTCAAACGTCTTCCCTTGAGATTCTTAATTTTGATGTCATTCTGTTTCTTGCTGATATTTCTCTTATTCGCTCACTTCCTGACCCTTCTTTTTCAATCTTTGAAGAATCCTGCAAGAAAGCTGCAAGCTGGTTATTTTCATTGTCGATAAATCTGTTGATTATTTTCTTGATTAACTTATTAGTTGTTTGGTCTATAAAATATCAGAAAATAGTGAAAAATGTCAATCTGAGTTTCCCAAAGCCCAAGATGACATCCTCAAATATCTTGATTTGCCCACAACCCAAAGATATTCAGTTCACTGTCATAGAGGAGTAAAGAAACCAGAAAATATTCACATTTTCACATTAAGCTCGAATCAAAGAGTTTTGTCATTTTTTCCCCTTAAAAAAATCACTCAAATCGATAAATTGTTTATCAAAATAGTTGGCGATTAGTTTAATATCAGGCAATTAATCAATTGATCGTTGCAGCTCTAAAGAATTCCCTTACTGAGTAATGTCCTACAGTTAATTAACATTTTAGTTTGTCTCTCACTGATGAAGGTTTTAACTAAACCATCACATTAGAGGTCATTTCAAGAAGTGTGCAAACAGAATGACTTGAGGGCGAAACTAATCATTGTTTAATAAATATTACGCTCCAGTAAACCTGAGACAAGCTGAGCATTTTCATAGTACCTGTCAGTTGAGGTTTATCATGCAAGAATTCCTCAAAACAGGCCATGACTCTTGATATTCTAGACTTTCCTTTAATTATCTTTACGTTCTGGCGCTCATTGTGTTGCAAATCCCACTCATCTGGCATCTCAGTAGTAAAAAAATATGCCATTAAAGGTTGTTGCAGTTAATGTTGGGCTCTGGTCTGGTATCGTCTTCCAACTACGACTTTAAGGGCATGATTGAACTTGTGTAAACGTCTGGGTTGTGCTCAACATCTGAATGATGAAGGGTAATCTTAAGTATTTGCGTAACTGCACATGACAAGTGAACAGATGTTCATTTTGTTGAAGACACCAAAGACCAATCATTACAGACTGCTTGCTACAGTTTATGGAAACATTAAGTTAAAATTATAATACTTTAAAAACAACACTACCTCTTTGACAAACCACTGGCAGAAGGCAGGTCCGATCCACTCCCTGGCATGGACACCACAGTCGATCCACACGGCTTTCTTCTGATGTCGACTTCTCTTCCCTATCTGACAGGAGACGAGCAGAATATTTTGAGCGTGCCGCAGCCTGCGTGTCACTTTTTCACGTGCGTGTCTCGTGCTTTCTCTCCTACCTGAAGCACATAGAGCGGCCTTCCCTCGTACGACTTCCCGATGGAGAACATGTCGACCAGGTGGGATTGAGTTCTGTTCATCTCAAACATCCAGCTCTGGATCTTAAGAACAGAAAATAATGTAGAAGAGAGTGTTATTCGAGGCTGTGTTTGCAAACTTTTTCTAGAGTAAACAGGGAAAAAATGAAGGTTGATTTAATGCGAATTGCATTTTTAAGGCCATCAAAAGTAATTCCAAAGCTTGAGTGAAAAGATATATGTATGCATGTACTGTACAGGCACACATATGCATGCATATTAAGTATGTGTTTTTTAGCGAAGGAGGGGATCAAAGCTCACAGTACTAAAGATTTGTGTGTGTTGAATTCACGCTGCTTCATCGGGCCTGGCAGACTCATGAAGCAGGAGCCTGATCCGAGTTGGGAAAATAAACACTCTAAAGCTGTGAAGTGTCGTCTCTGTGTGTGAGAGAGAGCACAAGGCGGTGGGAGAGAGACCTGTGGAATGGGGTAATTGGGAGTTTGAGAGCGCCTCAGAGAGCGTGTTTGTTTACTCTGTGTGTGCATCAGATTAGGACGCAGTGAGGAGAGTGAGAGACAGGCGGGCGGGTAGATGGTGGGTTTCACATCTACCTCTTCCAGAGAGTGGTAAACCTCGTAGTCATACTGAGACTCTGACCTCCGCTTGCGAGAGGAGCGATATCCCGTCTGCTTTTCAATTTCCTTCTGTAGATTGGAGATAAACACCCTGTGGATAGAGGAGAGGAAGTTAGACAGACACATAATAGACATAATAGCCAACAATTGTAACAACCTTAATAGTAAGATTGAAACAGATGAGTACAGTCATTGACAAGCTTGTTTACCCTCAGGAATACTTTATTTTAATATTAGGATACTTTTCATTATTTCTGCTTTTGTACATATATTGGTACCCATTTTTCAAAAACAGATACTTTTTTTAAAAAGCTTTTTAAGCTGTAAATACTGTGTTTTTATTGGTCAATAAATTATGTGATACTGCTTTGTAGCTCAGGCTAACCATAATTAACAAATGGTACATTTCTAGTTAATTAAACTTTAGTAAATGGTTATTTCACTGTTAAAAAAAACAATGAAATGCTTTATAAACCATTTACTAAGCAATGTCAAGGTTTATAAACATCAGTTGTATCTTTATAATGCCCATCAAAATAACATTTATAGATGAACTACTCAGTATTTATTAGTCATTTACAAAGTATTACAACATCAGTTGCAACTTTACAATAAACGATTGCTGAATAAATGTTTTTTTAAAGCATTTCATTGTTTTTTAACAGTTAAATACCTATCAGCTAACATTTAATTGACTATAAGTTTACAATTTATTAATGGTTATTATAACGTGTTACCAACTTACTTACTTACTTATCCCTGACTGAGTGAACCAATAAGAAAAAGGCGAATGTAATAATAAACCATCATGCCTGACGTTCTTTTTAATGTTATTTAACAATAATCAAGCAATTTTTAATGATTTTACATGTTTCCCAAGGACTATAAATACTATTAAAACTAAGACAAATATGATTGAGGTGAAGGCAGGCGGTGGTTTTCCAAAAGAAAAAGAAAAAGAAAAAGCTTTCTGAGGAAATGTCCACAAACCAAAGACATTCAGTTGACAAAGATATACATGATATGCCAAAAAAGCAGCAAATGTTAACATTTGAAAATCTGTAAACACAAATGCAACTATTTTTGAGAAATGACCAATACGATTAACAAAAACTTTGGTCACGTTACATGTGTGTTTTGCCAACATGGCAACCTAAATGTTGTAACTCTTCCTATGAATAACCAATTACTAATTACTGGTCATCAACAAAGCCGTCACTGTAGTTATAATTTACAAACCCTTCACAAATACGGTTGATTGGAGTGCGGTACCCCTAGCTACTGTATCATAAAACCTGTAAACAGCATGTCAAATGACTGCAGATTGGGCCTGCGATGCAGCTGTAACTAAATTTCTATTGATGTTACATTTCTTGTGGTTTCTTAGAGGGTGACAGGTTTGTGCCTCTGAGAACATACCATTTGCAGATATTCCCATTAAATCACGTTACAGTATGTGAAGTACATAATATAGCTGACGGGTGTTGAGGGCATGTATGAAGTGGTGGATCAGGGGTTCTGGATTTATTGTTGACTCATTCCTGACACCAATTATGTAACTGCGCTCACTCATCTGCTTGTTTTCCAGCATCCGAACCCGTTTTCTACATCAGCACTCACCCTGTTGATACTAATTATACCTCTGCTGAATTGTGACCATGATTATCATTGACTATCTATTTATAGACTGCTCTTGGGTCTGATCAGAACCGATGCCTCCTCACTTCTTCACTTCCCACTCCAACCTACAACAGACGATGTGATCTGATTTTATAGCAGCTACGTGGGAAGCCAGAAGTACACTTCCTCACGCGGTCCTTATATATACATCTCTAAACACGACTTCCTCAATAACACTAAAAAACATGGATTATGTCCCTGAAAATAAAATGAGATCTTTGACACCAAACCACGTACAGATGACAAATTATTCTCTCAGTCAATCAACACAGAGTAGAAAAAACCCTCATCCTCAGATCTGCAGTTCCTCCCTCAGGACGGAGACGACAATGGAATTCTTTCTCGCTGCGGCTGCTTTGATAAACCTCCATCATTTCAACGTTAATTTTGAGGAGGGATGGGGGCCGAGAGATGAAAGGGCTGCTTTTGGGAGCAGATTGGGAAAGGGGCTCTGATGTACTGGGTGTGTGTTTGTGTGCGTCCCAGCTCTGAGGAAGGTCCTTTGCATGCAAACTAAGGCAGACTCGGCATGTGCAAATCATATATTCTCAGCTGGGGAAAGCTGTGTTATTGCAACGGCCTTCGAATAACAGATGTGTCTCGGGGTGTTGACGCTCTCCTAACAAGATTACAAGATGTGTGAGACAGCATGCATGCGAACTGTGGTGTGTCTGACGTTACGCCTGGTGGTCACTGCAGCCTTACCCATAATCGATACGTTGATGCTTTAAGCGAGCATGTAAACCTCGCGTGTCATTGCGTTTCACGTGGACGTCCACAGTGGCATTTTTACAGATTAGAGAAGCGGTGTTGGGCTGCCAGAAGTCCACCTACAGGAAAAGAACAAACACATTAGATAAGGTGTATGACCTGTATTCATGGAGTTTTAAAGGGGAATTAAAGGGGACTGTTGGGCCTTAGAGGAGGTATGTGCTCAACTGAGTGCCATTCTAGTTTTAATATTTTTCTTGTGGGGCAAGTGATTACTGTGGCACCACAAACTAAGTTGGTGGTATGTTGTGACTGAATGAATCCAACTGATTCCAGTAACAATGAATTTTATAATGGCGAGGGTTGCATCAGTATGAAAATTGATATTTATCATACCATGTGCATTTGCTTATGTACAGTATTGAATTATTCTGTGTTTGTGTTATTAAAAATATTGAATTCTACCTCTGCTTCCCCTGTTTCCATTCCTTTAACGGCCATTGTAATAGATAATACAGTACTAAATAATAATAGTTACTGAGTAATACTGTATAACGTGATATAATAAAAGTGATATTCTCTGAGAGAGTTATGACAACCTCCGACTGTTGAAACCCTACTAATGATGGTAATGAATGTGGATCTCTTATGTTTTTCTGATACCAGATCCACTTAACAAGGTCTGCATTGGCTTTATTTTCACAGCAAAAACCACAGTGGAAATAAGTTTGGGACGAAACTTTCTCATCACATACATTTGCATTGTAGATGTGGGTTATCTTCTTATGTCTGCCTTTTCATACTGTCAACTGAACTATACTGAACTAACTAAACTTAAGGGTTTTAAAGCACATGTTTCAGAAAAAGGACTGTTTCCTTATCTGATCTAAGTGTTTAAAATAGCCCCAGACATTCGGTGATCATGACCAAATTGTTTTGGTCGGACCAGGACAGTTTAACATTCCTCCCGTCTCTACCTTCAAGCGATGGACTGAATCAGGGGAATTCTGATGACTGTACAGAGTTAATGGGGCAAAACACACTCTGCCGTGTCCCATTAACAACCTGCAGCGAACGACTCTCCCTCTGCTTCCCTCTCTACTGTTTGACCTCATATTAGCAACAGGAATCCTGTCCTTCAGCGGCTGTTATCAAGCCCTGATAGCTGGTTGTGTTAGCTTTAGCTGAGACAGACGCCCATTGGCCGTGCTAGCCAGCTATATAAACACAGACACCATGTGGTAACTGATAAAATAACAGAGAGACGGAGAGAAACTAAAAGAAGGAGAAATTCTGAGCAAATAGGAGAGCACTGATCTACGGATGATGCGCACAGTAGTGTTTCTGTGCTTTGCAGACGCGAGTGAACGTCTTCAGCTGGCTTTCATTTGCTCTATAGCATGGGGGCACAGACGCGCAGGCTGGCACACATGCTTGTTAATGTGTCAATTGGTTTAATGGTTTACAGAGTGCATACCAGATTAATTTAACTTTGTTTAGAGCCAGAGGGGTCGAAAAATCCTGTGCAGGAATGCTCGGTGCCCTCCAGTATAAACTGCTCTGCGCTTTTATGGCGTTTCCAAATGGTTAAGTACCACAAATGTTTCTGCACTGCTCCTCTGTTAGTCAAACAAATCCAAAACACATACGCCTGAAATGCACTTAAATAAATATCCCTGATCAGATAACGCAACTCGGCACAAACAGTCCTCTCATTTTAACATTTTATAGCTGAATTTATGAGCCTGAAAGATGCATTCTTTGTCTGCTTTATAAATCTTCTGTCTCCTGATTTTTTTTTATGTGTTTTTTTTTCTCTTTTTTTTTGTGTGTGTGTCTGTTTATACACGCCGTCTATAAATTGAATTTGGGTTGTTTTGGTTGATGTAAGACTAGCGTGGGCAGGACAAGAAAGGAAAAGTTATAGTTCAATAAAAAAGAGCTGGCTTTCCTCGAGGCAGATGAGGTGAAGCTGCAACTTGACTTATAAACAGTCAAGTAAAATAAAACAAGATAAACACAGTTGTTAGTGAGTAGTTTCTATGGCCTAAATAGGTCACTGTCTTGAGAGTTAGATGAGAACATCGATATCACTCCAATACACAGTAAATATGTATCTGCAGCCATTAGCTACAGATTTAGCTTAGCTTAGCATAACTGGAAACAGGTGGAAACAGCTAGCCTGTCTCCATTCCAATACTAACACCTCTGAAGCTTGCTACTTAACACTTGTTTGTTGACTCTTTACAAAAAGAACTAGCTGTGGGTGATTTATATGCTGGATTATATTAATTTCTTGGCTGAGTGCAGTGACTTCCTAAAGTTCAGTTGAGACCCCAGGAAGTTTCCGGTCCTCAAGATAGCTGGTAAGCTATACTTATACTTTATACTTTTTATATACTTATCGGACTTTCAGAAAGAGAGAAAAACAGGTGCACGCTGTAGTTGACTTTACTTTAAAGAAGTCAGGAAACAGATTACCTCAGAATTACCAAGTAAAGTACAGTAGACTATTACATTTAAGTTGTATGAGCTAAAAAGTTTGAACAACTTGAAATTGTTAGTGTACTTTACTTAGTAATTTTGAGGTTATCGGTAAGAAAGCAGTCAGATTTTACAGCGTATTCTCTCAAAATGTCAAAGTATCCAATGCTGTCGAAGCAGAGTTAAAGGCAGATTTTATAAAATATCTCATGTCTTTGGATCTTTTATTGTTTGTTTTCAGTCAAAACTGAATCAAATCAACCAAACCAACCAAAAAACGTAATCATTAGTTTACTTCACTTGGTAATTTTAAGGTAATCGATGAAGTGTTTTTAAAATTTACAGTGTAGGATCATCTGTCATGCATTAAGTAAGACGTGAGGATGAATTGATTAAAGAGGAAATCCAGCCTATCCAAAAATGTAACATGTATAACTCAGTTTAATTGTTGTGAAGTATTTCATCAAGACAAAGAACAGCCTGTCTAACCCCCAACAGCGAGAAAGACGTCATAAAATGATGTCATAATAGACAATGGTGAAACTCCTCCATAGTGAAATAAATCATGGGACGCAATGACAGCAGCAGTGGTGATTTAACGAAGATACCAGTACATCTGTTTCACAGATTTGATGTCTGGAATATCTCAAACGAAACCTCTGTGATGCAAGACAGAGACAGAGTGAAAAATACTGTGTCACTGCTCCCCTCCAACAACATGGACCTGTGGAGATTTCTATTCATTTCAGTTTATCCTCTGGAATAATTATCTGATTAAACGATCAGTTGATTGACAGAGAGAGTGATTAGCTGCTTCTTTATTGTGAGGACTTTCTTTTCAGCTGAAAACTTTTGGGTTTTGCCGTGTTTGTCAGGCGAAGCGAGAAATCTAAAACTATCGCCTCAGTTTTTAGGAAATTATCAAGTTAACAAGGCAATATCTTATGTTTCATGTCAGGTATGGTCATAAAAATGTTCTCAAGGAGCTGAAGTAGTAATGATGCACAAAAGTAATTATTAACTTTTTATGAAAATCCAAACATGCAGAAATATCTTATCTGGACGATGCATTACTTTGGTGAAGTGTTTGCTTTACTGGGTGCATTCAGGAGCTGTTGTGTTTCTTTTCTAGGCTGCTCAGAGTTCACCTGTCAGTCAAACAGGTGAAGTATAGTTGACTTTAAACTTGTATTAGCCAAAAGGCAAATCGTTTCTGCAGGTCAGACCCTGATCGATCACAGTGGCTTTCATGGCTCGTCATATTTACCATTTATGTCGCTTCAAACCTTACGAAGGTAAAGGCCTGGGATATTTCCAGAGCCATCTTAGCCTCTTCTTTTTGTTTAGGAAGAGCTTCCTCCATCATACGCAGTTTCTCTTGCAGCTTCTGAGTTTGAGCCTTCTCAAACACAAGATCTTGCTCAAGCTGTTCGGCCTTGCTCTTGGAGGTCTGCTGCTCAAGGTCAGCTTCAGTGGTCCACAGCGTCTCAGAGAGAGCTCTGAGTTGTGAACTCAGATCCTCTTTGTCTGCCTTCATTTTGTCCAGTTTGACTTGATGGTCTTTGCTGATGGACGTTTGCTGCTTGAGGTCATCGTCATTTTTCCAAAGTGTCTCACAGAGCACAGTGAGCTGTGATTTCATGTCTTCAATCTCCACTGAGGAGTCGACATTGGCATGAGCATCAACCAGCTGTGCTTTCAGGGAGTGAATCTCCTTCTCCATCATCTCTCTCTCATGGCTCCACTTTTTATCTTCTTGGAGCTGACTGAATATTAAAGCCAGCGTCTCCTCGTGGATGACCGAGTAGACTCTCCCCTTAGATCCACATAGTGTGAGCTTGGACTCGATGTCCTTCAGCATACTGTACACCTTGTGCTCTCCTGGGGAGGAGGGAGCTGGAAAGGAAATGAAGCTTCAACCTCCTTGGACATGTTTGTCATGTCGTCCAGCTGTGTCTCCTGTTGGACCTCTGTGTTTTTTCTCTGTCTTCTTTGGTTTCTCTTACCAGTAGTACCTTCCATTCCAGCATATTTAAGTTTATTTCATCACTGGTTGCTTGAAATTTTGACACAAAAAACAGGAATTTTTACTGCAAATGAATATCAGTCCCAAATATCAGTCTCCTTGATTGCTAATAATCAGCATCGGTATCATATCAGCCCTGATAAGGCCGTATCAGTCAACCCCTACTACAGTTTATCCTAAACTGTTGTTGCTGCTTCTGGAAATGCAGAGCAGTTCATCTACCAGAGGATTTTTACTGGAAGTGACACACACACCACCAGGTGTTTGGAACAGCAAACGTGAAATATTTCGTCAGTATAACTTAGCTGTTGTCAGCCATCGAGCAAAGCCAAACAAAATGTAAAAATCTTGCATTATGGCTTGGAGAAATTTGTAATTTTGTTGTTGATGGATCCGATTCTTGATTCTGCATTCTGTAGTTCACAGTGGTTGTTTATTATTTGACCTCACGCCTCGCCTGGGGCTGAAAGGTTTGACTCTGGCACTGGAGGCATGGCACTGTGGCTAAGCCACTGAAAACACAGCTAAGTCCACAGCTGTCCAAACAGTACAGTGCCACTGCCTCGGCTGGCCTTGGAGCACTGTGTCCGCTGCCCTTACATACATAAAGCTTCGGCTAGGTCCTGACCAGCGGCCTGGCTCTGTCCTGTTCTCCCTCACCACAAATCACAAACATTTACTGAACCCTCTTTTGCCCTCTTCTGTTCTTTCTCCGCTGTATTGGTTCTGGACGACTAAATGACAGGCTGACCTGAACCTAAACAGATTTCATGTATGCAGATGAGGTATCTGGCTGCACAAACACAACCCAAGCAGACCAAACTTGAGTAAAAAAAGGCCACACTGCCACATGGCTGTAGAAATTCTGACACTGAAATCTCCACAACCCTCCAAAAGAAAGTCTTGAAAATATTTTCATTGGATTTTTCATATTTTTTTTATTCATTCAACTGTACAATGACGTAGCCCTTTGCTCTGAAGATAAACATATCCACATAAACTCCATAAAACTAACTTAAATCTAACTAAAACAAGCTTTGTCTCTATTTTCCATCTAATTAGAAACAGGAAACTCCCTTGGTGTAGTGTGAGATGCTAATAAAAAACTAATAGTCTGTGAGATTGCAAAATGAAATCTCTGCAAATGCTTGTAAGCAGGCTTTGTGTTGAGATTACTTTAGCAGACAAAAAGCATTTCCTTTTCATTTTTAAACATGAGAGCTAAGTTTTTTGTCTCCAACCCTTCCTCGAAATGTCGTATTTGCAATTCTGAAGAAATCCTGAATTCTTTATCTTTTCAGCGATTTTTAAATCAAATTATATATTAAAATAATCGGACCCAATAATCGTTAACCAGTATGTACAGTATGGTACAGTACATACTTGTAAATATAAGTATAATTTACTTTTACTAATACATTTATTGACAGAGAATTTCTTTTAATTCATTTATAATTAGATACTTAAAGACTTTTACTCAAGTATTATTCTTGTGACTTTTACTTTTACCAAAGTAATATTTCAATACAATATCTATACTTTAACCGTCTTTTTGATACATTTAACAAAACCGACTACGCTATAACTGAGTAACTGATGCAATGTGTCAGGATATATTCATTATTCCATTATGGCGTATTATTGACATTGAGGGATTTACCAATAAAATCACTGAATCATTTCTGTTTGTCACATATTTTCTTATCAAGATCAATTTTCATCGAAAGTCAGATACACTAGACCAGGACTGGTTATGAATGGAAAATGTTCACTGGCAAAAAAACTAATATTCACAAATACGCTTTGGTCTTTCATAAACACTGTCAACGCTGCAGAGGAATAATAAACCTGGCAAAGCCGATTTTTAAATGAATCAACTGCTCAATCAATTATTCAGAGTAGGTCTTTGACTGTTTGCAGAGCAAGTCTATAATTGCATCATGCTTTTTATGCTTTACAAACCATCTTCGCTATGTATTTGCAAACCAAAGCAATGTGCAGAGGAAGGTCAGCCACGCTCCTGAGGCTGATCGGTAATCACTCCCAAATGTGTTTGGGAAAAGAGGCAAGGCATTCGCGTCCTCCAGGGCTTCCCCGCTAATTTAGATATCTTTGAAACACATGTTCATATAATTTCTAAACACTCAGCATCATTATGGAGAAATGTTTTGTATTTCCCTCACATTCTTCTCTCCGGGGTTTCTCACTGAAACGAATACAGAGCATCCTATCAACTCTATCTCGGTCTTTCAGACAGGGAATATGTCCCGACTGTGACAGATGACCGCACTCGGCTGCTCTGTTCCGCCTATCGCTGTCCCCAGCCTACTGTCACATCACCCCCTCTTTACCACCGGCGTCACGCTTCACTCTGTCTGTTCAAGTGTCACAGAAAGACCGCTGGGGAATTATAGGCTGGTGTGAGCGGAATAATAACAGATATTTCATTTCAATATATCAAGTGGAGAAGTAAAAACACTTCAACACCAACAAAAAACAAGCAGGGGAATAAAAAGAGAAAATACGAGCCAACCTTCATATGTCCCAGGATATTCTTGAGCACTTGGACCTCCTCGTCATTGCTCGGAGTTATCCTGAAGACTTGATCACTGCAAAAACAAACAGGGCTCCTCTCAGTGTCAGCTTACAACAAGGATCAAAGTGCCCTAAAGGGGTTTATTACACCAATAAAAATCACTGCAACAGTGCAGGGATCCATTTCATAATCTTCAAAACATTTGGGAGCATGAAGTCACAGGTAATGCAAGCCCCTTTTGTGCTGATTGAAGGTGACACTTATACACAATAATAGCAGATGTTTGATGTTGAAATGGGTGGTTCCTCTATCCTATAGATGACAGGGTCAAACCCCAGTCAGACAATCTGTGTGAGGCATCATTATAGGATTATATTTCATTGGCAGCACCTGGAACTCTCTTTTGGCATGTACAGTAGCAGAAGCAGTTTCACATTCTGATCCTGTTAGTACATCAACAGCACACTGATATGTGCTGGAGATAGACGTGTTAATACACAGACAATAAATCACTCATGAATGTAATACTGTAATGGGAAGGCTGAAACACTGAACAAGGTGTTTGGCTGGTTTAAACTGTAAATAGATGGTCATCCATTACTGTTTATTTGGCGGAAATTCATGACAAGATGAAGCTTTAAATGCAGCTGTAAAGTATTAAAGGGACAAGTTCACCCAAAAATTGAAATTCAGTCATTATCTACGCACTCTCATGCCGATTGGAAAGTGAGGTGAAGTTTCGTAGTCCACAAAACATTTCTGGAGCTTCACTGCAGTGCAGCATTCTCGTAAACAACGTAGACGGGGGACATAAAAACGCTCCATACAGCCCGCTTGGTGTAATCCAACTCCCTGAAAAACCTAGAGACTGATTAAAAATGATGTTATTTACACCCATGAACAGATGCACACACTTCAGACAGGGCTGCTAATGCTTTTAGCTTAGCAGCTACAGTAAAGATTTTGGGTTTAAAAGAGGGCGTGAGTGACGTTTTTGCAAATATATTTGGGCTCTCTGGGGCTTCCGTAGACTTGGATTACACAAAACAAACTGTATGGAGCCATTTTATGGGGTTTTTTTTGTGTCCCCATCTACTTCAGTTGTTTAAGATAATGTTTTGTGGACTACAAAACTTCCCTTTACTTTCTGTCGGCATGGAAGTGACTGGAGAATGACAGAATTTTCATTCTTGGCTGAACTTACCCTTTAAACAGCTGTGGTCGGATTAAAACGACCGCTGCTTTTTGCTGATTTTGACTCCTTAATTCAATTTTGTTCATCAAGAATCGAGAAGAATTTCATTTTAGTCAACAGCAGAAAAAAGTGAATTTGATTGTTTTAAAATATTTTGGTTAAATTGAGTTATAATTCATTTTTACACTCATTAAACAGTAATATTATTCATCACGTATTGGTCTTGGCACTAGCGGAAACAAAAACAGGCAGCAGATAAAGAAGCTCGAGCCTGTCTCACTCAATCTGCAAACCACATCTTTCGTATCGCCTTGCTACAAAACAAAGACACCCTTTATCCTCATCATGAATCTCACATATTATTGCTCTTACTCTGCAGATCACAGTTCTTGAGGTTAGAGCTAACACACCAATAATTCATTACATCATTCTTAATTATAGACTCTCTGTGACTGCTGAGTTACCTGCCAGGTTACATACGTGTCCACTTTCATGTCTTCTTTTTATAAACCCTCTTTCTTCCTCTCTAACGTTTTTCAAAGAGCTTTTTTACAATGTGCCACACAGGAAGCTGGGCCCCCCTAAACAAAGATGGCAGCAGGCTACTCTGAGGTCTGAGGAACAAAAGGGTCCCGGGGTGTCCCACATGAACGGCCACCCCATTTCAGTGACCGCAACACGCTGCCAGAAAACAGGCCCGGTTCACAGGAGACGGTCTTCAAAGCGAACAGGCGGTCAGTAATATTGGGGAAACTGATTGAAACTAAGGCAGACAGACTTGTTTCAAACTTCAAAAACAACCTTAAAGCATATTCTATTATTATAGTTTATTCTCTCTGTCTGAAACATCAGAGAAATATGTGATTTAGTCAGGCTTGTGTTTTCTGTTTTCACCAGTCTCGGAGAAATAAGTGGCACCCCAGAGCTCCACTTTAGTCCAAAATGATCCTTTTCTTCATCTTTCATAGATGACGGACTGTTTTTGTTGCAGCCTTGGCCGGGCAGAGGGCTGCGGGGCTTTGTGAGCTAAGGCTGTCCTTAAGTTGTCAGTCTGTTGATTCCCACAGCAGTGCTCTCTCTGGGATGGAAGCAATTTGCTTTTAAGATCCAGCGCTCGCAGACGTTGACTCTGTCTTGATACTAAAACACAGTACACCCATCAAATACTCCGTTTTCCAATATTCAGTAATGCCAAGGTGCCCTGTTAAAGGTGCATTATGTCATTTTGGGGAAGAAATTGTAAGAGGAAGATCTTCACTGACTGATGTTTTATGCCTAAAATAACTAAATAAACAAACTCTCTTTGTTTTCATGACTGAATAAACTGACAAACAAACTGACCTTAAAGGACAACATAATTTCATGTTTTACTTTGTTTATATGTGGCGGACCCTGCCACCTTTCTAGCTTCAAACAGTGTTCTGGGGACCTTATTTTCCTCTGAGAACAGCTTGTTTATTCAGTTAGAGAAGAAAAATAATACCCCATCCCTGATTTCTGAGACAAACCCGCCCCCCCGTCACGCTACATAGTGGGATTTCGGTGCCAAATCAGAAGTGGTGTGAGCTCCACAAGTTTTGGAGCACATCCAACATGTATGTTATTTGAGACACACGAGGAGGGGGGGTTTCCAGCAGAGGTGGTCTCCCTACATTGAAGGCTCTTTTGAAAAACAGACCATAAACCCTTACATGCCCAAATCATGCCTTCCATAGCTGCTGTATGTTTACCCAAATTACTATACACGCTCAGCCCCAGATGGTCCCATTGTAGACCATCTATTTGTCCATACATCCCAAGCTCAAGGAGGAAAGCGCCCCACATTCAGCCTCATAAACTGCCATTCCAGGACAAAAATGACTGTTATGACAAATTTGCTCTCTCTTGTGATTACAGAAGCACATGGCTACAGGAACAGACTCAGTAGTCACTGCCATCCTACAGCTATAATTTTTGAAATGAATACTTTGAGCAGTTTGACAGGCTACTGTTGCTGCAAGCATCCCCATCTGAGCCTATCATGAGCCATCCGAGTGTCTCTCTCTCTCTCTTTCTCTGCTGCACACCACAACAGACGCAGTCTTATCCAAACTGCCATCAGACACTGACTAAAAAACATTATATTATGTCTCAAACTGGATGAAGAAGATGGTGAGCATAAAGACTTTCTTTGTTCCGTCTCTCAACACAAGATAAAGCCCGTCTCTTGATGTGGAGCCTGCAGGAAACTTCTCCTCTCTCGTGCGCTTTTTGAGCCCCACGGATGAACATGAATGGGGGGGGGGGTCTTTACTCACCCTGCGTAGCGGTTGTTGTACAGATAGGCACCGACGGGACATAGCACGTTGCTGCAGATTATCACACAAGCCAGTAAAACGGAGGCGCGAAATGCGCTCCCGTGGTCCATCCTCGTCCGTGCAGATCAGAGACAGACGGGGGGGGGGGATACCGATCGGCCTCCTCTGCAGGATGCACGCCGATTTATCAGCACAGAAATGTGATTCAGCTCAAAGGACTCGGGCCGGCGCACCATCAGCAGATTGGCAAAGAAGTCGCCGCTCCAGTCGCGCCGCGCTCTCCGCTCCCTCTGACACAGAAGGTGCAAAAGGTGCGAAAGTCGGTCATCTGGCACAGGGGAAGCATTTACCACCTCTTTGAAGCTCTGGAGGGAAATTGCAGGGTAGCAGCTCGTTTTAAAGTGAGGAGGACCTGAGTCACGTGGGCCGGTGTCGGCGAAGTTGGTAACTGGATCCCTGATCACTGGTGCGCGCTGTGTGTGTGTGTGTGTGTGTGTGTGTGTGTGTGTGTGTGTGTGTGTGTGTGTGTGTGTGTGTGTGTGTGTGCGTGCGCGCGCGAGAGAGAGAGAGCTCAGAGCATGCATTCACCAAAAAGTGATTTTTAAAATGTTACATTATGTGTTCCTCCACATCCAAAGCGATGCATAAAGTCATGAAGTGTATCAAGTATCATCTTTATCACTCCAGAGGAACAACAGGCTCATTCTTCTGCTGAGCTCAGCTCAGGTCCTTTGAAGAAGACACACTGCTTTTATCTTGTCGTGATAAGAGATTTGAGAGCCTCCATAGGCTCAAAGGTGCTCTGCTATCTCCTGGTTCACCTCCATACAAATGATGCACATTCAGAATAAGCTGCTGCCATTTTCACATTGGTGATGTGTTGACTATTAAAGGTGCATTGTGTAACTTTATATAGTTACAGTGTTGGTTACACAGTCCTATTTTCTTGAACTGTAGGACTTCCAGATGTGCAGTGTGCTGTTTTTGTTCTCACCCCACCGTGATTCAAAATGCGAGACTGTTTTGCTCTGATGTTTACAAATACAGGTCATACATATGCTTTAAAGGTGCAATGTGTAAGAATTGGCCACCTGTTGAATTCATGAGGGCTCACTGGGAGCTCAGAAGTGTTGGTGTCTTCACTGTTAGCACAGGAGCTTTGGACCAGGATGGTCTGGGGCTAGCTGGTTAGCATGCGAAACATGCATACACGTCGTAACACCCAAACTTTTTTATTAATCTGTCATTATGCAATTTTTCCCTGCTGTATTTATCTACTTTGATGTCGAGTGATCCCTCATTACACTGCTTAAAATCACATTAAAACATTTTTTTTCATCTCAAATCACAATATGTTAGAATGCAACATGTTGGGTGCCCTCTTGGATGCCCCTGTGGTAAATAAAACATGCGAGCGTTCCCTCCACAGTACCCTTCCAGTGCCGTTTCTGTACACTGGTGCCACAACACATACAGCTGGTGCCCTTTTTATTTTTTCCGCCCCTGCCCCTCAAACATCCTGAGTGCGCCACTGGAGCTATACAGAAGAGAGTACAGAGGTAATTTGTAAGTTCACCAAATCCTATAAAATGCAATGCTACGTAAGAGACTTTGCTTTTGTAATAAAACCTAAAGCTGCATAAGCACACTGAGTCAAAATGGACGAAGCTGCATGTACACAATATATCAGTCACAGGCAGACTTGACCACTCCCACATGGAAAGGAAAGACATATTAAATCCAAAAAACAATAAATGAATATAGTTGATCCAGTCTTTAAGAGCCCATTGAGCCCCTGAATCCTCCGCTTCCTGTTCGCTTATACCTCTACACCCAAAAGCCAGTGTGATAAGCAGCTACCAGCCCTGTCAGTGCCTTGGCCCGGCTCCACCAGGGATCCCTCTGTGGAGCTTTAGGTGGCTCTGCCTGTTATTCTAGGCTTTTCGTGCCTCCGTTTGATCCTCTACTTATCACCCAACACGGTGATTAAATGTCTAAGTCAACTGCCAGCCTTTTCCTTTTGTGATTGCATGGCAGCAGCACATTTTTCACATGCTTCTCTCCAGTGTCAACAGTGCGCCACCTGTTTTACACCCAATTACTGTACGACAGACCCCGGGCCCTCCCTCCGAACCCCGTCCCCTCCAAACAGACATTACAGTAGACAGGACGGGAATACTGTTTGTGACAACAGGCACCTCAATGCAGAGGCGATACGTGGAATTAGGCTCTTAATTACACAGTTGAGATGATGATATTTGCAGAATGCAGGTGCTCAAATAAGCAGAGGAATAAATTGCTCGATGACTTGAGCCTGGGATTAAAGTAGCAGTGGGCTCATCTTTTATACATCAGAGAGCTTTGAGAGATTTATCGATGATACAAATTTGGGACTAATATTTACTTTACGCCACATCAATCACAACAACTCAATATAAAGGTGTGGAGTTGTCCACCACATAGTGCTCATCCCTACCATGTGAACACATTTCTTATTACTCTGCTGTTCTGCCTCGAGCCCTGGTGACGCTTTTTATAAGGTTCAATGTTCAAAAACTAGGCTTGATATTGTTTTATCACACTGATACTTTCATGAAAGTTGCACATTAACTGATGTTTCGGAAGTCCATTATAAAAAATGGTGTTTTATTTCTGCCAGCCTCAGTGTTAAAACAAGTTTAAACACAATTGATTTGTGTGAACAGTTTCACAGGCATAACATATATAACATATTATGTAGAACGGTGACTGTACATTTCTGTCTTTACTTGACTTTTCAATGCACAGCCAATTTAACTAATAAGATTTATTTCCTTATTTGGTGTAATAGAGATAAGAGGATAAGTTCACTCAAAAATAAAAATTCAGTCATTATCTACTCACCCTCATGCCAATGGAAAGTCAGGGAAAGTTTTGTTGTCCACAAAACATTTCATAGCATAGCATAGTCCCCATCTACTTCAGTTCTTTAGGAGAATGCTGCAACACTGTTTTGCTGTGAAGCTCCAGAAATGTTTTGTGAACTATGAAAATTCACCCGTCTTTCAATCAGCATGGGGGTGAGTAGATGTTTCATTTTTGGGTGGACTTATCCTTTAAGATCATTTCTGTATTTTGTCACCTTCGTTAAATGTGCAAGCCCTTGAGAAGAGCCAATTCTCCCTTTTCTGCATATAAGGTTTTTATAAGGTCAGAAAAAAATTATAAAAAATAGTTGATTTTGCAATTATGAGCAATATTATTTTTACACATAGAGCAGAGTGGGCTGTGGTGACCTGTACAAAGAGGAAATAAAGCCAATGTTAATGGTTAAAGTGACATTAATTATATATTCATTGCACCTCTAAGCGCTTGATCAGCACATCCAAAGTGAACACATCTCTGGTTCAAATGCCAAAAAATCCCCCTCACTATTGGAAAATGTCGTCAGAATCTAAATTCGCCGTACCAGGGTTTGAAAAGGGGTTTTCTGACAGACCTATTTTTCAAAAATAACATAAACCCAGAAAACCGAAGTGTTTTTTGAGCTCTGCGACAGCTGCACACAGAAGCATATTCATAAAATGCTTGCTTTGCCTTCCATGTATATCATGTTCAGGGATTTGTGGGGAGAGTGAGAACGCTTGCATGTAAAGGCTGTTACGTTGGCTGGTCAGCTAAGCATGACGCGCTGGGCACAGAGACGTAGGTTGAGGGCGATGCCGGGAGTCGGTGTGGTGGTGTCTGTGTTGTTTTTAACACACAGGAACGCAGACCTGGGCGTGTGGCACTGCTCTGGGCTGTGGTCTGTGGGAGGGTGAAGAAGCAGGCATCTTTCTCAAAACGCCGTGCAATCTTAGAGTGGCACCGAGGTCCAGTAAATCACTATATTCCTCTCTGAGTCTCAAACTGTGCCGAGGGGTGAATGAGCTCTTTGATAAGCATGCAGTCTGAGAGCGGGGCTGGGACTGGTCGCAGTGGTGATGAGGAGGGGGTGTTCTCAAACTGCAGTCTTTGTGATGTCTTGAGGGCTTGTGCAGGATCTTAGAGATCTCAGCTGACCCTGAGCCGGGCTGTGAGTGCACATCTTTGACCTTTTGACACTGGGGGAAGAAGTAAAGAAAAGGAGTCGAGGGGGTTAAATGGTGCACGGTCTGGGAGGCAGCACAAAGTGGGCCATTTCGCAGCCAGAAAAATGTGTCACTCTCTCAATGAATGGAGAATCTCGGGGGATTTCATCTCGTTGACAGAGACTTACGTTTGCAATCATCCATCATCGTGAGATCATGGATGAAACACGGGTTACACTAAGCTTTGCTCTGACATCTGCAGCCCAGAGACTTCCATCGGTTAGATTACTAAGCACAAAGACTTGCTTACAGTGATAGAAATCAGTGAGAGGCAAAATGAATAACAGGGGCACTTGGCAGCAGAGCGCAGTGGTTAAAGAACAAGAGAAGAGTCAATAAAGTTGAAGAGGATCTCTGAAGAGTGCTGTTTTGGTTAATTGTTGCTCTGACCATCAAGTCAGCATGACAAAAGAAGAGGCTGTGGAGGATTTAGCCGACTAGTATCATGTACCCAAACTTTCTGGCTTTAAATGAGTGATTATTACCTGTTTTTTTTTTAGGTTTAGACTGAAAAGGCAATAATGTTCACAAGTAATACACAAAAAAAGGAACATCTGAAGGATTAAAGTAGTAGCAACTGATTTTCTGCATTTCAATCTTTTTCAAAAAGTTTTCCATTAATCAGACGAGACATTAACATAAACTCAAGGTACACGTATATGCAAAAAGATACAGAATATTCCAGTTGGAGGTCAGGATACACTACATGCTACTACAAGGGAGGTCACCTCTATGGATCGCTGCTGCAGTCAGGTTGATAAACAGGAGTGAAGATAAGATTGATTTGTGCTGATTGAGAGTTACATATTGTACGCTTAATGTTCCACCTCACATCTTTGATCCCTTAATGTTGCGATGGAGGCACTACATCCTTCCATTTAAATAGGATTGGGCATCTCAATAATAAAAAGGAGACGGCAATGACCTTCTGTAAGTGAGCAGAAAGATTTGAATCATCTGGAAATGAGAATAAACCAGAAATAGAAACTGTGGGAGAAGGCATAATATTACACCCATATGTCTTGGTTTCCTGTCCAATCTTACAACCCTTTAGATTTATCTACAACAAAAGTTTCCAAAAGTTCAACACAGATTTATATGCAGTCGGTCCAGTGTCCCCTCATAAATATAGAAGAGAAAAAGGGGGTGAACATTTATAGCGCGCTGGAAAATTTAATTAATTTTTGCTCAAATACCCACCCAGAAAGGTTAAATCACAAGACAAAACCAAGATGCAAAGAAGGCAGTGTGTTACTTATACTTAGTGCACACTGGGGAGACCTGGAAATTGAATTTGCTCAATGTTGAAGGCGTAATATGTCTATAAAAGTCTATGAAAAAATATCAAAGAGTGTTTTATTTAACCTGTTGATAAAGTGAATTTAAAGGTGTCATATGTAAGATTTTAGTTGAAAACAAAATGAACTAAAGTTATCACAAAAAACAGAAGAAATAGTAGTTTTGTCATTATGACATTTATGCATTGTGTTGCTGAGATACTGAAGTTAGCATGCTAACCGGCTAGCCCCAGCCTGTCCTGGTCCAAAGCTCCTGTGCAAGCGGTATAAACATCTACAACTTACAGTGCTCCGAGCTCCCGGTCCAGACTGCTAGTTGCACGGCTAACTGAGTATAACGGCAGCTATAGCTAGCAGCAGTTAGCGGTTACTCTAGTGATATGCTGCCCTCTATTTGTTTAGAGTTTAGTTCAATTGCAGAGTTTGTCTTCCAAAGTGATTTAGTCCTTTCAGTGAAAAAAAACCCTTAAATTAAGTACTTACTCTTCCTATTTCTTAATAAAATCAAATCTACTTAGTATAGAGATGGTAAATGGCTGAAGTCTGAACATTTGGACATTATGAACTGTAAAAGGAAAAAGTAAGATTAATGTGCTCCATGTTTGTTTTGAATCTGATGAATATACATTGCTAAACTAAACTTTTCTCTTGCGGCCATTCATTTATAATCTCTTTCTCATAACACTGAATAAACAAAGTGCAGTCTATGCCTCAAGCAAAATAGATTATTTCTTGTTTTAGAGCTGCATTGTGTTTTTACCACAGCATTTCAATATAATGCAAGATATCGCATATACAGTGTTTATTTGATTAATGGCTGCAGGGATGTGAGTGATATCCCTGGTAAAAGGGGAACATCAGCTACAAAACAGAGACAGGAACTTGGCAGAAAGAGGGAAGAAACTGATGTGCTACTAAAATGTAGGAATAATACATACATAGATATAAGTCTGTTAGCAGGACCAGGACTTTATTAAGGCACTTATCTTGACCGCCTGCTGCGCACCACTGCATTGGGAAACCAGTGCAAATTAACCACAATGAAGAGATTGTTACTTACTACATCTTAAAGTTGAGCATGAATGCCCTTTTTGTAACATAGATGTACTAACTCAAGGCTGTAGTTGTGTTATTAAATTACACGGAATGGCTTTTTTTGGCAAATATCTTGTTTTCCTTCTCGGTTAAATGTAGTGCAGCCATCAAAGATCTGCCAGGAAAAGGTTTTATTTGATAAAAAGTATCAAGACGTATGTGTACCTACAGCCTAGGCCTAATATAGACTGCAATAAAACTCACATCACTGCAGCGATAAACCTGATTTTAAAACCCACCTCAGCCTCCCAAGTGGTGTAAAGTAAGTAAGTACATTTAGTCAAGTACTCCACTTAAGAACAGTTTTGAAGTAAGTGTACTTTACGTAAGTTGTTGCATTTTATGCTACTTTATACTGCTTCTCCACTGCAATTCAGAGGCTGAATCTGAAAGTACATATTATTCTGAAATATGTCATCCTGCATGATGAGTACTTTTATTATCGGTACTTTCAAGGTGTGTGTGTGTGCAGGATTAGTGGCATCTAGTGGTGAGGTTTAAGATTGCAACCACCTGAATACATCTCGCCTTACCAAACATATAGGAGAAAATATATTGGCTGCTAAAAAGGCCATTGTTTGGTTTTTGTCCATCCTGGGCTTCTGTAGAAACATAACCATGCAACATGGTCGACTCTGTGGTAGATGACCTGCTCCTGTGTAGACATAAAGGGCACATTTTAATTCATATTTTCAGGTGATTATGCACTTAGGAAAACACATTTAAAGCACAATGGATGCTTGTGAAAAATATACATCATTATATATTTACAAATATTATATATTTCTGCCTGTGGATCCCCCTCAATCCTACACACTAGACCTTTAAGTGTATTTTGATGCTAATAATTTGTGTCTTAAATCACAGACTTTGACTTGGAACAGTGAATTTCTATCCTGTGGTATTACTTCTTTCACCTGAGCAGAATACTTCTTCCTCCTCTGAGCCTCCCCCGGCCCCTACACGCTGTTTTCCTCCATCTGAATGGACAGAAGTACATGTGAACAAAAGAACATGTTTGACTGACAACACAATGCAGATATATCATGTAGGCATGTTTGTTTTGGCTTCCATAAACAGATTCACAGGGTGGGAAGGTTAATCTATGGCTATCAACACTTATGTCTGATGTTACTGTACGTGCAAATAATCAGAAAAAAGCAGCTCATATCGACCCTCCTTTTCCAACTGGGAAGAACAGAACACTTCCTGGCAGCCCTCAGCAAGGCACCGGCAGCACCAAACCACAAATAATAGAAGTTAATTCCACAGACCAAAGTCATGGGTAATAAAATGTGAGGGTCTGGAAATTTACCTGCACTGGAATGGCTAATATAAAACCATAATTAAGTTGGTCTACCGCAGATGTCGTCAAGGTTTCTCTACTTCTTTCAGAACCTAAATTTAGCACATTCAGTGTTGGACTGGGATCCAGGCCCATTCAGACTTTGAAGACCCATTATGAGGTTCTGTTTGATGGAAAACCCCTTCAGATTCACAGGGTTCTAGTCAAAAACAACAGTGCTCTCTGGCGGCAGCACAGAAACAGTACAGCACATGACTTCATCGTCAAGAAAAACAGCAAAGGCATGCAGTGCTGCATTCAACCACCAGAGTATACTACATGTCAAGATTTACTCAGGTTGAGGAGCCATGTCCTCATCTCACCCTGCAAAACTGACACTAACCTGTAATTGAGACATAAAACGGCTCCATAAAATAAAGACTCCCTACTGGTGCTGATAAACTGGGGCGGCAGTCATCAGTTAAATTCATTTTCTCTTTTGGTGAATGTGCTCTAATAGCCAAGAAAATGCTGAGATACATTTTAACAGAGCAAAGGGTCTGAATTTGCTGCAGAATGGAGTTAACAGAACCCCTGCTTGTTGTTGTGGGCTCCCCTAAAATCCCCTAAAAAGACTTTCAAGCTGGTGGAATTAAAGCTGGTTTTAGTGTTGATTGCGTTGCTATTTACCCAGGCTCTGACTGTGTCTAATTCAATATATAAACACTTAACCAGCTTCTCGAGTGGCTGCAAGAGTGGAAATATTGTCCTAATTAAACACAATCTGACTGATCACCGTTTATACCTCTTTGAGAAGCTGTACCCAAATTCCAAGAAAACATTGACTGCAGTGTGGGAAGTGGAGGTAATCTACGAGGACTGACTGATTAAGATTGGTTGCTTATTAAGATGAGTTGTGGTTCAAGAGCATCTGCTTGCTGAATCTAAAGATCTTAAATCTAAACCAGAAAAAATCACCATGCTGAGGCATTTGGCTGCAGACAGGACACATTTGTAACAAGAAAAATACCACAAGATTTTTTTTTTAGCTCATTTACTGTTAAGTTTGTATTTTTCTATTTGTCCGTTTGACAGCCAGACAGTATCAATTGCACTTAATTAGCATAGGAATGTCTTGTTACTAATTGTGCCTGTCAGTTGTTGTTTTTGTGTTTTTATGCATGAATTCACTGAATGTATGGTTACACTTTCTAAGATGGTCATGCTGATAATGCATAACTGTATAAGCACGTTCATAAGACAGGTGGGGAGGCACCAGGTCAGTTGTCATGAAAGGGCCTAAAAAAACAGACTGGGGATTATTTTGCCCTGGACACAAGCACAACTATCAGCGGCCCTGTTCATAAAACATCATAATGCTCTCATAAGGCTCTTTATAAATGTTTATAATCATGCATGAGACGGGAAGTTGTGTGTTTTGGAAAATGGCTTTATAATCACTGTTATTGTTTTTGTCATAAACTTTATGTGCCTTCAGCAAAAACTGCTCATAAATCCTCATGATTTGCTATCACGTCATACATACTAATAACCTCACTTTACTTAAAGCTTGCAAAGTCATGCATGCATATTATTGATGTTTATAAGACATTCCTGAAAGTAATCCATCAGGCTCTATGAATCATAACTGTAATTTGTCCTGAAACTTTAGAGCTGTTCTCGATGTGTCTTTATAACTGGATAAAGATGAGGTAGTTACACTGTGACTCAGATTCTTCTTTCAAACACTGTTTTCATGCAGGCATGGAAATTGCTTTAAAACAGCCAAAGTGAGTGAGTGCAAATCATATTTTTTATACTTTTAAAGCACTATGTGCACATTATAAGCTGGAACCACTGCTAATGTCTCAACAAACAACTGCTCAGCTCAGTCTAACACTGAGAATGTGTGACTGTGTGCTATGGAGGCACAATATGAACAATGTTACTTACTTTTCAGCCTATTTTACAACTATGCTTATTCATACCTCTTATCATATTTGAATATTTTCTGTATTTCAAGTTTATACTATAGTAGTTTTATTTCATATTTGTATTTTTTATCTACTCCTTTTCTAGCTTTGTACGGCTCACTGAATCTTGTTGTACATGCACAATGACAGTAAATATATTCATTACGAATGCTAAGCTTATAATACATGATGTCCACCACTTGTATTACTTCATAAACCTTGTTATAAGTTGTCAGGCATGATTATAAACATTGATGAAGAGGTTTTTAAAGTATCATAAATGCATTATAACGTGTTATGGATGTGCTTTTAACACATTACGGACATGTCATCAAATTCACAGGCAAACATTTACACATGATGCAAATACAATCACACATTTGTACTATATATACATGCTGGGAAGTATGCAATTACAGTACGTTATATATACACAAAGATATCAGTGATAAACTCATTTGCAGTTTAATGGTGTAAACCAGGGTTTTACGGCTGAATGTTATTGCTTCATTAACCGACTACTGTGCTTTATTACGAGGAGAAAGAAAGCAATTAAAGTAATGCAACATAATTCCCTTGCATGGTTGACTTTTGCATCACTCGCACTCTGGTTTCAGTTTGGTGTTGGCACAAGGAGGGGGTTCTTGATAAGGTTTCAAGGGGTTCTCAAACAAGTGAGGAACAATTAAATTTCCCAGTTATTCCACCCCATAAATTTCAGTGGGGGGAAAATAAGTGAAAATGAGTGAAATGGAGTAAAACTGCAGGCTGCTCTGCTGTCTTTGTTTTTATCTGATCTTTATCTAATTTTTACTGGGTAAACAGTGTAGTTTTATGTTTCTACGCTCATGACTGTTCTTTATTGACAACATTTTCCTGTCCTATCAAGCCAGACAGAGATAACTAGGAGAACCCCAGAAGTACCGGATATGTACCTTCAAATTAAAAGCACAGAAGTATGACATTGACATTCATTTTCCTGCATGTCGTTTTTAAGAGCTTTCACGAGCATTTCTAATCGATTACACATCATCTGTGTGCTCATGGGAACAGTGTGGCTTAATAAGTTTACGACATAAAGCCTGTCGCTGCGGTTTTATATTGAAAACAGCAGCCGGAAGTCGCTGTGTGGACTGCGTCTGACTTGACTCTGGTCCTCCTCCGCGTTAAAGGCTGTGGGGAGGGAGGCTGGATTGGGATGAAGATTGTAGGAGTCACATGGACTCAACTTTCAAACTGGAGTGTAGTTGATGTCCTCTCCTCAGTGACGCTCCGAGGGAAGCCGTCTCACGCCGTTGTGTCATTTCCATCTTTGCCTTCACTCACTTTTTAAAAAAACTTTCCTCGCTGTTCGTGCGCTCTCATCCAGCGCCCCGGCTTTGTTTTACTACTTTTCGTGGACTTTCCAGCGCAGTGACCGGGTCGCAACCTCCAGTTCTGCTGACCATGCTGCGAACTTCACACGTCTGAAAAACACCGATTTGTGATGTGAAACTTTGTGGGAAAAGGAAAATTAAGATTTGCAGTTATTTCACGCACAATGACTGAGGAGAGCAGAAGTGAGCACAGAGGCGAAAGCGGGAAGGACCTGGAGAAACAGCTCCGGCTGCGAGTGTGCGTCCTGAATGAACTTTTAAAGACTGAACGGGATTATGTCGGGACGCTGGAGTTTCTCTCGGTGAGTTTTTCAGAAGTAAAATGCACGTTTAACTCGAGTAAATGAACCCCCCCAGAGCAGACAAGCAAACAAACAAACAAGCAAACAAACAAACAAACAAAATCAAGCAGCCTGTTTAGTATGCACGGTGCGTCAGGCTGCAGAGCAACAACTCGTCCACTGTTGCATGTTAATAACCTGTGGAGCAGTCTCCCCCCTGCATGCACTGACCCTTCCAACGACGTGATGTCTAACATGAGAATCAACATTTCAGAGTGCTGCCTCTCCGGTGGAGATATTAACTTTTCAGATTGCAAGTGTGAAATTGGGAAAGCAGGCACAAAGGGGCATGGCACAGCTTTAGTTCTTGCACAGTCAGAGTGATGTTAATCCTCTTTTCAGTGGCTCACAGTGGCTTGTCTGGTAACAACTGATCAGAAAGTGTTGTGAGTCATTTCCCACACTGGAGCACGAATCGCAACGAAATCAAAAGTTTTCAGACAAGTTTTTCTCTTTAAAGGGGCACTATGTCGTTTTGCAGGAGAATGCAGTTAAAACTTCTTCCCAAAAACTATTTTCTCACATAATATTTTAATATTCAGCCAATGTTTACTGTTGTGTGTAAATCAGAGTTACGGTGTCTCAGTCCAGGTTGTTGACAATGTTAGTCTGAAGGACAGAAAGAAGATAAATTCATCAGGGACACCTCTGTGATGACATCTGTATTTCATCTCACTCAGCGTGTGTCACGCTCAGGCTTGTAACTTATTCCATCCATATGATTACCCCACTTCTTACACAGCATAGAACACACAGGAGTGCATTTTACTGCCTCCCGTGCCAACTTTTGATCAAATCCAGAGGGGGGAGTCCCGCCAAGGACGGGACAGGTGTGTACTCAAACGAAAACTTCTGCCTCGGCACACTGTTGCTGTCAGCTTGATGGCATTAGCTTAAGTGACACCCAACCTCTGAGACAGGAGGGAAGAGAAACTTTGGGAACGTGTCCTCTTTGTGCAGTCGCTAATCAAGCCTGTTTTGAAAGGAAGGTGAAATACCTTGCAGTCAACACACTGATATGACGTGATCGAGACTGTGGGTTCGGAGGGCTTTTACCCCAATTTCTCATCAGTTTCAACTTCTGGGAATTTTGCAGGGAAGTCGGGTCGAAGGGCCACTGTGTTGCGTGTCGTTAAGAGTTCCCAGACCACATGTATGAATGTGTACGACCCGACCCTTCCTCCCACTGCCCAGATGTTTCCAATGCAGGACAGAGGGACCAGGGAGGGGATGGCGCGCGCTTGCTTGCTCTATCTGGCCTTTCTTAGAAGTGGCATCACTGGAGATCTGGAGGAGGCGATTACATGAGGGAATGTGTCCTCTGTCCTGGTGGTGGTGGGGGTTTGGGGAATGCAGTCGCAGCCCCTCCTTCATCTCCCCTGTTGTGCCGGAGCTGGGATTCATTTCAGAAGCGACTGATCCCTTACAAGGCAACTCTGTTCTGGCCAGGGGATGTCGAGATGGATGCATCAGATTGAGATCTGACAGTGAAAGATAGCTGTTGTTGGTTTAGCTGATGATGTGGCTCAAAAGTGAGAGGAAAAAGACAAAGAGTCAGTATAATCTACCGTCTTATCGTCTGGGAGGTCCCGCGGAGCATCGCGGAGGATACTCAGGATGATCAAAGACGGCCCTACTAGGGAGAGGGGTCAGATTGAAGACTTTCATCTGATCACACACAAACACTCCCCCGCTTCCTCTGCTGCCACACTAGAACCACTTACGAACCACACAAGTTTCGGTGTGTCTGGAGGTCAGAATAGAGAACAGCTCACCTCTCCCCCTCTGTGAGACTCCCTGGCGGGATAATCCAGGGGACTCCGAGCACCAGCAGGGAGAGGCGTAGTCGGGATATAGCCAGAGGGGTGAAAGGGAAAACTGCAGAGCGGATCCAGAGTGGATGTTGCCAGGAGGGTGAAGGGTAGTCGGGGGAAAGGAGGGGGGCTGTGGTGGCTGGGCCTGGTGCCTTCTCTTGTAAACCATATTTCCTGGAGGAGGAATTCCTCCGAGGTTAGGAAATGCTGGGGAACAATGAGGCTCCGGTCAGTAGCCGAAGTTGAACAGCGGAGCAGAGATTGTTGCGGCTGATCCGTGGGACCCAAACACAATGCACCTCGCACATACTTTACTCTTAAGGTAGTGGAAAATAACTAGGATGATTAGCGCAAATTTGTCCCAGGATGGTCTGAGCCCATTGTGTGGCTCTACTTAACCCCTCGTGGGAAAAATATGCAGATTGCATCTCGCAGGTGTCGGTATTGGAAAGTCTAAATTTGACTTTCTCGGGATGGAAGCGCCACCTTTTACAGCGAATGTACTAAAGTTACACAGTAGTCTGGCAGCGAGAGGAAGGCTGTCTGAAATATCTTGGGCCTGTCTTACATAATGAACAATTATAGCTGGAGATAGTGGGCGGCGGTGGACACTGGTGTTTATCTTGGGCGGCCGCGAGCCAATAAAACGACAGTCATTCTCAGAAATGTCTCAATGAGGGAGAACAAATCATGACTTTATGTAAACAGCAGCTTTAATGAGGTGCTTGCAGTTTTTTAGTTACAGTGTCAAATGAAGTTCTTTGCCTAGTCTCTGTCATTGTTTGCCGTCGATAGAGAGACATTGAACGTCTGCGTGATAAGCACTTAGAAGAGAGAATGCGAGAGAAAAGGACTACGGAGGAAACCTTTCATGTCCTGATTCTGGATGGAGATCTGAGCCACAAGTTAACTTAATATATTCCAAAGAGCTTTGCAGTGCATTAAGTGGTCCCTCAGCTGTTGCCTTCCTCTCCCCCCCAAAAAAGCCTGTTGAACTACGAAGCAACCACAGAGTGTGATGTTTAAAACATTTTTAATCCCTTGCATAAATTTAAATGAAATAAATGTGGTTTGAGACATTGTAAGGCTGTGGAATCTCTGAAGAAATACAAGAAATATTGCATCTGTTTTTTTCCCGCATCTTTTGAATGCAGCTGAATGTGATTATCCTCGTTATTTATTCTTTTTCTTTTCATGTAAAAGGTTGAAATTAGTCAACAAACATGTCGGTGGTCACTTAAAGCCAGTAAATTTTCAGTGAAAATGGATGCAGGAAGTTGAGGAAACAAGCTTAATGGAGAAAGCAGACGCTGAGAAGGATCATTGAGCGGCTCTTAGAAACCCAGGTGTTCATGTCATCCCAGTGTGTGTGCGTAATTCTCTCACAGAGTTTGGACTTGTTTACATCTTGAGCAAGAAATGTTCCTTTTTGCTCGCAACTTATGACCATTGGGCGGTCAGGAGGTCAGGTCGGGGGTGGTGGCAGAACGAGAGGGTTTATATGCCCCGGACAGACAGCCGATGACCCCGGAGGTCACAACCTCTTGTTCCTATCCCTTTCCTGTCTGTTAATCTGTCGACTTCATGCCAACTTTTAGCTGCTTTTTAATGGAAACAGGAACAGAAGATACTGATGTTCTGTGCGTCCTGATTTGATGCAAACACACCAACAAAACTGAGTAAAAACAGAGAAAACACAAGCTTTCAGCGGCTATGAATGGAGGCATGTTAGAAAACAAAGCAAACATAAGATTTTGTTGTTAATAAATTAAAAATTAAGTGAGATTAAGTGAAGTATGAATACTGTAATTCGTCAATGTTTCAGTGCTCAGAAGCCAGACATGTTCAGAGCTGTTGTCTGGATCAGTTGGAGGGGGAGTGGGAGGAGATGATGGTTTAAAGAGGGCAAAAGTTGTTTATGTTAGTATAATGAGACTGACCCCACGTGATATACATCAGCCCCTTGTACAGCTTCTATGCAGCAATTTAAATAGCTTATATAAGTGACAGATCAGATAAGACAGTCCATGTTCAACATGTGTGCTCACATGGTGCTGGAGAGTTGGGATTGGGTGGACTTGAGGCTGAGGGCGAGTGCATAGACCGGACCCGCCTGTGGCCATTTACTGTTGCTTACATTAGCTTGTCTCTGCACTGGGAGATAGACTGGTAACTGGGAGATAAGAGATTCCACGGAGAGCAGAGTATTACTTCCCTGATTACTCTCTTTTTTATTCCTTCAAGGTCCCATATAATGCTTATTTTCAGCTACATACTTTACTTTGAGTGTCTACCAGAAAACGTTTAAAAAAACTCTATTTTATATTTTTGTATTATCTGTCTGAGCGCTCTGTTTTAGTGCCCGTCTCTTTAAGGCCACGCACCTGAAAAAGCCAAGTCTCTTGTGATTGGTCAGCTCTCACAGGCCTGAGCAGGCGCCGCCTACCATGTTTCCGTCTCAGCTTTACAGGCTTTTTTTGCGAGTATGGCTGACCTGGGGGCGTTGAGTTGTGACATCACAACCTTACAGAAGTTCTGGCGCCTCGTTTAAAGGCAAACCATTTCTGAATAAGTGCTGTGTGCATTTCTCCTTGGACTGAGCATGTTTGATACTTTCACAGTATTCATGTAGCACCCAGACCTGCTTTGTATTAAAAAAGGAAGGAAATCTCACTTTCTACAATATGGGACCTTAAATTACTTCCTTTATTCAGAGCTGATGATGGCTCCATCGTGCTGTTGCTCGCTCCCCACATGCATTTTATGCCCTCCGCGCTTTCATATACATTAAATCTCTCTGGTTCCTTTATGTTTTTTTTCCCAGATGGGAAGTGACTACATGTGGCGCATCAATTATGGACGCTGTGGTGACAAAAAGGGTGTTTTCCCACTCTTTCTACAGCTGTATGTAGATGTTCATTAAGATCCCCACTAGACTACTGTAGATCACTGACCCGAATCTTATAGAGGCTCTGTGTATTTCTGCTTTGATTGAGTTTTATGCCATGAACATACACAAGACTCTGCCTGCTCTTTATATATGTGTGATTTTTTAAGAGAGCTGACATGTTTTTCTCCTTGACTCTTCCTACTAATTGGATTGGGTCAGTCGCTCCTCCCTGAGAGCACAGGCAGTTTCCCTCCAGTGCGAGGCCCCTGAAGTGATGATGTGGCTCACTTGCATTTCAATTTCACACCACTGCTGCCACGACACAAGAGGCCTGCCTGATTATAAGTGTAAATGCATTCTGTCTCCGTTTGATCGTACTGTATATTTTGCGGGTAAACCTGTTTAGTACCCCATCTCAAAGCTCAAACTGTATTTTTATCCAGCCTGAAGATGAATGATAGCGAGGATTAGCTCAACGACAGCAGAGCCCTCTCCTGCAGAGTATTTTGCATCAACCTTGAGTCCCGTATCAATAAAACACTGAGTGGGATAATCCTTCATCTTCCCATTGAGCAATACTGCTATGGGAGCTGCTTTGTTTTGCATGCCTTTCAATATTTTATCCATTCATCTTACAAAAAACAAAGATTTAGCAATTTCCCAGATGCAAATGTGATTACCACTGGGTATTATTCAGTAACATGCCTATATTATGCCAAGTTGTAGAATAAATATTGAATATTGTAATGTTCAGTGTGAGGCATGATAGTGTAAGTTAATGTAATTTGATTGAAAGGGTTGTTTCTAGGGTGTCAGTCCCTCCAGGATTTCGCTGCCTGTATTTTAAGGTTCTTTGTGGTCTTAAATGCCTGATTTCACAGCAACATCTCCAAAAATTTACGATGCACGTTGCAGTGCTTCTTGCCGGTTTTCGAAATCGCGGGAGCAAGTGAACATTCCAAAAATAGCATTTCAGAGTTTTTTGGTATAATTGCACACACATGATCTCCATCTCATCTCTGATTTCTTTAAACATCCAACTAGAAATGCGGAATAAAGCTTGCTCACCATGTTGTATTTGAGACTTTTTATTCTTAAGCTTTTTTCTGGCCTTTTTCACAAACATGCATGGCTCAGCGTTGTGCATGGGGGACTGCTATGACTGGTGAAACTCTCAGGAAATGAGGATGATTGGTCCAATTTGTGGAAAACTTTCAAACCAAATTGCACGGCCGTGCAGAATTCTCGGGGATTGGTTGATTTTGTATTAATTTCTGGGATCCCTACATCGCAACTTCCTGGAGGGACAGGATAGATGCCACACTCATGTCTGTATGGTAAATATGACACTACAACCAGCAGCTGGTTAGCTTAGCTTAGCAGAAAGATTGAAAAAAAAACATTGATCCTGGCTGTATCCAATGGTAGCAAAATCTCGTGGGGGTTTTTCACTATTTCTTGGCCGGACACTGACGTCCTCAAGTGTCATTGTCACTGTGAGGTTATCAGATAACCAGCAGCCCAACCAAGAAATATTTCAGCGCATAACCCCTACAAAATCTCAACTTTCAGTTTTTCTTCAAACATTTTTCTTTCAAGGCCAAACAAATGAGATACAGTATAACACGTAAATCACTGAGCTTTAAAGATGCTGCGAGACAAATGTTGTCAGTTGTCAAGAGATGAGAGTTGTATTAATTGATCTAAATCTCTGTAAGAAAAAGAGAGTATTTTCCCACCGTTGAACTATAAATAATAAATAAACATAAACTTTAAATAAGTAAAATGTTTTTGTAGAAAAAAATGCTCCATTTTTGATATCGAGATATTAAAAATTTCAACCGATGCCCAGCTCTATATGTGTGTGTGATCGTTTTCTCCTCACTGCTGTTGCAACTAGAAGATGAGTATCAGTGAAAGAAAAACAAACTTTGCTTCAGCCATTGTCTAGTCTACCCTTTAGCTTATTAAAGACTGTGTTGTTACAGTCTTTTGCACCTTCTTTCTGTCAGTGTAAAAGTCCCTCTGGCAGGTCCTTACACTGTAGAGGGTCCTTTTGCTTTTGTCTCAGAGAGGCCATTTCTCAAGCAGGATTTCCTTCCTTCCTGGCCCTCCCCATCTTTACATTGTGCTGCATGTTTCCTGCTTCAACACACACACACACACACACACACATGCACACACAAGCACACAAACACTTCCCCCACTGTCTCCACCAGGCCAGGGAAAGGAGAGTTGCCCACTTGGCAGTGTAAAGCATCATTGCATAGGGGATAAGGCTGCAAGAACTCCTCCTGCATTGAATCCATTAAGTGGATTCAGCTCAGGAGGCAGGGGTGGAGCTGCCCTGCTGCCCGGAGGAGAAGGCGGCCTTTGATTTGGCCCCTGCCAGCTGCCTGGTCACATGACGCTTACGTGCGACAAGTAGAAGAGTGGCGGGACTACGGTAGACACTTTGTCAGGACGTTCATGGAGTGTGAAGGGGTCATCATCACAAGGGGGGCTGTGTTTTTCGCTGGCGTGCTCTGCCGCAGGGAACACACTCACAGGCATGCACACATGCTCGCTCAGATCAGTATGCCTGTGGTGTCAGTTTAGCACTTCCAAACCTGCTCCAGCATTGCAGTAATTCTGCGTGACAAAGGAAAAATGTCAATATGTTTGCAAGTTAATTAAATTCTGGGATGATGCTTATGAAGCCAAATGAAAGTTATTGCTTATTAAAGTGCATTTTCTATTTATTCCCAAATCTGACATCGTGTCCTCAGACGAGCTTGCATGCTCTCTGTCTGTGGTTTAAACTCACACTTTCCATGGCAATCATGTCTCCGTCCGCCCTGCATTTCTAGCCTCAGAATCCATAAACATCCAGAGCTGCCCAGCCAGACATGATGGGAAATTCCACTTCACTCCTAATTATTTAATTAAGCACTTGAATGGGATTTGCTGCAGAAGCTCTGAGAGTTAGACAAGTGTCTCTCTGTCTCTAAGCACGCCTTGTCTGCAGACATCCTTTTCATGTCCGTCTGTCTCTCTGCTTTCCTTTTTCAGTCTCTGAAACTGACTCTTTAATACAAACGACTGGACCTTGTTTGGGGGATTGGCAATGAGCAAACCTTTCCCATTAAAAAATGCCCTAAAACTGGAGGCCAGTGAGTTGAAATTAAACCTGCATTAATTATTTTTTTGTCCGCTTTGGGGCAGCAGATATAATCAGCTCATAAAGTATTTACAACAAATGCAAAATCAAAAAGTTTAATTAATTCACTTTCCCCCCATTGTGCTCTGAATCAGAGCGGAGTCTGATGTGACTCTGGGTGTTTATTCCTCCAGAAGGTCTGGCTCTGCAGACACTTTTTGTTTTGATGGATAAATTATGTATTGTGCGTTTGAATCTAAAAAATGTCTTCTTTAACTAATCTAGGTCACTCTAGTGGACAGCAACTCATAGCTCATAAGATACGAATACCTGAATTAATAATGTTTCTTACCATCTTCCAAACACATCCGACACCACATGAATCCCCTTGAAGTGTCCGCTTTAATTGTAAAAGAATAAATATTACCAAACAACAACATTTTACCCTGTTTTAACAACATTTTACTCTTTTCTTCACAAAGTGGCAGACATATGTTACAAGCAAAACAGAAATTAATTACTCTATAGAATGTAACAAAGCTGCTCAAACACAATAAAGGGAGTTAATGTACAGTAATTAGTGGTTTCCATTCTGAGGTCTATACTGCTCTGTTGGCACGGTGCCTCCTGCTCTGTCCATTCACAGGCAGAAAGAACGGCATGATGAGCAGAACCCTGACAGGAGGGGGTATTTGTACGGGTGGGAACGCACTCAAAAGTCGTGCTTAGGAAGAGTGAGAGCGGGGGAGAAACTGCCAAGGTTCAATTCTCCATTGACCGTGTCCGGTTCTGTGAGTGAGGCTGACGCTGCAGGTTTCCTTTTTTTCTTGCTAGTCCCGCTGAGTTGGATGGCAGGGAGGGGCTCCTTTGGACAATTTGGAGCCCGAAGCGATAATCAAAGAGTCAGTCTGGGTGTGTGACAGTCAGGCTTGGGAGTGCGCCACAGATTGGGAGACCGATGATTCTGCTTAGTCATCTTGCAGATCAATGCAGAGTCCTGGTGTGTGGCTCTGATGGGAATTGCCTGCTATCAGTGGGTAATGGTGTGCTTGGCTGCACATGGAGATTGGGGAAGCATGGCAAGTTTGGTTTCTAAAGAGCCACTGTCATCTACTGGAGGCTGTCCTCGCTGCCTTAATATCCAATTTCACAAGTAAAAGATCTTCCTAATATACTGACAGTTCCTGCCATTTTTTAGTGCCGCGATGGGTGAAATTGGACAGATTCACACCCGGTCAGGCATTCAGTTTAACGGACATGACCACAAGCGGTGGTGCTCATTTCGATCCAGTGTCAACCGTGCAAATAGCTCACCGGGAGCCGGGTGTAGACATTGGACACAGACATATTCATTAGATAAATTGCTTCATTCCAGCTGTTTATGTAATGCCTTGGGTGCCAGGGTCACTGGAAGGACAAGAAGAACATCAAAGAGATGAATTTTTCTTTTTTTCTTTACCCTTCGCAGACAATAGGGAGTTCTGGGAGATGTCTCATTGCTTGGCTGGTCTAATGTTTTCCTGCATTTTTCACAAAACAGGCATTCAACTTTCAAATGATATTCCAGCAGCTCTGTATAATTGTCTTGAACGACGCTTCTTCAGCTGCACTGGTTTATTTATTTCTGGGAGTCATCTGGAGCTCATACAGACCGCCTGACTTTTAAAATAGAGCGAACAAGTCTTCCAATGACAAATGACCTTTTGTCCTGAAGTACCTACAGTATTTTCTCCGTTGTTAATTAAAACCACAGGCCGTGCATTGAGCTGTGCAGATGAACCTTAACAGCCACTCCCAAGATAGACATATTAACATTCCCCACTGTATTTATAGTGTCTGTTTCCTGTGTACATTCCCAGTGGAGAGAAAAAGGACAGTTTGGGGAAACCAGCCAAAGGTCTAATGAGATGGGAAGCGCGGGATGACTCCTGGAGGTGTCATTGGGACCTGTTGGAGACAGGAGGCTTATGGGAAGCAGTCAGCACAAAGAGCCTTTTCTCTCTTTTCGGATGTTCCTCTCTGAGCTCACAGCATCAGAAACTGACTCTGTCTCTGGTCGGGCCTTTTTGTGGGAAGTCTAGCTCTCGCTTGCCAGGAACTGGGTCTGTATGTGTGTGCATTGAGGCCTCTGTGCAGGAGAATTAACCCTGTAATGTTGAATTCCGGTTAAAAAGCGCAGGAAGTACGGTATAGGGCGCCATATCCTCCCTACAGGGTTGTCGCATAAAGAGGGCCAAACAAGCCTCTCCTTTTTTCCCTCTCTCTCTCGCCCTCTCTGTCTGTTTATTCTGTCTTCCTCTGCTGCTCTCTCATTTTCTCACCAACACACACACACACACAGCAAATCCAAAGACTCAGGTGTTTTTCGATAGCTTGCCTGAGGGTGCCAAGCTGCTGGCGCACCTGTTACCTGCTGCCCTTTAACTGTTATCACAGTGCCTTACTTTCTATTCTGCCGTCCTCTGGGACAGATCTCACAATCTACTCAGAAAGACTGTTGCGTTAATGAGCATACCTTCACAGTCTGGTGATTCACTACAGTGGGCTTGCTGTTGTTTGTGTCTCCGTTGCTGGCGTCGAATGGTCTTTGTGTCTTCTTCTTTATTTGTTAACAAGAGAGGATTCTTGCACCGTTGGCGCATTGGTAGAAAACATTAAAATACCTGTACATGTGTGTAGTGACATCCCCTGATATTGTCATCTTCTTACGCTTAAAAAATGAAACACAAAGTGGACAAATTCTTGTGGGTGTTTGTGTGTGTCTTTGTCTGCCAGCTCTCCAAACATGACAACAAAGCAGATCAGTGAATCATCCGAGGACAAAAGAGGTAGTATGTCCAATAGACTCTGAGAAAGGCCTATTTATTCTTCCAGAGTTTATACTAGTGACCAGTGCCAATGGGCTCAAATTGGACCTTGTTTTTTTCCATTGTTAGCAAAAGATCCCACATTGCAGCAAAAGCAGAAGAAGTTTTAACTCTTTTTAATATAGCCGCTTCAGTACTTTTAATATCAGGGAGAGCGTGGTGTTCTGCAGCCGAACCAATTGATCCACAGGGACCTAAAATGGTTATTTTGAGTGTAATACATCAAACAGGCCCCGTGTTCTTTCTGCCCACTCCTGCAATAGTCTTAAACACATTAGCAGATGTTCGAGGCTAGCTTTGTACTTGACTCAAACTCATTTCTGCAGCATGGAAGCAGCTAGAAAGCTTTCTGTTTTTTTTTATCGAAGTAATTTGCTGCATCATTTTGCTCTTTTGGATCTCTTTAGCGCTCTTTTCCTCTCCGGCAGGGATTTGTATTCCCATCACAGCCCACTCTGCCTGGTCTGTGTGGCTGTGTAACGTGATGAAGGACATGCTTTTTCTCCCCTTTGCACTTTCATTTTCTTGTCCTCTCACTTCACATTCACTGAAGTATTTTTATTCTGACACAAGTACATGCTCTGGCTTGGCAACTATACTGCACACCCTCTTTATTTAATTAAGCCCCAAGGGAGGTTTATTTGAAACACAACTTTTTTCGAGGGGGAAATTTAGAGGAAATTGTGTCTAAAATGATGCATAAACAGATGATTTTTTTCCAATAATAGCCTTAAAGAGACATCATGTGGCTTCAATAAAAGGAATAGTTTTGGGAAGTGGCTTAAAAGGCTTCTTGTGCAGAGTTTGAGGAGAAGATTGATACCTGCCTCATGTGAGCCGGGTAAATATGACGCTAGCGACAGCAGTTGGATGGCTTAGCTTCTTACAAAAACTGGAAACAGAGAAACAACTAGCCTAGCTTTGTGCAGAGTTTTTACTCTTATGAGACAAACAAGATGTAAGATGTTAATTTAGTCAATTTTGTTTGCAAAGTCCTCTTAGGCACGCCTCGGGCAGTTACTTTGGGCTAACTCCTGGAGTTACCAGGAGTAAAAAGTGAACTATCTAAGTGAACTGGGGAGAGAGCCAGAACTTCACATGTAGTGGTCACTGTGACATAAAAGCTGCATGTGTAGGCTCACCAGATAAAACCACTTTGGTGCCCCAAAATATGGTTTAAAGCGTCCCTTTTCCCACCGTTTATACTTCCACTGCGCAAAATGCTAGTATTGTATTGATATGAGTATTGATTATTTTTTCGTAATCTGAGCATGGCGGCAACTAAGAGAACTTGGGATGTTTGTACCATTTTACAATACAAGACAATACAGTACAATAGACGCTTACTTTTGGATCCTGGCCGACCATTAACTTTCAGTCTTTGCCCTCCAAGGGGAAACATTTGGGCACCCCTGCTTTAAATGGGGTTTAAAGCAGGGGTGCAGTATTGTATTGATATGAGTATTGATTATTTTTTCATAATCTGAGCACGGTGGCAACTAAGGGAACTTGGGATGTTTGTACCATTTTGCCCTTAACAATACAAGACAATACAGTACAATAGATGCTTACTTTGGCTCCTGGCTGACCATTAACTTTCAGTCTTGGCCCTCCAAGGGGAAAAGTTTGGGCACCCCTGCTTTAAATGGTTAGTCTCCTCTCATATAATATCTCTGGAAAAACATTAGCTTTTGTCATAAGTAAAGCTACTTAAGAAGGGATCAGGGTTTAAGAATTAAAGCACAGGAATGTCAATCATCATTGTGCTCTTGTTATGTCATTGTTAGTTCACATGTTTGAGGAAGCAAACAGCTTCTGTTTTTGCCAAACTCCTCTGCTGTGACTCATCTGTTTCATTGACACGGAGATCAACATATACAGGGGGAGTGGCTAGCCTTCCGCTGATTGTATCTTTCCCAATCTGGTGGAGAGATGCGGGGGGACGACATTGCATAATGTCCATTCACAAAGTGTCCATAAGTGGGTTGGCTCAGCACACACTCTGTCAGCCCTCCAGCCGGTCTCTTGTTAACCCTCTCCCTTTCCTTTCCCACCGAACTCCAGAGGATGCTGGACGCAATTTCAACTAGCCTGCTCCTGAGCAAAATACATATTTCAGCAGCCTGCAGTTATTGAGCGAGCTGTCACTCATGTTAGATTGAGGCTGTTTTCCAATCTGCTCAGTAGGTGACTGGAAGGTCTATCATGTGGCCTGCAGGTTTGATATCTGAACCTGAATTTAGCCTCCTGATTTGAATTTTTTCGTGTGACAGTGAAGGTCAGGTTGTCAGCATATTTTTCTTTTTGAATTTGAGCATCACTGCGTCGGGCAGTACAGCCATGATTTCCAGTCCCACGCCTTTGTTTTCCGCAGCGTGTGAGCCGGTGCTGATTAATGACGGGTAGGGCCACATGCAGTGACTGGACCAATCTATTCATCACGCCCATCTGCTCTGTGGAATAATGAAAACTTTAATGGGGTTTTAATGTGTAGTCCCCCCCCTCAGCCATCAAAGTGGCAATCCAGGTGATTATACCTGGGCCTCCGGGAACAAAATCTCTTGTTGATTAAGGCAAAAAACAAATGTGTGTAATCTATGTCCAACAAGTAGAAAGGAAAATGTCTGATGCAGGAAAGAACAGCCGCCAAAGAAGTGAGGTTGCTCACACGCTTCCAATGGTAGATGTGTGTGTGCGCGTGTGTGTGTGTGTCTTTGTATTTTTGTGGGGGTGAGTGGTTGCCAATTTGGAGATGAGTCTAACTTTCTTTGAACTGCCAATGGAAAGAACACCGTAAGTAAATCACTACTGTTGTCCAACTCTTTCATCCTCTTTGTCTTCTGAGCTCATCACTTTACCTCATCTTTTTTCCCTGAGTGTCTTATAAATATGCCAATGATAAAAAAAAGAAGCACAGCTTAAAGGTCCAGTGTGTTGGATTCAGGGAGATCTACTGACAGAAATGGAATATAATACTCATATTAGTTTTTAATTCTGTGTATAATCACCTGAAACTAAGAATTGTTGCGTTTTGTTGTCATCTTAGAATGAACATTTTATATCTACAGAGAGAGCAGAACAGACAAACCAAGCACTTACACTCTAGAGAGCTGGTTGAGCATGTTTTTTGAGTTTACGTAGGGGAGGGTGAGGAGAGGGTTATTCAGTTTGTTGCAATCTGCAACCACACACTGTGAGATGCCACTAAATCGTACCCAATGGATTTAAAGAATGTTTTTGTTATGCCTCTGCATCCGTCCACCCGCCTGTCTCTGCTATTATTGTGAAAACGATATCTCAAGATCAACTTGAGGTAATTTCTTCAAATTTGGCACAAATGTCCACTTGAACTAATGAACTAAAGGATGAACTAAATGGATTTTGGTGGTCAAAAGTCAAACATTAAGGTCACTGCAAGCTCATTGCATCCCATTCTTGTGAGCACGATATCTTAGAATTCTTTCAAATTATGCACAAACGTCCGCTCGGACTCAAGGACGTACTGAGTAGATCCCTGTGACCTCACAAAAACAAGTTATTGACAATTGCTCAATGTGTTTATGTGCTAACAACTAAAATTGACAGAAATAGGAGGATAAAGGATCAAATGTTAACGTGATGACATTTAATATCCAAAAGGTGAATTTCACTGTGACATTAAAACATTCTGTGAAAAATGTTCTCGCCATTATGCAACAGCATAGCTCAGGAACCAGAAGCATAAAAGACAGCTATTTACATTCATGTATTATACTGTATAACTCAACTTATAATTGCTGCATTGACACAAAGCAAAGAAAAAAAACCCTCAAAACATTGAAGATCCTCCTGTTTTAACTACTGGAAATCTATACAAAATGAAGTATTGTATGTTGAATGCAACAGATGCAAAATCTAACAAGTATTTATAGGAAAAACAAGAAGATTCTACAAGCTTTGTCCCTCACTTGATCATCCTTTATATATAAATCCTTAACATAAGTTATATTCGTAAATACATGCTGTTGAGCCCTTAAAGATGTAAGTAATCTTATCTTATGGACGGCTTGATAACAACGGTGCACAATCTGTAAATGCTTGTTAAAGCTAAAGGTCCAGTAGGATTTGTTTTGAAATCATCTTCCCGATTATAACTCCCACGTCGCTCGTTGCTGTGCACTTTGTGCTCGGTTCTGTCCATCTGGGGTCACAGGAAGCGTGACATGGATCACCAACAGCTCCTATTGAGCTTTACAATGCAGTTGCAATGTCTGCTTGTGATTCAGTAGAGGCCGGTGCCCAGACATATTGGATTCCTGCTAGAAAGCACATCCAGTGCTAGGGAACAAAATGTGTCCCTCTGGAATTCAATTGGTCGTCACTGAGCACGAGGACAAAGACCGCACGGTGGACGATGGTGGAAATGTGTTTCTTAAAAAATGGAGTCTTCCGCTACATTTCTTCTTTTGGTTTGAGACTGCGTCCTTTATATCTAGTTCGTTTCTACTTATTATCCTCATAGACAGAACTGTCAATTCTCCCGTGCACCATGCAAGCTTTAATCCAGAGAACAGATGCTGCGCTAGTCTGTGATGCAATCAAGAGACAAATCCTGGACGTGCTCCACTGACACTGAATTACAATACTGGATCTGGATGACTCACACAATGCTTGATTTTAATACAATCCATTCAGGCTTTTGCCAATGAGCTGTGCGTTTATGTACTGCAGCGCTGTCAGGTGCTGTACAAACCTGGAAATGGGCTTATATTCACAGTCACCCTGGGTGCTGTTATTGTGTCCATAAATCCAGCCAGTCAGTCAGCTTCCCATTCACTGTCCGTGGAGCTGTTCCAGGATTAGTCTCTTAACGACATCAACAAGGCAGCCTTGGCGGTCTCTTGCGGAAGAGACATGTTTCATTCCCACAAATCAAGTCGGAGCCGTCCGCAGTTCTAGGAACGACGCGAGGAGGAGCGCCTCAAACGAGTTTTTCAGACTTTTGTGTGGCCGAGCCAGTTTTCTGTGTGGTGTACTTATCTTGAAAACTTGCATGAAAGATGTTTTCAATTTTGCCCCATCTCTTCTGCGCGACACTCTCTAATCTTTCGGGTTATAACACGATTTATTATCTCGATCCATCCAATCAGATTTCGCCCCCCTGTGTTCCATTATGCCATGTGTTTTTTTCTTATGTTGTTTACTTCTGATAAGCATCTGCAGTGTTTCCCCCCCCATAGCTGCAGATCATATACAGCGCTGCATAATTAGTGCTTCGCAGATATAGTGATTATTTCCTGTTTAATAGACTCTTCATTATAAAAACTCAAACGATAGACTCCCTAATGGGCCCACGTTTGATGCCACACATCAGTGAGAGGACGCAGGGTTTTTGATGCAAATTAGCACTACTTTAGCTCAGCTGAGGTCCTGTACTGTAAGCCCTGTCAGGCCTGTGCGAGGGCCCTGTCGAAGTCTGCTCCGTGTTTGTACATATTAGACTTGCTAATCAGATGCTAATGCTCGTGAGTGGCAGAGTTGCGAGGCAAGGCAGCTACAGAATGGTAATCAGCGTGGAGTTGGCCTGCAACAAAGAGGCTGATTATTTAAGCCGTCGTTTTTCCCCCCCCCCCAACCACAAGATTCGAGCGCTCGCTTCTGCAGCTCCTTTTGAAGTGTTGCTTGACGTCGATACAACGTGATTAAAGATCATTTCACTTATATTTCCATCTCGGCGCGCTTTGCAACAGAGCATCGCCTTTGTAATTAGCAAGAAATGGAGATTTTACAAGCGACTCAGCCGAACCACCTTTCCATCTGTTCACAATTAATCAAGTGAAACTTCTCAATACTGTAGTCACAACCACTTACTTAGATCTCCGTGTCAGGGAATAATTCTTGGCTTGTCTGCTCATTAAAGTAAGCTGTTTACATGCTTTGTGGTTGTATTATGTGAGCTCGCCCAGGTCAGGCTGCCTGCTGTGTGGCTGCACAGGCCGACAGATGGCATTATGGCCCTCAGTGGGGCGGTAAAGTGATGCCCATGGTTAGGGTCAACTGCAAAGACAGATGTAACTTCTCACTGCCCACAGCACGGATCGACCAAACGTTTTTTAAGAGCAGACACTGATTACTGTAGTAATTGAGGATGCCAATAAGTGATATGATTAGATTGCTTTGTAACTGTATTTTATATATTTACAAAGAAATCCTCTTCCTAGTCTTAGTCCTCTTACTTATTGATCCTTAGATTATTTAGTCCCCTGTACCAAATATGAATCATACTATTATAAAACAGTTTGGTTGTATGGTACCACTTGACAGATGGCCAGTTCTTACGTATTGCACCTTTAAGCGACACAGCAGTATATGAAGCAATTAAAATAAGTGAGAGTGAGTGGTGACTACAGACAGAGAGAGGCCAGAGAAACTCATTTTTATATTTAATTTATTTTATTGGAATAAAAAAGCTCCGCAATTCTGATAATCAGAAAAATGCTGAACATCAGATCTGATCATCAGTCGACTCCTGCCCTTTGATGACTGTATGCGTCACGCTGCTGCTCAGCGTCGAGCTCGATCATGTGTTTATGAAGCCGCTGCTGTCTGCTCGTGTCATGCTGCCCCATGAAATGAAGCTTTGTGCTGCTGAAGTGTCAGAACGTGTCACATTGTCGCACTGTCTCTCTGCCTATTATGTTGTCTGTCATGTTGTGGCGGTTCTGCACGAGTCTGATTTGTGTGATCAGTGACAGGCCTCTGATTAAGTCAGAGTTGTGAGTTTTGACAGCCCGGCTGCATTCTGGCAGGTCTGTTTTCTAAATGGATGGACACAGCTGGAATCGAACTGTCGGTTGAAGTTACCTCACGTTTCTTTGGTTGATTTATCGTCAGTGTCATGAATCTTACCACATAGCAGACAGGTTTGGAATGATAAAATCCTTGTACGTGGTTTTATTCTATGTAGAGATCTTATATTTGCTTTTCCTCACTTGAGTTTCTGCCTTTTATGCCATTTGGGGGATAAATAAAGTTCGTTGTGTGACATGAGAATTGTCAATAAGAAAAAAAAAACACTTTACACAAGTGCTTTTTTGTGATGTGATGCCAAGGACATTGTTTTTCCCGCTGCTTAACTGGCTCGCATTCAGATTTGACAGCAATATGAACATCAGGGACATTGTTGATGTGCTATTGAATGCCATTTTCTCACGTCCTTTATATTTTATGAAAGTTTTGATTTTTAAGCCTTGCTTTGGATTTCATCATAGCTACCCTGAAGTGTAGTGCTTTACAGACATCATTCAAAACCAAAGCGCGGTGCCGTCAATTTGTTTTCCGCAGAGCTTTCTACGGAAGATAGATTCCCGTTCGCTCAAACCTCATTTCATGCATTGCACACTCGAACATAAAGATTCTTGCCTGATACCTGTTGTCTCCTTCTTTAAAAGCTCTCCCTCAGGCAGAGTGCAGCAAACGCCTAATTCTCCCTAAGTCGCATTTTAAGCATACATTTGGAGCGCACCTTCTTAATTTGCCATCCTCGCAAAGTGCCTCGGAGCATTAAATGGGTTTGTCGCGGGCTCGTGCGCCGAAGCAGCCTGGGAACCTTCATCCTCGGGGACCGAAGAAAGTAAGAGCACTTCCCATCCATCTCAATTCACACGCCGTTGGCCCCTCCAGCTCCCATCCCCAGCCACTTAACATTGCCTTTGAAACACCATGCGCTGCAATTATTGTGCTTTTTTTTTTATCCAGCGCACAGATTGGGTTTCGTGTGTATCAGGTGTCCATTGTGATGTGCAATTTGCTCTGGCAGCCAAGTGTTGCAGCTGCACACAAAGCCTCAAATCTAGCCTTCTATTTGTCCTTTTGAGGGCTGAAGCGATCAGACGCCAGAACGTAATTCAATCCCGGGGCCGGTTCAAAGGTGTTAACTGTTGCTTTTTTTTCCTTTTCAGGTGTTTCTACATCGTCTCAACCAGTATGCAGCCACCAAAATCGACAAGAACATCACAGAGGAGACTGTTAAGGTGAGGGTCAATCTGGGACTGCATAATTAGGATTTGTAAAAATACGAAGGGCAATTGACTTTTACTCCGTCCGCAGTGCACACGGACCTTATTTTCAAACAGTAACCTGATCCATACAAAAGACCGGAAATTACACTGGAAACTAAATGAATTGGGCCCGTTGTTTGGGGTGCTCTTTAACCTAAAATAGCCAAGTTCTGAATGGAGAAAGAAGTAGTGGGCGATCCAGGAAGCAGCTGTAAATATAATCTATTTATAAATGATTCCGGCTGGAGGATAATAAAGGATGCTCTCTCACAGTGGGAGTGCGCCTGTTCCAGTGAAGTTGCTTACTTTTGAAGGTAAATACACATTCAGTGGATATTTACTGCACGTCCCATGTTTTGGGATAAGTCTGCGCGTGGTATGTTTTGTTTGGGAACTGGCTGTACAGAGGGGGGTTTAGATAACGGGGGTCATTATGGGGCTGGTTGTGATGTCACCTAGCAGGGATTAAGTTTCACCAGATTCTTGGCTGTTCTCAGTATCACTTAAGATTATTTTTGCCTCGCCTCACCCATAAAAGACGTCTCTGGTTTTCATGCTTTGCTTTTTATTCCTTTGGCTTTTCTCTCCGTCCAGCATGAGCGTATTGTTTGGTCCTTTAATATCGCCACAAAAACGACATAAAAGGGGGCAGAAGTCAACACCACATGAAGGCTAAGTTCTTCAAAAATGTGCTCATTTTTTTTAAGCTTCTTTGATGAATTATCTCAAATAATGCTTGAAATTCAAATGTCAAAGACGTCTCAAGCCAAGATGGCCATTACAAAGAAACCTCACTCTTTATTCTGCTGCCACAGAAATTCTCTCGCTTCGTGCCGCTGGCCACAAAAAAGCAACATATGCCAAATTATTGATTCGGACAGTCTTCGGAACGCTATTGGAGGAAAAACAGCTGGAATATATATATATATATATATATAGAGAGAGAGAGAGAGAGAGAGAGAGAGCATTTAAATGACAAGTTGGCAGCTGTTTCCAGTATTTGAGTGACATGGAAGAACAAAGGAAATGATACAGTGACAATACAATACATGACTTTGGGAGAAGTTTCTTTCCATCAACCCTGTGTTTACTTTCATCCGCCATTTTTCATGCAAACATTTTCCGAGTTGTTGTTCGCATTTATGTGAATATTCCCAGTTGGAAAAATGAAAAGAGTTAGTTTAAGTTGACAATCCTGTGTGCTGTGTCTGTGTCTCTTTTCCCTCTCAGGCTTTATTCTCCAACATCGAGGAGATTCTGGCCGTTCACAAAGACTTCCTGTCCATGGTGGAAGAGCTGCTCCAGCCCGAGCCTCACGCTCACCATGAAATCGGGCGCTGCTTCTTACACTTTGTAAGTTCTGCACAACCACAGTTACTTAAAGGTGCAATATGTAAGAATATGCCATCTGTTGATCTCATACTCCCATCAAATAGGGGCAGCATATAGCTACTGTTAGTTAGCCATGCTAGCTGGAGATTTGGTGTTCACAGCACCAGCACATGAGCTTTGGACCGTTGGGAGAAAGAGGTTTTCTGGCCCAAGTTTTTTTTAAATGTTTTCAATTAAAATTCTTACATATTGCACCTTTAATGCTTCCATCTCTTTCAAGTTGTGATCGTGTCACCATCTCGTCTCCTTATAGCTCAGTCGCAGCTCTGTTTCCAATAAAGACTTTCTCTGTCTCTATACGATCAGAACTCAAATGCAGTTACGCCTGTGACACTGATCAGATACACCACGTGCTGTCAATTCATCTGGATTACCCATGATGAGTGCACATGTGTGATAAGCTTCATAGGGCGCTGATATACTGCTCACCCCTGCTATATATATCATATGTCTTTGATGCAGAGCCCTGAGGCACACTGGCATATAATAGGTTTCAAAGTGTAATAAATCTCACCGTCCTTCTGTTGCCAGTGAGGCCCTGATGTAGCGTTGGGCTGCAGTTGGTACAGGTGAAAGAGAGATGATCTAGCGGTACAGAATGTGTAGTCAGGTTTATGATGAGATGACCTCATTGAGAAAATGGAATATAACTCGCAGCATGACTGAAAACCCATGACCCACGACTGTAACTCAGTCATGAGTGACCATGTGAGTCTTTAGAGATAAGGCTTGGACATTTTCTCTTTCCCTCCCCTCTTCCTTCTCCTCCTCTGTTGCGATTTGTCGAAGCGCTAAAAGTTCCACGAAAAGAGTTACACAATCTAACTTTACTACAGAAACACAAACAGGTAGGGGAGCCAGCTGGACGGTGGGCCGCTCGAAATCTAAATCCCTGTGCGATTCTGGCTCGCGAATTCCCGCTGACTCGAGACTCCACTACAGTAAAGTCAGTCCCCGAAGGCCAAACAATACTTTGAGGGGTTCATAAACTTCTGCGAAAACATGATTCAAGCGGAAGGGCATACACTACAGTTAATCATAAAGTTGTGTTTCTCTTAGTGCCCCGGCTTGTTGTTGTGACAGTCATGTCTCTCCACATCAGCAGCTTTGTCTTCCGAGGCAGATTAGCATGGCTGAGGACCGTGTACTATTTTCGCTGCAGTGACTTTGTAGTGAGTGATTTAAAGGCTGTGTGGTCTGGTCCCACTGCGGCCTCTCAAAGACAAAAGAATATGGATGTCACGAGAGCTGCTTTGGTGGAAAGTTGTCAGTCGTATGGCTACAAGGCAGATGACAGGATATGATTTGAAACCCCCCCCCCACCACCACCACCACACTTTATACGGTACATTATGTATTTCTTGATCGAGAGGAGAGTGTTGAGTAGGGGACTTACCCTCTATGAATCCCATAACTCATATGTCTGTTCTCAAGTCTGTTTTTGTCTTCTATTTTTCTTCATTTTTCTCGCCCTCTTTCTTTTTGACTTTGTCTCTCTCTTACTTTGTAATTCTTTCCCTCTCACCTTGTCCCTCTCTGGCTCTTGCAGAGGAGCCGTTTCCAGATTTATGATGAATACTGCGGGAATCACGAGAAGGCCCAGAGGCTGCTGCTGGAGCTCAATAAGATCAGGAGCGTCCGGACATGTTTACTGGTAAGAAGTGGCTGTAAATTTGGTAACGTATACAGCCAAGTGTAGACTCAGAGGATCAGTACTCATACAGAAGTCTGAGTTATAGAGTATCAGAAAATGTCTTGTCATTCAATACCAAATTTTAATATCTAACAAGTCGATCCCATCAGTGCCAGAGAGCCAGTAAGCATGCAGCATGCTTGTTGTGCCAATATCTAATAGTGTTTGTGATTTGCTGTCTCAAGGAATGCAGGACAAACACTAGGTTACGTCCAGAGGCGGGGCTAACCACATGTGTGTGTAATGTAATTGTTTGTAAAAACAGATTTCATAAAATTGGTATAATAAAAAAATATCGTTCAGGTATTGTTAACGAAGCCAAGGTATCGTTATCGTTATCATGATTTTTTTTAACGATACCCACCCCGACCTCATTGTGTTTTTGGTGTGGTCAGGCTTTATTTGACTTGATGCCTGGGCCTTTCAGTCTCATCTTAGTCAGAAAAAAGCACAACTAAAGCCTTTTGGTGCCACAAAAGGCTTTATACTACGTCTCTCAGATATGAAATGGTGGAGTTGCCCTTTAACACTAGTGTGACATGAAAATGGCAGTTTATGGTCACTGTAAGTGGTGGACTGTTATGTGAGGATGTAGCTTTTTTATACTGACATTAAACATCTGCGTGATGGGATAAGAATTTAGGGAAATTCTGAAACTATAGCTGATTTTTAGGGCCGTTATTCAAGTCCAAGTGAGGTCATGAGTGATCAAAAGTGGACTGCTCTCGTATGAAAAACAAACTGCCGCACTTTCTTAGAGACATTCAAACGCACAGTCACCCACACACGGCAGCTGGACAGTGTAAAACCTCGTACTTTATGTTCCAGTGTGTCTGACAGCTGATGTGACTCTGCCCCTCGTGTGGGCGGACTCCCTCTTCCTGCCCCGACACTCGGAGAGACTTTCGCGTCCGCAGGGGAGCATCATGTTGCTCGAACAAAAGATGACTGCATCCCCACTGCTGGCTCGCTAGACTGTGTGTGTGTGTGTGTGTGTTTGTGAGTGCACGTGTGTGCACTTTGAGAGGTCAAAATGTTTGCCCTTGTTCTTTTCCCTCTTACAGCTCTTTTTGATGCCGTTTTCAGCTTTATTTTTTCTTGTACTCATCGGCTTTGACAGTTTGCAATGCCAGGCCTTCTCTGCCCTTTGCCTCGGAGCGACACACACTTGTATCACCACACAGCATCACCTCTTTAACACCTCAGAAAAACAGGGCTCTTTGAAATGGAGACCTACAGCAGAGTCACACACCCAGAAGAAAAAGAGTACGGCTGCAGACTTACTGGTATTGATTGGCCGGTTCTTTGGTGAAGCTCATGACCTTTTTCCTTGAGACTATAATTGATGGAGTGAGGAATGAAACGCACACATGCGCACGCTATACTCGAGAGCTCTGTGTCTGATTTACTGTCCATGCGTGCCTTTAATCTAGGAAGCCAGAGGAGGCAAAGATATTAATTGACTTTGATTTAACGGGGTCTTTATAGCCTTGACCTTTAGCGACCGAGCCCTCCATCAGGGCTATATAGGTCTCATGTTTCCTTACAACCTACACTTAGCTATGGGCCCATATACCTCAGGTCACCTCCTCGGCCTTGCAGTGACCAGGGTGGGGATATCCGCTAACCTCCACTAAACCTTTGGCCTACTGGCTACTAAAAAAGCCTGGTTTATTGTTTACCCTGTAATTCAGCACCTCATGGGAATTCAGGTGAGAGGGAGGTGAGAATGGATATTAGTAGTTGACCTCATAACCTGTAACCTACCACATGTAGGGTAGGTTGTGAGGGTCACTTTGATCAACTGAAGGCAAAGTATCTCTTAGTGTATGCGTAGTCTAAATCTAAACTTAGGGATGGAAATGTTATGAAATGTAAATTTGACATACCCATCAACATGGTCACATTCCTACCAATGGCTGCTCCATAGTCATTACATGAGTACACATTTATCTCGCATGGTTGTGGCGTTATTGTGCTGACAAAACCTGTCCACAGACAGGCAGGCGTATAAACACCGGGCAGAATACTCAAAATCGCTGTTCCTGTTACAATAGGACCACATTTCACCATGGTGATGCACAAACAGACATTCACACACGTACAGACTCACAAGGTGAAAACATTACAAATGTAAAGCCAATACTAGAATGGCACTCAAAGAAAGTGAGAAAAAATTCCTGGACAAACCAACAAACTAAGTATCTCCTCTCCTCTCCTCTCCTCTCCTCTCCTCTCCTCTCCTCTCCTCTCCTCTCCTCTCCTCTCCTCTCCTTCAGAACTGCATGTTGCTGGGAGGCAGAAAAAACACAGAGGTCCCACTGGAGGGTTACCTGGTAGCTCCTATTCAGCGGATCTGCAAGTACCCGTTGCTGCTCAGAGTGAGTATGGTCTTGTCAAAGCTAACCATGTATTATGGCGATACCACACCCTTGTACCACCTCTGTAGATCACCTTGTACTCCTCCTTTCATCCACCACCACCTAGTCATTAGCGTGGGCCGTCCGGCCCTACTCACATCAATTTCTCTCCCGCTAATGAAACACTTGTCTCGCATTCTGACACGTCGTCTCTGCTTTAGTTCCCCCAGCAGAGCCACATCTTAGCAATAACACAGGACCTATCATCACCTCCCCTGCCCAGCTGCTAATTCACACACTTTGGCCTCATTTATACCTGCCCACTCACTTGTTAGTTTTAAAATGTCCCTTTCCTGGACGTGAAACGTGAGCGAAATGAAATACACTTTCAAAGGCTCGTCTGAGTTTGTGATCTGAGCTGTCCCATCTCATTCATCTTGTTATGATCTATTAATTCACCCAGGCGTTCTCCAAACAGCCACCGGCATGGCCACTGAGATGTAATAATAATAAGGGTGTAATCTGATGCTCTGCCATTTGAAGTCTTCCAGCTGCCAGGGCCTCCTCCTCTGAAATGACACAGATAGCCCTATAGTAGCTGACACGCCGAAACACAGTGTTTAGACTATAGATGAAGGGATTGCAAATGCTTTTGGTAGAGCATTGCGTGCGGTATCAGGGGTTTTAACCACTAAACTCAGGAACTACCTGAAGGTAAGTGAATGTGGAGTGGATAGGAAATGGAAATATGTTTTTATTTAATGCTTTTCAGGTCTTTATGCAGATAGAGTGCTGCAGAGATGATGTTTGTACATAGTTCTTGTTTATGATACTGAAATTTCTAACTTCGATACAAGACTTCGTCAAAAACTGGCACAACTGAGGGCATAAAATGTTTGTTTTAAATATATCAAGTGTACTGTAAGTTAATTTACTTGACCGTAGTCAGAAGAGTTGGAGGAGGTGGGTGTGTGTGGAAACTGCAGTGGTGTGTGTCATCTCACAGTCGGAGAGAAGACAGAGCGATAAAGCTGGTACGGGTGTATTGATACTGTGGAAACTGAGTATTGAAGCGGTTTCAAATATTCAGAAACCACAGGTATCAATATTTGGATCTTTGTGACAATGCTTGGCTCTTCTATCATGTACATTTTTTTTTGTGTGTGTGATTGCGTGTGGTTTGCATGTGCAGGAGCTGCTGAAAAGGACCCCTAAGAAGCACAACGACTACGCCCTGGTGCAGGAGTCTCTGCAGGTGATGAAGGCCGTGTGCTCCAGCATCAACGAAGCCAAGAGACAAATGGAGAAGCTGGAGATTCTGGAGGAATGGCAGTCTCATATCGAGGGCTGGGAGGTGGGCCTCGACTAAACTGTGTACACTGTGTTGAATGGTTTAATCTCATCTAATACGTTCAACTTAAACGGCTGCATTGACTTCTCGCTGCGCTGTCGGAGTCGGGTCGCAGGCTTTTTGTTGCCTTTAACACACGGCCCAGTTTTCCCCCCGCCAAAGCTTAAAGTCATGACTTATTGAAAGCCACTTAGCCCTTTGCCAGCAATTCAACAAGAATTCGGAGTGGCGTGACTTTTGTAGCCTTTTAAGCTTTCTTGTTCTCTGGGAACAATGACTCAAATTCACAATGGTCAGATTCTTTCTGCGTGGACGAGCATGTTGCCTGATGTTAAAGCCGGCATGCTGCAGGGTGACCGGTCCAGTCGTCATCAGGTGGGCCGCAGTTCTTAGTCTGCGGGGTTTTTCCTTTAGATTAGCTTTCTTGAGATGCCTTAATAACGGGTCAGTAAAGGCTAGCAGTGGTTGGAAAGAGAAAACAGTGGTGGTAATTGTGAGGAAGGAGGCTGGGATGCTCATGTAATTGACCTGGCTTCATTCAAACGGGGCCCTGAAGGCTTCCTGGACACATGCAGTCAAAGACACGTTGCCAGTGTTGATACAGCTTCTGACTGAGGTGTAGGCAGTAACAGACTGTTACAGGCATGATTAGACTTCCTTGCATGTGAACAAGATGTTCATATTTCTAACCCGATGCTTAAGGATCTTTGTTGTTATAGTGTTAGCCGGACATTTAGAAAGGCTTTTAGTAAGTTTGTCTTTCTTTGTAGTAAAATATATCATTAAAAAAAACACCAACAAAAGCATCTTGAATTCATTAAAAAAGAAAATAACCCGAAGGCTTCCAACAAATTAGACAGATAATTAGGAACATATAAAATTTCTGTTGCACTGTAATTAATCTCGATATTAGGTCACAAAATAAACACTACAAAGTCTCAGAATGACGATCAGAAAGAGGCTTGGTGTTGGGTGGGGTGACACATCTTGTGCTCGACACGGTCCTGGCTGGAGCTCCTCTGCGGTTTCCCCTCAGCACTTTTATTAATTGTAAACATTAGCTCATTCTGGAGCATTACCCTCTGACTGCTGCACGCCAGCCCTCTGCAGCTCCAAACGAGATGGAACGGAGGAGGAAAAATAAAAGGGAAAACAGAACGAGAGAGAGAGAGAGAGAGAGGAGAGTGTGACGGTTGCATCTCGCAGCTCTGTGTGGGTGTCAGAGGAATGATGGAGGGATGAGGAGTGATTGTGAGAGCTGCTGCTGCTGCTGCTGTTTTTTCCGTTTCCTGCTCCTCCGCCCGGGCTGATTGCTTGTTAAGCGCTGACCTGCTCCACAGCTGGCCGCCCTCGGGGCACCCTGGCAGGTTCACCTCGCGTGGGAGAGACAGGGCGATGGCCCGCCGTGGTCACCATGGTGACGGCTGCCAGCATTTGTCAGGGCGGTGATTGCCAGTTGGTTCGTGTTGCAAGTGTCTGTGTTTTGTCACTGTGCAACATAGAAATATGTTAATTTTAGCGCGGCGGGTAGCCGTTTCCAGTTGTGTCTCACTTCACATTCTGTTCTCTTGTGCAAGTTTAATTAGTGTTCTTTAAATTTACTCCAGTTTGCTTGATTTGACTCCTTCGGTTTTCTAATTTGCTTCAAACTCTCTCATCTCTGCAGCTAATTGACAAACACAACTTCAAAGTTTTCTACCGTACTTTTTCCTTAGTTAAGGTTGTGTCCGGCTTTGTCATTGCTAATTTTTTTTTATCCCTCTCTGCAGTTGTTATGTCTGGCATTTGTCTCACTATAAAAATAGAGGGTTGAAATTTAGATGAAACAGATGACTGAGGGTTTAAGTTGAAGATTTGAGACCGAGTACACCCTCTGCGGAGCTTTGGCTTGGAACAAAATTGATGTGAAGAGTGATAGAAAAATGCTGCAGAGAAAAAGAAACAGCCTGCAGCCAGAGCAGTGCACTGGCACGGGTTTTTTTTTTTTTCGTTAAAAGCGCATGAAACACAAAGGGGAAGTGTCGCACTTCCATTAAGGAAATGCAGCTCTACAGTCTGGATCAGCGTGATGTTGCTGTTGGCCCCTTCAAGTGACCAAGACAAGTTTCCATGTCTGGTGTGCACACATTCACTGGCTGCAAATTACTTTAACATCTGGTCATGGGCTGGGGAGTTAAAAGAGCGAGGGATGTGTGGAGGAAGGAATGAAAGAGATAGAGGAATAGACCGGGGAATCAAAAAGGAGGGGAAGAGAGCGAGAGATGATCGAGAAGGAGGATAAAAAGGGCGAGGAGGGAAAGAAGGAAAAAGCGGGATGGGTTTTGGCCCGCTGATGTCTCCAGCAGGAGGAAATGCTTAGCACATTTTCCGGCTCTGTGCGCATGGGAGTTATTTTTAGCTCTGAAGGGCCGATCAAACGTGCTACATAAATTCCCAGAGCAGGCAAGGTAAGGGAAAAGACAGCACACTTTATCACTTGCAGCAGGAACCCCCGACCAATATGGTGACCAGACGCGACAATGCAACACATAGTTTGACTGGACGGGATGTTATTCTATAGAAGCCATTAACGGCCGCGCATTTTAAAGTCCCACAGCAATCTGCTCCGAGGAAGCGGGGAGTGTTTTTACAGACCCCTGAGAGAGGGAACAGGAAAGGCTGGGGCTTTGTGATCCCTCCTCCTGTTCAGACTTTATGTGTGAGCGTTGAGAGGTATAGAAAAGTTTGTAGATGCTGTCTGAAACTTTTTAAAAAGAGATTACTTGCTAGTCGGAATAACTTCTTCCCGGCTTTCCCCTGTGTGACCAAAGCATCTGCTTTACTCTTCTGTTTGTCTGACCTTTTGTCCACATGTCCGCTCGCAGGGCTCCAACATCACGGATACATGCACGGAGATGCTCATGCATGGCGTCCTCCTGAAGATTTCAGCCGGAAACATACAAGAGAGGATTTTCTTCCTGTTCGACAAGCTCCTGGTCTATTGCAAGAAGAAAAACAGGTGTCTCTCGACCCTCTTTTATTCATCACCATGCAGACAAAACCCACAACGCACAAGATGGTTTTAAATTGTCATTACAGTGTATGTCTTTCAAGAGACGGACTGAAAATATTATTAATGCTAATTTTAAATTTCACTTTGTCTCTGTACTCCTACACAACATTTAGAGCATGGACCTTATAAATAATTCACCGCACCAGTTCCTTTACTTTTTTTTTTTTTTTTTTTTTAAGAAAAGGGAGCAGCGCACTGTGGGAAGCATTTTGTGAGGGGGTTGAAAGAAAAAGTTATGCAGTCGAGGAGACACGTGAGAAAAGGATTTGGAAGGTTTTTTAAATTGAGGAAACGGGGACATGTGATTAGTCTAACCACCGTTTTCTAGTAGATTCATCTTTCAGGTACTTCACGCGGAAGTATACCAAGAAATATGAAAGTTATGATGATCAGTACGAGTTAAGTCAGGAAGCTCTTTTGATGAACAGTAGCTTCTTTATCCGTGTTCTTGGCAGCTTTTGTCTACCTGCCACCTGCTGAGCTACGCTGTTACCGTGCATGTCATATACAGTGCAGCGTCTGCAGATAGTACATAAAAGCAAATCCAGTCACTGACTAAAGAAGGAAAATAGCATGTGTTCCTCTGACCTTAAAGGGACAGTTCATCCCCAAAAGAAAACAACTTATTTTTCCTCTTCCCTGTTGTGCTATTTATCCATCCAGATCATTTTAGTGAGAGTTGCAGAGTTTTGGAGATATCGGCCTTAGAGATGTCTGCCTCCATTTGAATAGAATTGAAATAGGCGGCACTCAACAACACCTCAAAAACTCAACAGCAATTTCTCGTTCCAGAAATCATGACCAGGTTACTCATGACACATGATAGAGTGACTATGATGATATTGCGGTAATGACACACATATGATAATATTGTTGTTATGTTGTCATATTGCACCTCAGTGCTTGTTGCCTTCCACCATAAAACTTAAGAAGAAGAAGAAGAAGATGCAGAAACTAGCTAGTGGTACACAATCAAATATATAGTTTAAAACTCAATGCTAATGATTGTTAAATTAGCAATTTCCCTATGGGAGTTTTGTATTGCTGCTAGTGTTATGCGAGCGTTAGCAACACTGGCAAATTACACCAAACGCTACAGTAGCAGGACCTCTTTAACATTACTACAAGACTACAAAACACTGTTTTTTGACAACCCTGGGTGCTCAGTCCATTGTCTGCCACACACATGCCAACCAGCCATGTGGAGAGGAAGAGGAAGTGATCTAGTGTAATGCAGAGATTTGTGTTTTGCTACCCGTCCAGGATTGGCTATGTAGTTGTTGATGAAGCTACTACTGTGACACAAAATCATGAAACTGCTCACAACAAAGCGTGCCATCTAGTTCCAATATATTGGAGAGATATGGTCGATATCGCCATAACTCTGCAACTCACACCAGAAGAAGCTAGATGGATAAATAGCACTACAGATAAGAGGAAAAATATGTATTTTTGATTTTGGAGTGAACTGTTCCTTTAAATTCATGAACTTGTGTCAATTAAAATACATTTTCCTCACTTAACTTGGTTAGTACATATGGACAAACATCAAATGATTATAATTAGTGCGTTATAGTTGTTGAGACTAATTATGCAGTAGGTAATAACAAGAAATGATTAAACCTCATTGGCTAATTCTCGTGGTTTGCCCTCTCCGTCCAAGGCGTTTAAAAAACAGCAAGACGGCCACAGAGGGTCCTCGCTACCTGTTCAGAGGGAGAATCAACACGGAGGTGATGGAGGTGGAAAATGTGGATGATGGCACGGGTGAGTGGTCCTGTAAAATGATAGATGAGAATGTTTACGCAGCTAGATTTTCTTTCTCTTTTTGTGTTTGCTCACTTTCAGATCCTCATTTTTATTTATTTCAGCACTCCTGGCAGCAGCAGGGTTTTAAAAATGGGCCATAATAACCCGCACAGGAACACTGACAACATAGTCCTTGGCCTGAACTTGTGCACAAGTGTGTGATTTTATACTTGGATCGCCGATGGAAAAATAAGATCTACCTATAAACACATTTTAAGACATCTATAGTTACACATCCTTGGGACTGTGCTGCTGCTGGTACTTGAACTCGAGCGCTTGTGTCTCTTGGCCTCACATAGCCACTGATTATCATTTATATTTGTAGAAGCCATCATTTCCTCTCCAGCGGACCTGGATGGGCAGTAATATTGGGTGTTTTTGGTGTGAGATGGATGGGTTTGGGTCTGGAGAGGCAGGATAAACAAGTGAGGCAGGCGGCGGCGCGGTAACTCTTGGGTGTTCTGCACCACAGGCGGGAGATCTCAAGCTGAAATCCAGAGCGACAGGAGTATTTTAGCTTAGATTCCGACGTAATGAAAGCACCAAGACTTTTTTTCCCAGGCACACACTTGCTGCCTGAGGTTTAAAAAACGCCCTCAAGGCGTACCATATAAAGGACACCACACTGTAGATGCTTTTAGACGTGATTGTAATTGATGATCGTAATTGTTTGCTTTTTGTTACACCCTCAGAGGAGGAAAATCAGAGGTCGGACAGAGATGGAAATAATGACGGGGATTCAGCGAACGGTCAAGAGTTCATCTCCAATTACTTTTGGTTTTATAAATTCTTAACGTTTATATTTGAGCTTCGGTGGAGAATCACAAGTATCCGACAGCTGTGTGGGAGTATCCTGGAGGCTCAGTAGTAAATAATGCTGATGGATGGCTCTTCTTCTGCATGTGTGTCTCCTCGTTTATCTCATTAAAGGAGAAGAGCGATAATCGATGAAGCGCTCAATGGAGAGGCAATGAGGGCCGGCACTAGAACTGGGAAAAATGAGTCTAGAGCAAGTGTTGGCGCTGAGGTAGAGTGGATTTTAAAATAGATGCTTCTGAAAAATGGAGCGTATACTATTAAAGGTGCACTGTGTAGTTTTGGGGAATACATCTGAATCAGAAGAGAAAGATACAAACTCTTCGTTTCCATGACTGAATAAACAAACTGAAAAAGGACAACACAGTTTCATACTGTTTTACTTTGTTTACATCTAGAAACCCTGCCACCATTCTAGCTTCAAACAGTGTTCTGGGGACCTTATTTTCCTCTGAGAACAGCTTGTTTACTCAATTATGGAGAAAATAAATATTTTGGGGTTTTTATTATTACCTCAAATATGAATATATTATGAGTTTGAATTTTTTCTCCAAAAGTACATAGTCCCCCTTTAATCATCAGATAATATGTTGTCTGCTCTTGTCTGTTTTCTCTCTGAGGCGTAGCGTTGTTATCAAGATGTAATTTTGCTTCTTTGAAGCCGAGCATTGGACTCGTGCCTCCTGTTATTGCTGTGTTTCATGCGGTAACCATGGTTCGCTGCAGAGCCGACTTCCCAACAACTCTGTTTACAGTGTCATGATCAGTGCGACCACTAATTGACGGGCCTCCCCTTCAAACGCGAAGAAACCGCGCAGAGCCCGACCGAGTCCAAATTTGCATTGTCACACCCCTCAGCGAGCAGAGGAGACTTTATAAAACTAGTGAAGTCACACTCTCTCCACCTCTGCCTTCACAGCTGACTACCACAGCAGCGGGAACATAGTGAACAACGGCTGGAAGATCCACAACACGGCCAAGAACAAGTGGTTCGTCTGCATGGCCAAGACCCCGGAGGAGAAGCAGGAGTGGCTGGAGGCCATCATGAAGGAGAGGGAGCGGAGGAAAAGTAAGAAGGCGCTTCGGTGTATCGGTGTCAGGGTGGGGGTCGATTAGGGAAACTCATTTCCTTTTAATTTTTTTTCTTATTTTCACCATGTGTCTTGAATCAAAATGCTGAGAATATATGCTGCGTTTGGGAAAATCAATACAGAGCAATTTAAACTGGAATAATTGAAAAAGTAAGTTCTGATTAGTTGTGGGACCTGCAAAAGAAAGAAAGTGAGCAATGCAGCAATGCTGTGTGTGTCTTTGCTAGTATTTTCAAGAAAAAACTACAGTGAAAACTGCATATAATCTGTTTTTATTTGACCCATTTTGACTTTGTGTACAAGATAAACTCTTCATAGCGTCAGCCAATAACCCTGCTGAAGACTACAAGCACAGACGCTGCTAATTATCTTGCAAAATTAGCGTTAACCTTGATGTCGAATCCAGTCCAGAAGCCACGATATTGACAGGCTTTTTGCACCCTCTGCTGCACAGGTCTGAGGCTCGGCATGGAGCAGGATACGTGGGTGATGGTGTCAGAGAAGGGGGAGAAGCTCTACCACCTCATGGCCAAGGGTAACCTCATTAAGGACCGGAAACGCAAGCTCACCACCTTCCCCAAGTGCTTCCTGGGAAGGTAAGAGTCGTGTGAAAGCTGCAAAGTGTTCAGTCCTCGTGGTTTTCTCTGTTTCACATCGGTGTGACTATATAACTGTGAGGGAGTGAGTGAAGACGACCGTGCCACAAATACCTAATATTTAATTCTGTATGTTCTCAGATGTTTAGCTCTTTATATTTGATGTGAAATAGGTAGAAATTGAGTAGTATTGGTACATACAGTATATGCTGAGTACACATAAAACTGTAATATAAATCCCTACCGTCCCTGCTTTCATTTTAAAATTGGCGAAGATATCTAAAGACAGCAGCTGGGAAGAAGAAAGCGTCGGCGCTTTTTGTTCCGGAGACTCCGTGTTATGTATATCTGCAGTCTCAGTCATGGGAAAATCAAATCCTGCCAGATTTAGCCCATGAATCTTATTTAAGGATTATTGGTGTGGTGTCTGGGGACGGATCGGCCATCGAACGCCAGTCGTAAATCACAGGGAGATATCCCTGTGCGTCTCAGCTGACTGCCCGCTCTCTCCCTCTCGCCCATGTTAGATTACAATAAGCTCTCTGCGGAGGAATCCGTTAGGGAACTGCAGTCAGGGGCCCGTCATGCCAGAGGGCAGCTGCCTGTGTGTAACATGTTCATCGTTACTTTCCGTCCTTGACTTTCCGAGTTTACTTTTAATTAGACTAAACATGCCAATCTGTCTTCCACTCGCTGATAGGTGAGAGTATTTACTGTTCAGGGTGCCTTGCTCAAAATCCTTGAGCTATTTTAAGCATGCATGATTTGATGCCCCCGTTTCAGTATTTCCCTTTCATCATGTAAGATGTAGATGCCTTGCTGTCATATCAGTTTGCCAGATTTTTATGCAAGTAAATGAGTCAAAAAGTCAGTTTGAACTGACTTTGCCCAGGGTTTAATCTAGTCCAGGCAAGCACTATTTAATAACCCTTTAAATTTAAAATGTTGAAGTCTAGATCTCCTGCAGTCAATGTCGAAATCCAATATTAGGCAAGCACACACTGTGACTCCAGTCATTGGTATATGTGAGAGCCAGAATGATGTGATCCTCAAACTACTAGCTGTGATTTGATGTTCCTTTGTTAGTCCTTTAAAGTAAATCCTGATGGGACATCACACCTCGTGCTCTCCTAAGCTGGAAAAGCGCAAAAAAACTTGTAATTCTTTTTTCCATTTCTCACATTAAACACGTTTATTTATTTATTTATTTTACAATAATGTGGTTCATATATTGTAGGCCTAAGTGTGGCGCACACATTGTGAGACGGAGTTGGGGACAAAGCTGGATCGGGATGACAAAATCTAAAAAGACATCTGTTTGCAGCCAAAGAGAGGTCTCCGTGTTTGAAAAATGAAAATTGTATGTGACGGCCAGCAGTCTTTTTTATAAAGCGATGACACATGAAATTTAAAAACTTATTTTAAACTGTGCTCCTATCTTGACTCTTGAAATCCCGTAACAAATTCCCCTCATAAACGCCTCGCTGCGTTTCAGAATGACCCGTGTTTTCCATTTGTTTGAAATCTTTACAGAGTGTTTTGACTGGTAATAATCACGCTGAACATTATCCCAGCTTAAACAGTCGTTTCAAAAGCCCTGTTATTTTTAAAAGCATGGAGAGAGAGGAAAAAAAACAACAACCAAAAAGTCCAATTGGACATAGTTGTGGCCATGTTATATCGCATGGTGGTTTGGAATGAGGAGTTACTTTCTCCTTTGGTCCACGCAGACAACACCAGATCCCTCGCGGTCTGGAGGAGGAATGGATCTGTCAGCTAAAAAGATTAAAAGGATCAGATGTTGGTCATATGTGGGTACCTTGTTGAGTCTGAAGGGATCATATGGTGAGAAAGCAGCTCAGGGAAGCTCCCTTTGGAAACCTATCCTTCCACAGACAACTTGGCCAACACCTGGATGACCACTTGTGGGTAGAAAGACATCTCTAGCCCCTCTGTACTTCCCCTGTCTGAGATGACTTTGGAGAAGATTACATGTAGGCGTAATTGTTGAATTGGAACCAGCATGGTATGTCTCTGATGAAAGCCACATTGCCTATGGCTTCGACTCGGCCCACTCCCCCCATTGTGAAATGCTTTGCCTTTATTCTCTTTCCACGCCTCGTCTTTCTCTTTTTGATTTTTTTCTAAGGCCGAGGGCTATTTTTGGGTCCCGAACTCCTCCCCTTTAAGTGGCGCAATCGTATTTGTGGATTGGTTCCTGTGAGAGTGTAATTCATCAAAGGAAATGTGTGTGACAGCCACCTAGCTTGCAGTTATCGTCCAATTTTAAACTTGGAATAAACAGGAAAAACAAAAGGAAGTCAATGTGGTAGTCTCTTCTACATACGAAAGACAACACTGTCTGCTTGCTGTGACAGATGTTGATTAAAAAGCCCTTTAAGAGCTCAATGAAAAGGTCGGACGTCCTGTAAGAAACGCTCGCTGTCTGTGTCAGCCTCTGCTCTTTCCTTTCTACATTACATTACTAGGGAGACTTATTTTGCTCTTTCAGTGTTCAACAATCATTAAAGCTAAAGCTGAATAGAAATGTAGCATGTAGATGTAGACAGCATTTCTACTACATAGAGCAGTGAGATATAATCATACTGATGTTGTATGACTTTAAGTATTGCCTGTAGTCACATAAGGGACATTAATAGTTTGACATTTTAGGAAATATGCTCATTTACTCGAGCATCAGATGAGAAGGTTGACACCACTCTTGTGTTTTTCTGCAAGATATTAAGCTACAGTCAGCAAGCGAGGAGTTAGCTAGCTAGCTAGCTAGAACTTAGCATGGAGACTGGAAACAGGAGGAAACAGCAAGTAAGTATTCTTCCAGAGATAACAAATACATTCACCTTTGACCTCTAACCTCAATAATTGACACATGATATCTTGTTTGTTTAGTCTGAACAAAAGGTGAACAGAACTGACTCCTTGTTTCAGGCTAGCTGTTTCCTCATGCTCAGCTCAGGTAACCGGCTAATGTAGCTTCATATTTAACCGCCAGATATGTGAGTGGAAGCTTTTCTTCTCCTAATCGAACTGTTGGCCAGAAAGCTAATGCGCTCGTCTTCTAAAATGTCGAGCTATTGAGTGAAATGTCCCTTTCTTTTGTCCTGAAGACCTTGAGGGATTGGTTTCCTCGGCATTTCTCTGAAATATTCATGACAACATTCAAGTTTGAGTTAAAGTTTGGATGGAAAAACAGCCATCGGTGCTACTTTTAATCAACCGTTAAAAACTTAGCTGGCGTTCTTTATCATTACTGTCATCACACAGTGATTCAGGGAGGTATGTGACCCTGTGACATCACCTTTTTCCAACTTTTTCTCCAAAGTTTTTTCCAAACCGCTGAGTGTAGCACAAACAAATTATTATAGAAATGTGACATGACTTAAACTTTTCAACGTGCATTTACAAAACGGTTGGTTTTGAGGCCTTTTAAAGGCTGGACTGGAAGTGTTAAGGTTTATTTGTCAGAGAACAAACACCAATAGCCATACATACATCAAATTATCTCTATATACATCAGTGAGTCTTAAATATTGGTATATTTAATTTGGCCATTTTGCCCTGCTTTGAATAAAGCTGTTCGTTACATATGTGACCCTAAGCTCCTCAAGGCCATGAGAACTGCGCAGCTCAACCTTTCAGGGTATTTTTCCTTCCATGGTTAAGGTACAGAGGTTGACAAATTGACGTTGTTATAGACTTGTGTTTTTCCCCTGTGGTCTGTTAGGGAGAGAAAAGCGCCAAGGATGAGTGGTTAAAGAGTGTAAGATGTTGGCCGGACGCACGGGGGAGGGGGTGGAGATGGTAGCGGTGGTGGTGGTGTTTGTTCAGTTGTTTCTCTGAAACCTTTTGTAATTGCTCGTGTTGGCTCGGCGCTGACACCCGGCCACCTCCGTCATGGCCTGGAAGTAAATTCCAGTGAATTCCAGTGGTGCCGCTGGCCGTGTTTGTTTGGCTTTTATGGGGAGACGGGACATCAAGGATGTAATCAGATAGGCTACTGCTACTCCGCCTGCTCTCTCTCTCTCTTTCTCTTTCTCTCTTTGTCCTCATACTCTCTCTCTCGTTCTCTCTCTGACTGAGTCTCTAAATTATGGAGAATTATCCAATTTAGCTCATTTGGGCCATCAGAAGATCGGATGCTGTTTGTTGTTTTGGCAGCCGGGTTTGTTTCCTCTTCCCAGTTGTGAATGACGCACAGAAAAACATATTTTGCATTTTTCTGCATGAACTTCCCTAAGATCCAATTAAACTTTTTCGTATTTGATAGTGTGACAGTGTTTGTCTAAAATAAATAAAGTTAAACTAGACAAAACATGCAAACTAAAGCCTGCCGGTTGTTTAAAGCAACAGATGTGGCCCTTGACAGTAAATAAATCATTCCTCTTTCTGCCAAGACGGTGTTTGTTGCCATAGTCACATCAATTTAGAGTAAATGTTGTTAGTAGCGAGTTGTAAAGGCTCTCTGTAATGATAGCAAAGGCCACCACGTTTTTTCCAATTTGCAGATTATCAAGAGTGAATTCAAAGCTCTCCTCTGACCGAGCGATGCGATTTTGCATGGGGATTTTGTGCATGTTTGTTGTGTTATCCCTGAGTGAGTGTGTCTGCTATCATGCCAGTGTTGTCTTTTGTGTGTGTCCCCAGTGAGTTTGTGTCCTGGCTGATGGAAATCGGTGAGACAGGCAACCAAGAGGAAGGGGTTCACCTGGGTCAAGCTCTGCTGGAGAACGGCATCATCCACCACGGTTGGTTCTCACATCCAGTCTCTTCTCTCACGCTTTATCTGCTGTTCCATATCACAAACCAAATCTACCACAGTCTAATTCACTTTGTGCTGCGCAGTATGGAGCACGCAAGTGCCTGCTGCAGCCTGACCTAACCTTCAGCAATGCCCAATGAATGTGCCGTGAGTTTCCCAATACTTTCCCTCCCTGGCTGGAGCCTACACCGTAGACGCAGCTGTCTTATTTACGTCCTAGCAGGTGTCCCATTTAAACACTCCCTTGTGTTTAGGTAAGGGATTATAATTAATAATCTCTTCTTGCCGTGATGTTTGTGTCATATTTGCTCGGTGGCTGTTCTGCGGCTTTGTGTAACAAGTGTATCTAGCGCGTGAGGCTTAAGGTGGCTTTGCGTTCGCACTAAATGGCGCATGCTTCTCTGCATGTAGTTTTTCCTCAAAAGAGTAAGGGCCCCGAGCCAAGTTGTATCTTAAATCACTCGTGGGAGCTTTATTGCTTCCTCACAGAGAAATGAGATTGGGCTTTAGAGCCGTTCCTGACAGAGAGGAATAACTCCGAGCCCCCTCTGAGCTCTCTCGCCGTGCAGTTAGAAGTCCCCGTGTGGAAAACGATAGAATATCTTTTCATAAAAAAGCTTTAATGGAAGCAGCACGGCTTCAGCCAAGAATACAGGGGAGCCAACTGTTATTACTGTTAGAAGGGTCCTCGGTGAAGTCCCCTGAAGGAAGAGGAGCTGTGTTATCTGTGACCGCTCTGTATAAGTATTCTTGTCTTGAAAGCTTGTTTCACCACCCAGCCCTGCTATGCTTTAAAACCTCTTATGCTTTCAAACTTGAAGCAAGATGAATAATACTTCCTTTAGGGTTTGAGTCGTTTTTTTCTTTCATTCCGACGCTTCTCATTTCACAAACCCCCTCTTGTTTTGCATTTTTAGTGACAGACAAATACCAGTTCAAACCCGAGCCTGTGCTCTACCGCTTTCGCTACGACGACGGCACCTACCACCCAAGGAGCGACATGCATGACGTCATATCTAAGGTAAGGTCTAATTTACTATAAATCAAATTTCATACACCTATCACTGATATAATAAGATCTTCTGTCTTGTTTTCCTCAGGGCGTTCGGCTCTTCTGCCGTCTTCACAGCCTCTTCACTCCTGTCATCAGGTAGGCGGCCATTTTCCTTTCCACTCCGTTGCAGCCCAGCCAGGTGGGGCTCCAGTAGCTTCGCATCTGGCTCTCGCTCCTAAAAATAGCTCCACAACAAAGAGACGAAAGTGGAGGAGAGAAATAACACGGTGAACTATGAGCTCATTGTTTTCAAAGAGTTCCTGACTTAGGAGGAGTTGGCACAGATGGTGATGGGGTGCAGCGGGGCCTGTGGGTGATCGAGCCTGGCAGGTTTTTATCTCCCCAGTCTCAAATCACAGATGTGGTGGAGAAGGCTGAGTCTATCAGATGTTAGGAGCAGTTTGGGTACATGTGGGAGACAAATAAATGTCAGACAATGGGATGAATTCTCTCTTGGTGCTTTTGAGTGTTAATTATCAGCATTTAGTAGCCTGTTGGAAATGCTGGTATGTAAACAGTGTAAAAACAGTCTTTTTCTTGATCTGCAAAATATTTGTGAGAAATCCGAACTATTGGTAGTAGTAACAAGGTCCACCGATGAGCTTTTTCTGGCGCTTTCAACCACATCACATGGTCTTCATCAGCATAAAAGTTCATTCTTGACCAGCTGCACCCCAAAATTCATTGGAAATAGTAGCTTAACACAGCGGTCCCCACTTAAGGTCCTTTTACTAGCTTTTTCTGAACCTTTCAATGCATCAGATGCAGCATGATGTTCATTCTTGTCCATATACATAGAGATTTCACAAGGATATATCCACTCAAGATCTTCTTACTAGCTTTTTCTGGTGCTTTTTAATCATGTCACATGGTCTTCATCAGCATGGACGTTTGTTCTCGGCTCCTGTCAAGTCTTAACTTTAAGCCAACACGGACACATTTAAACAGCTAAGTGAGCGTGCATGTCAACCGATCCTGTTCTATTACACCTATGGGAAATACCCTGATGAAGACCATGTGATACTGTTGAAAGCTAGAAAGGAGCATTGATTTTGGGGCTGGAGCCATTTCACAATGGCTTCATGCATCAAAATGCAATGCTTTACTGCATTTTATGGAGCTTTAACCCATCTCGCATGGTCTTCATCAGCATGAACATGCACTATAACAAAGGTCCAGTCGTTTTTAGACATTCTATTGCAGAAATCTTTCATCATATATTGTATTTGTAAGTAAACATGAATGAGAAGTCCCAAAAATACTATGGATTAAATTTCAGCAGCCACTGAGCTATTCTCTGAATGATAATACGGGCGGACAGAGCTTGTTAGTGGACCTGCCTTTGTGATTGTTTTGTCAAAGGATATTGCCTGTTTTCTAAATCCAAACGTACAGGGGATTTCTGCTCATTTTTCTCCTCCTTTGTTGTGTGTGTTTGGGTCACATGGCTCGATCCATTCATCACAACTACAAATAGCCTCATTTCTGTTAAACAGCATTTTCCAAGGGCCATTCAGGTACAATACACAGTTCTTATGCATTTCACAGAGTGTGACCGACCGAATATTGATCCTTTGCTCTGAAAGGCCCGTCACCGAGTCGTGCTGCTGGAGCCAAACATCGATTCCAATTCTTATATATACAACATGATGCAAAATAGCCATTGTGACATCTGGAGTTCAGTGCTGTTGTTTTCAAAGTTTTAGCAATTTTCCATTTTATGTTATTCAAAGATAAACTTGGTAATTAGTGTAAACATGTTAAAAACCAGAAACATCCTGGATGCCTATGAAATAGTCACTCAAACCCAAACGCCAAACAGGTGTTATTGAGCAATTTTGGCACATGTGATGAAACAACCCTTTGTCTAACAGCGCTAGAAGTGGAGCAGTCTCATTTTAAACACTAATTTGCTGGCATGTGTTTTTTTTTTAGATTCCATTTGATCAGCATTTGCGGTGCAGACTGCTAATGTGTTTTACCGCAAAGCACCGCATCAAGGTTGCCTGTTTATCCTGCATTTGAAGTGGCCTGATGAAGAGCTTTAATTTCACACTAATAAAACTGTGCCATAGCCAGAGGGTACGCTGATTATACAGTAAGTGTAGTATCCCAGCATAGAGGCTTCTCTGTATTTCTGTTTGATTCAAGTGCTAAAAAGCCTAAAGGGTGATTTTGTGTTTGTCAGCATCCAGTCCATCAGCGTTTGTATTGAGGCCAAACCTCTTTACGTAAAAACTGTTGTTGGTGTGCTAGAGTTTTGTGTGTGTTGTTGTGCAGTGTGTTCTCACTGAAAGCCTAGTACAATGCATCACAGGGCCTGGGAATGCCAGAGTTTAATTGGAGCAAGCGGCCCCTGCCTAATTAGGTATAATTTCCTGGCAGAGCGAGAACGATGAAGCGAAGGGGGGAACGTACACGATGAAACCCCCGCGCAGCTTCTGCCCACTGTTTGAAATGTCCACTATTGGCAAATACTGTGTGCACATAGTTTAATAATGCAATGAGAAGAATGCACACAGAGAGGCTGCAAACCCAAAAAAATACTGCAAAGGTGATCTCATAAATTATCTTCATACAGATTGGAAGATAAATATTGGCAAGTTTTCCTTATTTTGCTGGTGAGTCCTCCTCAAACTCAATATTTATGGATATAAGTGTAGAAATGATATGGTACACTGTACTTGAGCAATTCATCAGGACTGCAGCAGTTGATAAAGGCTTTCAGCATCGCCTGTATAATATATTCCAAAGAATGCTTTGAAAATGCAGCATTTTCCGGCATCATCCATTTACCGCTACCAAAATGTCAAGGCAAACTTTCCTCTTTGGACAGCAAATTTAAAAACTACCTCTCTGACCTTTCCCTCTGTTACTCCTCAAACTGCTGTTTCCTCATGCCGGACATATGGCTGCCCGCTGGACCCCTGTTTACCCCCCATTTTTCACTCTGACAGCCTCACTGTGCACCAGCCGCTCCGCAGGATTGCAATTCAGGGGAAAAACTTTGTTCCTCTTGCCTCTTCTGGTCCAAGTGGTTTATGCATGGCAAAGGCAGGGCAACGTTCCTAATACCAACACAAGGGTCCTCATCAGAGACCAACACAGGCTGTCAGATACAGTTACGCAACAGAACTTTCCATTGTGGAGGAAACAGAGCAGCATTCGGCCTCTCAAGCTTCACATTCTGAGGAGCTCCAGACAGCTGAGATTGGACTTTAACTTGGCCCACATGTCATGTTTGACTTGTGTGAACTGTGTGTGTGTGTGTGTGTGGTTGCGTGTGTGTCTGAGTGAGTGTTTGCATGTGGTGGAAATGGTGAAGTGGTATAAGTCACGGTGGTTCTGGACTTTCCCGGCCTGCAGCTCGGCCCCTGTGTGTCCCAGGAGAGGCCCCTGTGTTCATGGGAAAGTCACAGCTCCATTTCAGACGGCATTCCCGGGGTCTGTACGCCTGCGTGGGTAACACTGAGAGCAGTAACACCAGACTGACATGGGGGCACCCCAGTGCCAAACACTGCAGGGGCCGTTAGCAGCCATGCTCGGAGGAATGCTGTTTTGCTGTCACCGACTGTCAGAAACTCCCTTAGATTTATGACACAACTGCCAGCACTTGAAAAGTGACCACGCCTCGCTGACAGAGGGAATTATTAGTCCTCTTTTAGTCATTGTGTTTAAATAGACCAAGCAATTACAGCTCTGCGTGTTCACCATCTGGGTTTAATACAGTTAAAGTGAATCATAGAATTGAATACTAACATGGCACAGTCAGAGTTTATAGGTAGAATTTTGTTTTATTGATCCTTCTCATGAAGTTTTCTGCTTTTATTCCCATGCAGGGATAAGGACTACCATTTGAGGACTTACAAATCAGTAGTGATGGCCAACAAGCTGATAGACTGGCTCATTGCACAGGTAAGCCCTAAAAGTGCTTCATCCGCAGCAATGGTTGCACAGTATTGCACCCAAATGCAAGGAAGGCCGGAAGATGTGACGAAAAGAGAGCTTTATTAAAGGAGCAATATGTAGTTTGTATGTATGTAGTTTGTAAGTCGAGTTCATACTTAAAACAAACAAGGGGCAACATAACACCAGAGTAACCGCTAACCTCTGCTAACTGTAGCTGCCAATTGCTAATTAGCTCAGTAAGCTGTGCAGGTAGTGATCTGGACTGGGAGCTTGGAGCACCAGGCGACTAGTGTTTACATGGCATGGTCCAGGGCTAACTGGTTAGCATGCTAACTTCAGTAGACATGTCTGCAACATAAAACATAGACATAACAGCATTTGTTCACAATCTGTTGATAATTTTATTTATTTTTTGTAAATGTTTTCAACTAAACTTTGTACATATTGTACCTTTAACATAAAGCTGAATCCACAAAAAAAGCAAAGGCTTCTCTGAAGTTAACTTAAATGACACATCAATTGGATTCTTGATAAATGTTTGACAGCGAATTCAAATGTGGACCAGAGGAAAGAAACTGAGACAACAAAGTGTTCCTCGCCATCAGACTTGAGTCAAAAGGAAACGAAGAAAGAAAAGTCGAATTGATTTGACAGCTGAGCTTTATTGACTTTGACAGGAAGCTTTTGAGGTTGACAGATTGATAGTCCTGCTCGGGATGACAACAAAGAAATGAAATGTATATGGCGACCACCACAGAATCAATGGCAGACGTCACATGTTTGTGTGCCCATTTTTGCTATGAGTGCATACGTGTGGTGCATATGGTAGTCCATATGAAGGTGTTTGACCCAGACCAGCAGAATAGCTTTCACTCCTGCTTTCTATACATGATTTTGGCTGTGTTTAAGATGGAGCGTGGAGTGGCTCTGCTGGCCTCGGGGCTTTTGGATGCAGGGCGTGAGTGTGACATTTCTCTGAACACACAATGTCTTTTGTTCCGTCTGTCTTTCTACTTCATTTTCTCTCATCCTCTTTTGCTTTTCTCCCTCTTGACTCATTTCCTCGATCTACTCTTTTTGCTTAAATCCGTCTCATTTTCCCCACCGCATCCACTCTTTCTCTTCCTCGTGTCTTCTGGTGCAGGGGGACTGCAGAACCAGGGAGGAAGCGCTGATCCTGGGGGTGGAGCTGTGCGACAATGGCTTCATGCATCACGGTACAGCACTTTTCTCTGCTGAGGATTTCAGCAGCGCAGAAAAAACAAAAAAAAGTCCTGATCCTGCTGTTCACAAACCGTGGAATCCTCTCCATCATTGACTAAATAAGAGTTGAATGCTTCGGAGAAACCGCACAGAGGGCGCCTGGCATTTAGCATCCTGTTTTAGAACACAACCACTCTTGTTCTCTTTCCATTTCCACTTATAATCCCTTTGACACGCTACAGGAATAGAATTTTTTCCAATCCAGAGAATGAATTCGTATGTATGCATGCATGTGTGTGTGGTTAGGGCCATGGCTGTATTCATGCATACTATCATTAACTCCATGCATACTTGCGTGACTTAGGTAACCAAGCACAGGGTACATGCTTTGGTTGCTTTAGCTGTGAGAACTTGGCGGATAACACATGGATGTTTAGGTGCAAAATGGTCAGTAGCCATGGTTGCAGTTTGTTTATGCGAGTCAGACTTGTTTTTTAACTCTGCGCCTGCCAAAGTCCACATCACACACTTTACTGTATGAGTCACAGCGTGTCTCCTCGTACCCCCGTGATGTAACTGCTCCAACCTACCCACACTACAAATTACGCGCACATCTATGGAACATAGCAGTCCCAGCCGTCAACTTCCTCTCACTTCCACAGCCTTCGGGGTAATTTTACCAGTGGTGCCAGTGAGTTATTTGGCCTGACGATGTAGCTATTAAAACTATTGGCGCTGTATCTGATCTTGAGGGGAATGAAGTGAGGAAATGTTAGAAGGAAACTCTGTTATTCCCCTCAGGCATATTTTTTCTTTCTAAAATCGAAGTCTTGGTGAAGGCGTTATGTTACCGTGGAGACTGGGTTCTTTCAGAAGTGATATCTTGCCACAAAGTGGGGTCTCCTTTTTTTCTCACGGCCTGTATATGTACATTTTGGGATACATGGTGTTTAAGCACTTGGGCATGCTCCATTTGGCATGTGACTAATTATTTAAACCTCTTAACTTAAACCTGCAGTGTGGGCCGACATATAAATGAACGTCCGTTACATTTAAGCCCATTCCAAGCAAAGTCACACAATGTTTGTTAAGCTTGTCACTGTCAGATAAATCTCTCTCTGCGTTTTGCACTATACCGCAGTTTTTATGGAGGCATATCATGCTCATTTTCAGGTTCTAAAACAGGTTTTCATGCTTTAATGCTCAAAAAACTCATCAGCTTTCTCATACTGTCTGTACGTGCTCCCCCTCTGTGTGAAACGCTCCCGCTTTTTAAGGCCCACCCTCCTGAATACCCAGTCTGCTGTCATTGGTCCCAAAAAACAGTTATGAACCTGAAAATAAGCCTAATATGTCTCCTTTAATACATGTTTGCATGTCCAGGCATGCCCGTTTTCCAGACGTCATGTCCTAATGATTGTTTATTATAGAGTTTTGAATCCATTTTCTACCTTTCCACACACCCACCGGTTTCCATTCATTTCCCCACAATTTGTGAAGATTTCATAATAATTTATCACAGTTATGTAATAGTGCTGAGGTAATACAGTGCATATTTTTTCAATTCAGCCACTCTCGAAATGGCATAACCTTGAGAGAGAGAATGTAACTTTGTCAAAAGAATCGCGAATCTAAGCCTGTGTGGTACACGTGTGGAAAATGTACATTCATCCTGATATGAAGCCTTAAGTCTGAAAATAATCTGTTTACCAGAAATATGAACATTGTTTGTCAAACTTTTATTAATCTCTGACCTTGTTGTTGCCTCCTTCAGTGTTGGAAAAGAGCGAATTCAAGGACGAGCCCTTGTTGTTCCGCTTCTTTGCTGATGAGGAGATGGAGGGTTCCAACACCAAACACAAGCCCATGAAGCACGACCTGAAAATAGTCGAGAACGTCATCTCCAAGTCTCTCCTGGTGAGCGCCCACTTACGGCACTCCTTTGCGGCTTATTGATTGATTAGTCTGTCCAGTGCGCTGCGACTTTGCTGTAACGTACCCACAACGCAGAACAAACCAATGGAACACTAAATCATTAGGAAGCACACAGCTGTGAGAGAAGAAAAGTCATAACACTGCAAAAGTCCATTTTATACCTCAGTAAGCATTCCTTTCAGAGGAGAGAGTAAACACTGACGTCGCTGCTATCTGTCTGTACCAGAATCTGCCTCTTGTGTGTGTGTTTGTGTGTTTGCGCTCTGTGAAAATGTCCTGCTCTGCTGGCTTGGGATTTTGCTGATGGGAGACATGTCGTTTTTCCTAGATAAGGCCTAGTGATGGAGGCTATGGCTTTACCCTGGAAGAGAGGAACAGGGTGCCCATCATCAAATCTGTAGAGAAGGGCTCCCCAGCTGAGGTAAGGATGCGTCTACACAATCGATACAAAGAGTACAAAGGAAGTCTCTTCAGAAGAACATTGTTATAGGAAATTAAAACACAGCTAACGTGATGCTTGTTCCATTTAGGATACATGAAAGCATCCTGAAACGTCCTTTTGTTTCTGCAAATCCACTCAGCCCACATTTTCTTGAACAAATTGATTTCCAAAATGATGTTGTTATTAATTCTGCTAATTCTTACTGCCTGGATTTACCTACAGTCTTGTACAGTGGAGAATACATCCATGTAATCTCTGCTGGAACAATGTAGGCGCCAAGATCCAAGGGTGTTTTTGGTTTTCTGAATGTGGTTCACTGTGTCCTGCAAAGCTCTGATGCCTTCATAGCGCATCCGTGCCAGTCAGCAGGAGCCTTTTGTAGTTAAAATGCGGTTCGGTCATTCGTCATGAAAAATCTAAATCTCTTAACTGTTTCCCGTTTTGCGGTGATGGACACTGATGTTAACATTAGAAGCATTTTCATGCAGAAATAGGGCGCATTAAAGGGCGCCGTATTTCTGAGGTCTCCTTTGGTGTTCAGCTTTGATCTGCTAGATGAAAATGGGATGGAGGAGTTTGGAGGCGAATGTGATCAATTTGAGCGCATGACCTGTAATTCCCTCCAGCCCTGAAGTAGCAACCGAACGCGGCTGGAAGGTCTGGATTGCATAGAGACGTGTGTTTGCCTTTGAATATTCAGTCTGGGACAATGAAATCCACAACGGGATCCAGCTGTATACTCGTAGATAGAAGTTGTCCCGTAGTGTTAGTGAGAGTGTGTGCGCTTTTCGTTGTCATATATAGAAATCCTTCGGGAATATTGTTGTATCTATCATAAAAGTTCAGCTAAAAATGACTTTGATTATGTATGTCTCTCCTCTCTTCTCCTCTCCTCTCCTCTCCTAAGATGGCTGGCCTGGAAGTAGGGAAGAAGTTGTTTGCCATAAATGGAGACCTGGTGTTCCTCAGGCCTTTCTCTGAAGTAGAAGTTCTCCTCAGGCAGTGTTTCAACAGCAAGGGACCCCTCAGGGTGCTTGTTAGCACCAAGCCAAGAGAGTAAGTCTGATCTGTATATGTAGATATGTACATGTGTGATTATTCATGATAACTCTCCTATTTTCCCTCCTCTCTCCCAGGACGGTAAAGATCCCAGACTCGGCTGACGGCTTGGGTTTCCAGATCCGCGGCTTCGGCCCGTCTGTGGTCCACGCTGTTGGGAGAGGTAAGAGATCACTGCCTGCACCACTTGAGCTGTCTCTCTTCATCAGAAAAAGGGCCTCCCGTCACCTAGCTGTTATTGCGGCACAGCTGGCAAGCAGCTGCCACGCCAGCCTTGGGGGGGGTGCGTGACTTGGCCACCAGAGGCCCATTTTCCCCGCTGATGCTCTCCATGTGCCTCAGCTGGTTGTTTAATGGTGCAGCCAAAACGCAGAATTATCTGGTTATCAGTCACTTTGCACAGCACAAAAATTCCCATGTACCTATTCAACTTTTTGTAAAGTATTTTTTGGGCCATTTCATGGCTTTATTGACAGGATAGCTTGAGAGATGACAGGAAACGAGATGAGAGAGAGCATGAGCATGCAGCAAATGGCTACAGGTTGGACTCGAACGAGGCCTCTGTATACGGGTTGCATGCTCTACCAACTGAGCTGCTGGGCTGCCCGCCTATACACTATTTTTCTTAGCGGTTCAGTTCCTCCGTGTGATTGAAGAAGCACTCATCATTTTTTAATCAGAGTTCCTCTATTTCTCCAAACACGCAGAGTGTTTAGCAGCACCACTATCAAGACTGGCTCAAGATAGCGTCCAATCCAAAAACAATCCATGGCCTTGTCTGGCTGTTCTCAAGGGAATTGAATCTTGTTTTTTTTCCTTAAGCAATCTAAGTGGGATAGCAGGGTAGAAATGTGCTGTGCTTGTGTGTGTGTGTGTGTGTGTGTGTGTGTGTGTGTGTGTGTGTGTGTGTGTGTGTGTGCATATGTTGGCCTGATGATGTGGTTGCCTGGGAACCTGCCGTGTGTTTAAGTAGATGCTCTGATCCCCTGAGACAAAGCTGATGATGAAGGAGGTGTTTAATCCTTTGGATTGTCATAACAGCTGCCGTCCCCTGGCGTCTGAGGTCAACAGGAGCAGGTAGAGACAATTAGAGAAGAGACACTGAGAGACAGGAAGGAGTAGATAACAGGTTCATCATTAAATCACTTTTAGGTGGCAAGCCACTGTATTCTCATTGTCGATGGTAAACTGTCCTCTCTGTGATGCTTTCTGTTTCTTCATTTTTTTTGTTTGTTTGAGGTACAAATTCTAGGAAGTTAGTTTGTCAGCCAATGACTGAAATATCTCAACTTGAGGTGCACAGAGATGTCATTATCTGTACCTGTACCTTTGTATTCGGACTGTTTTTCCCGAATAATAACAAGCAACTTTGGGTATAAGAAATATTTATTTCCATCGCATTATTTGTGCTATTCAGCAGGTAAACTTTCCCTCCCAGTAAGCAAGGATAAAAATAACCCCACTATGTTAAAAAGGGGAGCCATGAAGATGTTTCTTATTTCTTTCTGTCCTGTAAGCACAAACAGAGGTACAAATTAAGATGTCAAGGTGACAAGGTGATATCTCTAGAACACAATACATAGACGTGTTAGATATAACATCAAAACAGTCATTTCTTTACAGTCAATCAAAAGTTAATTTTGAAATGTTTTAAACTAAAATTCTTACATATTGCACCTTTAACAACCCAATTGTTTGTACATATTCCATAAAGAGTGTTGTTTCTCTTGTAAATACAAAACACTTCCTGTTTAGCGAAAGGTTTTCCAAAAGAGAAACCCACGCGAAACAGGGTGTGTAAATAAAGCTGTTGACGATTGTGTTAGGAAAGCAAACAGATACACTTACACACATGAACAACTCCAATAATATTTGTATCATATCGGCCCTGTTGTTGTGCTGACTAGTAGCCTGTATTTCTGTTCTATTATGAATAAAGTGGACCTGTCTGTTGATATAATTTCATGCGAAGACATCTTAATAATTCTTGCACATTCCTGGCGAGTGAAGTGCAGATTCTGTGTATTGCAATGTGAGCTATGCCCGGTGTGTGTTTAAGGAGCTATGAAAACAAATGGGAGGAATATTTAGTCTGCCATGCACTTCCTTCTGATAGCTGTAAACCTTGAAGTTCTCTTATGGTCTGAATCACATCCCTCAGAGAGGCCCTCGTCTACCCCAGATAAACAACTTCCCTCCTCTCTCTCACACTTCTCCCGAGCTGCCAAAACAGGAAACTAAAGTTGCAAATACAATAAAGGAATGTTGTTCAACCCAATTTTGTGTACAGGATGTGGGAGATGTGACAGTTGTTTTTTGGGGACGTGCCGGTTTTGGTATCATCCGGATTCCGCTCTCACCTGCATGATAATGTGCTACAGTTATTGCCCTTGACACCTCTCCTTTTGTCTCTTTGCTTGCCTTTATCTCACGCCAGGCACGGTGGCAGCCATCGCTGGTCTGCACCCGGGCCAGTGCATCATCAAGGTGAACGGCATCAATGTGAGCAAGGAGAGCCACGCCAGCGTTATCGCTCATGTCACCGCGTGCAGGAAGTACAGACGGCCAACACAGGTGAGGGAGAAGGAGAAAAATTATTTCAACCAGAAGGAGTGTTTAGGGTGTCATACTGCATATTTTTTACCAGATGGTTTGTCACACGTAACCATCTGGGAAGTCATCCTTGAGAACAGGGCAGGCAAAACATCTGTCCATCACTGCCGATGACTAACTTTCGATCAATGAAACTCGCCAGTTCTGATATAACCTGTCAGGGTTAGGGTTAAGGTTATCTACGCCTGTAGCTGCCAATAGAACCACTGTAGTTCGGCCATAAGCACATAGCTTGAAGCGTAGCGAGATGGATTCTCGAGATCACTCGATCAACAGAATCCAGCTTTTGTTTGATTCGGAGGTCACCCTTTCATTTCCCACGAACCGCACTTGTGGAAAGTTTAACTGATTTGAGTTGTATTTTGATTGTTCTGATAGTTATGCAATAAAACTGGAAGGACCAGAATTGTGGGAGATTATGAAACAGCGAAAAAGAGCAGAAAAGTGGGGAAACACGTACTGGCTGACCGTGAGAATAAACACAGACGGGACTCCTAGCTCCTGTTCACCTTCATATCTCTCTCTCCTTCTCTCTCCCTCTGACTCCTTCTTTCCTTCTCTTGGGTCATTACGCAGAAATAATAGTAGTTTTGGCTCCTCCAGCTCTGACCCCTGGCTCACAGCCGTGGGCTTGCTGTGGGAGACTGGCAGGCTGTGGAGAGAGGTGGGAAAGGATCTGGGGGTGGCTGGAGCTTGGGGTGGGTGAAATCCCTGGAGGTAGGAAAAGATGGGGGAAAAATATGCCAGCCAGGGTTTTCTTTTTTTTTTTCACCCTGGTAGAGTGGTTGACAGCAGAGAGAGCAAAGCTCAGTATTCCACCTGTTGAAGGTGGGAAAATTGTGTGAAAGTGGAAGCCCAGGGGTGTGTATGGTGTGAGTTAGTGTAGTGTGTCCCTATAATTGCACCCCGTTGGGACTTTAGGCTTAATGAAGTGCTTCAGGGTTCCAGCACTACTGCAGATCTGGTTTACATCAAGTATGGACGCAGAGAAGCCGCCCTCACTCTCTCGCGCTCCGTCTCTTTCTGTGTGCGGTTGTACACTAGAAGACCACAGACCAGTCGGCAGGCACAGCATGTAGCCTTGGCAGAAAAAACCCACTGTGGCTTGGGTGTGGAGAGAACAGACAGACACACAGACGCACACACACATAAGCACACACAGGGCGGTGTGGCACGCTAGAGTGAGTTGATGAGATTGGCATGGGTTCGCCTCTGCGGTCACACCAAGCACCATGTTCCCATATGTTTGTGAAGGCTTTTCACTGTATGCTTTGCCAACCCAACTGTGACACTGCACACCATATCTGGGCAGAATCAGCTAAACATGCTGCATCGAACCCAAACCTCAGCCTGTTTACACACACACACACCAGAGTTCTGTGTGCTCGGAGTTTTATTCTGCTCGTTTTCCAGCTTTCTAGCAATAGAAATGCCACCTGTTAACCACCAGAGAGAACGAGGAGATAAGAGGAATGCTACAGTAGACTGATTTGTGTTGACAGTTGTGTGACTATAATGGTTCTAGTCAATTTAATTCTAAGTGAAAACAGTTCAGTTCAATACAAGTTTGAAGAATAAATAGAAAAATCTAATTTGTTTCAGTTGTTTCAGATTTTTTATGATTCAAGCACTCCAAAAAAGATCCTGTGTTGTAATCCTATGCAGCAAGATACCATTAAGTGGGTGTACAACAACAGTGAGAGCGCCCAGGAGGACAACCAGAAAACAAACCAGAAGCCAGCCCTCGAGGAGAACGGAGACGGCTTCGAGTGTAAAGTAGAAGGTGACCACACACACATCCATGCGCACACATTCTCAAGGAACTACACGAGAATTGCTCATCAGGGAAAAGTGTTTCGGCTGAAGGTGTCTGTGGATGTAACGCAGGCTTGTTCGCGGGAACACCAGCTCCATTTAACAAGTCAGACGTGTCTCCGATGAGGCTCATCTGGAGCGCGTTAGCCTGAGAACAGCCGCCTCCTCTGGCTCATCAAGTGTTAATTCTCCCCCCTACGATTTATGGATCCCAATGAGAAAGTAAAAGAGGAAAGCTATTCCCTTCATAGCAACTTGCTCCAGAGCAGGATTTATTGCCATATTAAGTCACCACGTTAGCATAGGGCTGGTTAACTTAATGCTCTTGGAATTGCTCGTCTTTTTTGGAGGGCGATGGAAGGAAGCCACGAGCGGAGGGTCTTCCTCTGAAATGAGCTGCACATTTGGTGGTCTGAGGCCTCCTACATTGCAGTGTGTGATGATGAGAACACTTCATGTGGTGAAGATTCTGTGTTTTTCACCAAAAACATGATCATAACATCGTTTTTATCTGATTCACACGTGTGCCGCCATGTTTGCGTGCAAATAACCAGAGATCTGCTTCACCACCGTCTCTTATGTTCTCCTGTGTTTTTAAAATCTCAGAGGTGATGGATAAATTCAACACTATAGCGATCATCGACGGGAAGAAGGACCATGTAAGTCTGACGGTAGACAACGTCCACCTGGAGTACGGAGTGATGTATGAGTATGACAGCACAGCTGGTATCAAGTGTCACGTGCTGGAAAAGATGGTGGAACCAAAGGGATTCTTCAGTCTCACTGCTAAGGTATTCTGCCAAAATATAACTGTAGTGAATGTATGGCTATATGATATTATCTAGTACATATATTATGATTTACTATCACTGGTTATTACTGGTTGTTCATTAAATATGATTTGTTTGATCCAGCTTCAAGGCTAGATTACCACACAGGCCCTTGTTTCAGTTTTGTGGCAAAGTGAATTGTTTGGTAATATTTACTCTTAATGCTAGGGTTTGGCAAAAAGTTGAGAAGGTTTAGAAACAAAAGGCAAGCTTTATTTGCAAAGCTGGAGTCCCAAAAAAGCTAAAATGTAGGCAATAAACGAGCAGGCGACAAAAAAGGCTGACAACAATTAGAGAGAATCCAAGAAAAAAATAAGAATGCAAAAGTAAGGACAATTCACAAAGTGAAAACAAAAGCGAGAACACAGAGGACACATGAGGCAAACGCAGCCAAAAGACATCAAGAGGAAAAGAGACAAACTGACAGTTACAACAAGACACATGAGGGTGAGTTCCACAAAATAAAACAACTTTACTTAAACTGAAAGCCAAAACCGTGTCAATTAAAACACAAAATGTTTTCACTTTTACCCAAAAGTGCTGTCTTGTGCAGTCGAAGAGCCCTGCATCAACATGTAGTTTAATACCTTTATTATTTCAGTTGACATGATGCTTGTATGGAGCATATTCCTTGCTGTATTGGTGTCTAATCACATGAATCATTCGTTTTCCAGCAGAAGAGAACAGATTGGTTTCTGGTGTTCTGGCAGAATGTAGAAAAACTGCAGTGCACCATGTGCCGTGTGCACTGTGTACACAATTCACAGACAGCCAAGATGAATGTCAATTAATGACAATTACTTTTATTAACATTTAAAGGTCAGAGTAGGATTTAGTGGCATCTAGGGGTGAGGTTGAAAATAGCAACCAACTGAATGCCCCTTGTCTCACCCTCCCCGACGACGGCCCCTTAAAACGTTTTAAGTGCTTGTTTAGAGCCAGAAACACAACAATACTTATTTTCAGGTAACACGAATGAAAACACGATTATGAGTATTGTATTCCATTTCGGCCTCTAAATCCCCCCTAATGCTTCACACTGGACCCTGAAGAAACAAACTTGTTGTTGTTAAGGCTCTGACATTAAGATGACTGTCTGTGGATTACAGAGAGGGATAGAGAGACATGTTTTATTACCTGTTCAATGCTTCTGTCTTTGTCTCTGAACTTGAAAATGATGATGACAAGTCATAATTTTTCGCTATATATGTTTGCTGCTTGAAAGTTAGTAGAAATTGTAGTCAAGAACTGGTTCATAGCAACTTTCCTTTCCTCAAAGTTGAAACGCACACACTTTCTACAATGTAACTTTATGCATTTGAACACTTCGCACAGCCTGATACAGCCAACAGCTCTCCTGCTGTGCAGATAAAGCGTCTTGATGCTAGTTAAAACGGACAGCTTTATTTTAGTCATGTTAGTTCCCAGCTGCGTTAAGTGCATGCTTTTTACATCCCACCGGCGATGTTCACAGACTGATCATTACTGATTTAAGACACACAGAGGAAAGAAGATTCACTCAGACGTAGATTCACACATGCCGGCGAGGAAGATAAAATGCAGTCTGCAACATGTTTATGCCAAATTCCATAATGAACATGATGTTTCTTGTTCATGGTAAACTAGCAGAGATCACACGTTGGGTTCATGTCACTCGCTGATCTAGATTTACAGCCCTTATGTTCTAAAGTCTTTGAAAGCACCATCTTAAATGAAAGCTGATGATTTAAATAAAAATAAAACTTGCCACATCCCCTCTGACTATAAGTAGTTTCCCATCCCTGCAAAGTGAAAGTAATTTCAGTATTATTTTAAACATCTGCCCCGGCAGTCCAGGATGTCCTCTGAGATCTGTGTGATGTTGAATTTTAATATTGCTAACGCTGTCGGGGTGCATGGGTTTTCTTGTGCTTCAGTCTGCTCTTACGTTTCCTCCCCTGCTTTCCTCTCTCCTCCACTGGGCATCTCATTAAGACAGCTGGGAGATTTGTGTCTCTCTTCCTGCTCATATCTAATCTCTGATCTGGAAAGTCAGAGTCTTTATCCATACGTACAGCATATGTATCGCAGTCTGGGTTTATCTCTGTGGATTTATGAAAAGCACATGGAACTGTAAGATATCTCAGTTAAACTGCTCATGATTATGCTGCGGAGGAATCAGCCCTCCGGCCAAATTGTGTTTTGTTTTCCGATGGAAAACTCGGTGCTCGGCCATTCATTTACATTCCATTAGCTGTCCCGAAAATGGATTTTAGAGGCATCAGTTAATCATCCTTGCCTTTGTTTGCCCTTTCCCTGACCAGATCCTGGAAGCGCTGGCGCGTAATGATGACACGCTGGTGCAGATGTGCGGCAGGTTGAGTTTCAGCTGTGATGTGATCCCAGAGGAGCTGCAGGTGCGCTTCAGTGCCATGTGTGGTGAGAGGGTGGAGCACATCAACAGGAGAATCACCAACTACAGAAAGGTAACTATCTTGCATATGTATCATTTTCACACAGCTTGTAACCACAAAAATCATCTTCTGCTATTCAGTGTAAACTGATGATAACAGAAGCAGGATGCAGCTAGTGTAGAAATTCCACTTTTACTTGTGGAGTGGAAAGCCTGCTGAACTAGGGTAGAGGTTGATGCACTGTGATTGAACTTTTATAGCAACCTTGACTGCCCCAAGAACACATGCTCCTAAGTGAGTACAACATGTACTAAAAAAGACATGGAAGTCCTTGATGGAGGCTTGTTTTCATACTGCACTTACATCAACGTATCAGAAGGGCTTCTCACACTGTACTTACCCCGGGGCTAAAATTATTCTTAGAACCGTGTTAGCCCCAGGCTAAGGGAGCTGTAAGCCCCAGCAAAGGAGGCTTTCATGGAACCAATCACAATGTGTGGTTACAATTATGACTGGCTAGAAAAACCCAGCTTCAGATAGGTCGGACCAACACCTTTAATTACTTATCTTTTAACGTTACAGTAACAGTGACACAATTAAAGAAGATTTCAAAATTCATACATCTCGTTAATGCAAATCTGCTTAGAAGTGACTGTTATTAGTAAGACGTGCGTTTTGGCTTGCTGGCCCCTGCTCCAGAGCAGAGTAAGCCCCAAGATTGCTGGGTTGTCCCCTGAAAATTGACTAAACACATGGCCTAAAGGTGCCGTGTGAAACGGGGCTAAAGTAAACAGAGTAGTCATGCTTCAATCCAGAATGTAAACATTAGTTGTAATTGTTTAACCCTGGGTTAACATGTGTGTGTGTGTGAAAGGGGGGTTAAGAATATGCAGAGTGGAAAGCGCTTCTGTGCATTAAACCAGACACACTCCAATCATTGTAATCAGTTCTCATTGACCTGAGAGCGAAGAAGAAATATTTAGCTAAGATGTCTTTCATTGTCTCACAAACTTGTCACTGAAGTGAACACTGTTTGTGAATATGTGTGCAATATGCAGTCAAACCTGCCACTTTGTTTGTAACTAGGTTACAGCTGGTTGCTGACAGAGCCTCGTCGCTTTTCAATCACATCTGTAAGCATGTGTCTATAGGCCAAACATCCCGATGCGTGCAAATGTGCGTGAGAGGGGGAAAAGGAAAAGATCTGACTCAACATTAGAGTGGGCCTTGGATTAATTACCAGTCACTTATAAATAGCCCTGCGCAGCCACAGCCAGGACTTTTGTTGTGTAAGATCCCCTCCTGCACTGGAGCATTCCTTCTCAAACCCCCAGAGAGAGAGGAGGGGGGGAGCGAAAGTGAAAGAATGAGAGAAGGGGCGAGAAGTGAGGGTAGGATGAAAGAGGGAGGAAGTGACAAAAAGAGACAGAACGGAGATATAAGGAAGGATTTTAACCTGAGGCCTGGAAATGAGAAACCTTTAGAGACACATAAGAGATGTGTTGGGACTCTTTGGTCTCATGAGAAGGTCAGCTAACGCTCCATCTGGAGCGTATCATCTCAGTAGTTTCATACTGCATCTATCTAAGATAACTGACAGGACATGTTAGGTTTAAGTTCCTCGGTAAACATATACATTATGTTCTGCTTATGTTGCTTGACAGCTAAAGTTGCTAAAAACTGTCCTGGAGGCTCATAGCGTCTGCTGTTTAAAATCCAAGACAGGATACAGGCCTTGTGATGGTGGGGGTTCAAGGAAAGTGCAACCAAATGTTGCAAAGAAAAAAATGTGTTTGTGATATTATGTATCAGCTCTGCTGGATCCAGGCAGTCCTCGGGGCTCCCTGTGAATCCTGTTCTACATGGAGATGTTATCTCGCAGCACAGCAGGGTTGGGTGGAGTTAGATATTCTATAGGCGTTCCATAGCGTTAAGCCACTGAGGAGGATATTGACACTTGTTTAACGGTGCGTTATATCATCTGAAAGCATTTTTATTTAATTTTGTCAACGGAAAGCGTGTTTGATGTTACTGTAATAAAATACAACCACAGTTCCTCTGCAACAAATTCAAAACAGAGACTCACATTCTGGAGGTTTGTTGAAGTTACAAATCAAATTGCGAATAGCAAAACATCATTTCATCATATAACCTCACAGACTCGATGATATGAGCTGCTATACATCAGTTTAATTCAATTCACATCGGTTAAGAAGATAAATGGACATGTTTGGGTCTGGAGTTCTTCACATATGTGAGTAATGATGATGCTATGTGTCTGTCTTGGGTCTTTGATTTGAGTTTAATATTTGAGCTGTCACATAAAAAGCGGAATGTAGAAAATGTAAAGCAATGGGTGTTTATACCTTTCCTCTAGCGCCAGATGTCATGTGTGAAACAAAACAGTACGTTCAAGTTGACAGATATTCTGTCGTTTGTTTCACATGGAGCCTTTTATTCAGTGAGGTACACAGAAGATCTGAAAAATCATACCTATTAAAGGAGACATGTCATTTTTCAGATTCATGATTTAATTTTGGGTTACTACTACAATAGATTTACATGCTTTAATGCTCCAAAACAAACCAGTTTTCTCATATTGTTCGACTCCTGTCTGTTTAAGGTCACCTCCCGATTGGTCGGCTCACACATGCCTGAGCTCACTGTGTCTCCGGTCAACTCTGTCGGGTTTTCAGTTTCTATATTGAGTTTATACAGTCATGAAAACAGAGACTATTTAGTTTGTTTAAGCATGAGAATCAACCAATGAAGATCTTTGTCTTCTGATTAAAATATCATATATACATTAAACACATCTAAAAATATACATTAGATATTACAACCAACACGGCACTAAAGATTTTAGAAAACAAGCAAAGTGGTACAAAAGCAGCAATCTATGTTGGATTACTCAGTTTTTGTTTTAGTCTCTTCTTGAAGTAAGGAAGTATTTTTGATTTGTTTCACATTATTTGGTAACTTGTTACAGTTGTAGTCATGTTAATTGTTCGATATGAACTAAACCACCTGTATTTCTCTTTCTCTACTATTTTGGAACAGTTTGCTCGGGTACTAAAGAACAGAGCGTGGCCCACCTTCAAGCAGGCCAAAGCCAAGGTGTCCCCCCTCCATAGCAGCGACTTCTGCCCTACAAACTGTCATATCAATGTGATGGAGGTGTCCTACCCGAAGACCACCACCTCTCTGGGTAGTGCCTTTGGCGTGCAGTTGGACAACAGGAAGAACACGCTGGAGAAGGGAGGCCGCAGCAGCAGTGCTGAGCAGGGTGAGCACTAAAACAAAATGCCTGCACAGTGGAATGATGATGCATCGGAAAAAAACACTTTTAATCGTCTTGTTTGTGTGGCTCAGGTAAGCTGAACCCCATGGTCAATGTCCAGCATACTATCACCACCATGGCTGCACCGTCGGGTCACAGCCTGGGCAGGACGGAGGGTCACGGCCTTCGCTTCCTGCTCAGAGAGGAAGACCTGCTCACCCTGGATGCCTACCAGAAGCTCCTCTACAAACTCACCACGGTTGTCAAGGAGATGGAGACGCACGGTGCTCATATTCACGAGTGAGTGGCGTCATGTACATACAGACATAAACACACTCAAGTAACACATGTTTACCTGTTTCTCCTGTGCACAAACCCCCGCAAATCATTCCCATGTGAGACTGTGAACAGCGTTCTGTTTCATTAAATCAAGTCTGAGATTAATCTAGTCTCACATATTGCCCACAAATAGCAAAACAAAGGGTGGAATTTTTTTTTTGAAGCGCTTTAAATCACTTTTTGTTTATAATGGAAAGAGACACTCTCCCGCTGATTCTACTTGACTTGATTGGAAGTGTCCTCTGAAACCAGATTGCCTCATATAAAAGCTGTAACTTTAGCAGCCTGTTTTTTCAACGTGCTGCATCTGGCGCTGGGCGGGCATACATTGTGGTCATTACTCTAGCACCTGTGTGTGTGTGTGCATGTGTTTTTGAGAGAGAGAGAAAAAGAGAGAGAGAGAGAGTGTGTCAGTTTGGGGGATTTTCTCTGCCGTTTGTCTGCACAACTTGTGCACAAAGGTATGCTCACGCTTCATTTATGCTAAGGATTTTAAACCCGATATGGCATGTGTATGTTAGATCGGTGCTTCCTGGCTCGCCACTCTGTGTTTAGTGTGGTCACTGGGTTCATTGTTTGGAAGCGCATGAGGCTACGGAAAGGAAATGGGAAACGCTGCTCCAGTCCGACTTCCCCCACCCCCAAACAGGAAATACAATCTCAATGAACTAGAAGAGGGTGTGTCATTAGGCCAGGTGCCCTCTGGAAATGCCATTTAGCAACAATGGACCTCTGACATATGCCTGCAAACACATTCCCAATGTGTGTAAAACCTCTGAAATGTTCACAGCACCAGATTCCACCTGCAGATTAATGGCGGGCAGCTCCCTGATTACAATAGATGAGTGTGTTTTGAATCTTTAGATGATCATCTGATTGATTTAGTCATTAGAAGTCTCCTCAACGAAGGCGGCGGCATTCTGAGAATGACATTAAAAGTCGCTAGATGGAGCGGAGCTGTCAACTGACCGTGGTAATAATGAGTGGAGTCCACAGCAGGGCTCTTAATGACTGCGTCTGGACAAATTCTGTCACGCTCCTGTCGCCGCCAATTAGCGTAGTTGTGTCCACGCGCATTCAAATGGCCCGTGACGTGGCTGGCGAGGGGATAATGACCTTTACCATCCACTATCTGTTTAAACATGCAGACCTACACACACATGCACACTTCAGGAGCTTGTTAAGTGTGAGCTGTGTGGGCGAGCAGCAGTGGAACTAATATGGGTTGTGTTGCTAGTATGGGTGCATTGCTCTGACCTCTGTGGGGGTGTTCAACCCTCCTGAGCCCTTCATTAGATTAGTTTGCATATTAACCTGTTCATTGACCAGCCCAGGGTCAGTGCTACTTGTTTTGTTCACACACACCCTGCCCTGTCTGTCCTCGCTCTGCTCAGTGTCTCATTGTCCGTCCTCGTCTCCGCTCTGTCTTGCTTTCTGCACACCCGTCTGCACACAACATTCCTCACTCTATGTCTCTTTCTCTTTCTGTCCTGGGTGTTACTAACTTTGACAGCACCACTTTGTAATGATTAAATAATGAACTAAAGTGGCCGTATTTATGAGGGCTCTTTTGTGCATTATGTCAACCTCCGCCGTCACAACCCAAAGTCAAGAGAGGAAGCCTACGGTATTTCCACGGGAGAATACAGATATCCTCAAGTAATTCAGGAAAAGAAAACTACCGAACGTAGAGCGATGTTACATAACATCTTGGCTGATTCTCGAGGAATCCATTTCGAGGCAGCGACCTGTGGACCTTTGCCTCGGGGGGCCACAGATAAGGGGTCACAGCTGCATGTGGACGTGCATTTTACATCAGGACCTCCTCCCTTCCTGGATCAAGTCACACCCTCCCCACTTTCTACCTCCATTCTCCCATATTTTCCTTCCCCATAGCTATAGGGTCCTCCGACTCATTTACCTCAGTATGGATTAAAGAATGCAAATAACGTACTGCTAAACTGCCTGATGGGGAGCTTTGTGATGCAGATGCACTTACAGCTGCAATGAAGGCGATTGATGTCTAATGGTTTAATGTGTCGAAGTGGGTTGAGGAGCTTCCTGCGGGAGATTAAGAGATCTTTCTGATTGCCCGCGATAAGCAGCGGTGTACTTTGGCCTGTTTTTTCCCCTCTGTTGCAGCCCTGTTCTCTGATCCAGTCATTGTTATTCTCCCTCGCTCCCTCCGATAGTTTGCGCCCCAAAGGCCCCAAACTGCGTTCACTTCTTTATTAACCAATAGCCAATCACAGAGCCTAGAGAGCTTCTCCATGGCGATGGAATGCCACTCTGCTGTGGAGGGGCTTTGTGGTGGCTCCTGGAGTGGACCATAATGAGGGCATCTCTGTGGCCCAGTGCGCCTGTGAATGGGAAGAAAGGGGGTCAATAGAGAGGGAGAGGGAGGAATCGGGGGAAAGGAGAGGTGTTTAAAAGCATGAAAGGCATAAAAATCTGAGATGCATTTGGGCAGCATGAGGGAGACAGGTTGTTTACTTCAGCGGCCTCGAGCAGCCCCCTCCGCACTGCCTCCAAATGTCCTTAAGGCCGATGTTCTGACACAATGGAAAATGTAAGCGGACACAAATTAAAATAGGCCTGAAATGTAAACAGACATGGCGTGTCAGCGTGTGTGTGCGTGGGGAGCGAGATCAAAAAAAGTCAGAGCCTAGCATTTATTGGAATATGGCTTTAAATGCCACCATGTGTTGCTGCAACTGTGAAAATATCCCGGCCGGCCTCTTCCTGCTCCTCTGATAGTCGGCTGATACAATACAGGCCGGCGGTAACAGTGAGAGCTGATCTTTGCACTGGAGTCGCAGCATGTTGACACAGCTGTACCCTGCTCCATGTTTGAGCTTATTAATATGATGTGGATCCCTGTGCATCTGAAGCTGTTGTGACGGAAGCTGAGCACAAACAGGTTTTGTTTGGCCCTCTCGCTCAGCTGTTTGAGCCGCACGCACATGCTGCCCACACTGGATGTACAGTTCAATATGTAACCACGCTGCGACAAATGTAAGAGCCTTCTGTGTTGCATTAGTCTGATCAAAGAAGCTGTTTTCATCCCGCTGTCTCAAGTTTTGGATGAATGTCACAGCTGTTTTGGTAACCGTTTCTCTCCTTCTCTCTGACAGCCTTTTATCCTCCATCACCCACCCTCCGGCGACAGAGGCAAGGACTCCAGAGAGCTACATATCAGCAGAGAGCGAGGGGGAGAAGGGGGAGCGCAACGGGAAGAAAGTGTGTTTTAACGTGGCAGGGGATGAGCAGGAGGACTCTGGACATGACACAATCAGCAACAGAGACTCATATAGGTAAGATAGAACTGGGACAATGTTACATAAGAGGCTTCGGGGAGATCTTAGGGAGCTAGCAACATCTTAGATAAAGAATAACTGAGAGAGTGTCATGAAAACAGAAATCTGTGAAAATTCAGTAGTATCGCATGGCAATAACAGTAAACTTTATTTATATAGCAATAAAAGATAATATACCATACAATATTACAGCATACCACAGAATGGCAGAACATATTGAGGTTGCTGCTGGCCAAAATCAGATAAGTGAGTAGATGTACTGTACAGTAAGGGCTAGCTTGGCTGAGGGCCTGTGTGCTTTGTGCTAATGCTAGCAGCCAAAGGAGGCTGTTCCTGCTGCAGTGGGTCTGGTCTTTGGCCCAGGGCCTGTGGGCTTCATGCTACAAAGTTAGCTAGCTGCTGAACAACAGGCTCAGGGGCTGTTCACTGTGAGCGCAGCGCATTGTTGTCATTGCTGACCATATCCAGCTACCCTTATGCCTCACTCACATGTAAGAAAACACCTAACAACAAATACAACAAAAACACCTCTAGACTAAATTAACATCCCTAGCTTTAACATTGATCTCTCTGTTTCTTCTCAGTGACTGTAACAGCAACAGAAACTCCATCGCCTCCTTCACCAGCATCTGCAGCAGCCACTGCAGCTCCTACGTTCACAGCGATGACATGGACTCAGGTACGCAAATGCAACACAACTGACATGACACACATTGGTGAACTTACTTGTTACATAGAAGTAATGTAGTTTGGTTAATTCCCATTATATAGCAAAATAGTCTTATAAGTGACAGGTCATGATTATAATGTTACTGCATGATTATATCATCGAGAAGGCGAGAACAAAAATGCCTGAAGTTGAATCTAATTGGATTAGACAACCGTTTGGCCGCACATCTCAGCTGGATTTGTCATTAACATCTTACACAGCTGTGCATCCTGTCAAATATGCTTTCCCTCCATGTCTGAGGATGTCTCTGTCACACACACACACACACACACACACACACACACACACACACACACACACAGTCATACACACACACTGCAGCTATTTGTATAAAGTGTCAAACAGTAGATGTGTTGCTGCGCTAGGTAAACGTGCATGTGTTTAGTACTTGAGTGGACTAATGCTGACACGTTTTATCCCCGCCTCTGCAGGAGATGAGATGCCCTCCAGTGTGTGGCTGTCCCATGAAAAGCAGAAGAAACTTCACAGCTTTCTTGAACATCTCTTTAGTCAGGTGAGTCAGCGCCACATCTGTACAGATGTGATTGACATCCCTGAACATCGCTGAAATCCAGTTTGTCTTGCAGATCCTTTTAAATCTTACATTTTATTAATCCCCGAAGGAAAACATTTGACTTTTTTGGTTATCTTATTAAGGTGAAAGCTCCGTCATTGTGTTGTCTGATCGTGTTGTGTGATGGATTGCAAATAGCCTCATAAAAGATTTTGCAACTTCGTGATTATTCTACTATTTTAAAACACAAAACAATTCTCATATTTCAACTTGATGTTTTAAAGGTCAAATATTAATTCAGACTTTGGTGTGTGGAGAACAGAAATTGTGTATTTCTTCAGGAAGGGAAAGTCGTGACAGCCTTAATCTGACCCATGACCTTTCTGAGACCTTTGAAGCAAAGGCTGACCATATCGGATTACACATGCACACTCTTTAGCACACACACACAAACACACATGCATACAACATTCAGGAGAAGCTTTTTGAGGATGTCTCCGTCGGCAGTGGAAAGGGAGAAAAAACTGCACTTTGCTGTCTCTGCACTTTTGGGCTGCTTCCTGTCATTTGTTTTATTGTAGCGCAGTTTCCACAGCTTTGTTTACATACTGCATAGCAAATTGTATTCATTGGGGCTCTGTGGGATTGCGTGTGTGTGTGTTTCAGAGAGGGCGAGAGAAGCAGGTGTTGGTTATGTTTGGGCAGCAGTTTCTGCTTCCCTCCTCATACTTTTGATCTCGGCTTAGTGCGAAGCTGTATCGTGTAAGTGCACCATCTTGACCTTTGTGCTTCCTTCAGGTGGACTCCATCACCAGCATGCTGAGAGGGGCAGTGGTGGCTCGGGCGTTCGAGCAGACCAAGTGCTTCACTCCTGGAAGAGGATTACAAGGTAAAACACCAGGACTGTGATGTGCTTCTGGGTCTATTTACACAGTGCAGCGAGCCGTCAAACAGCTTGAGCAAGAAATGTCAAAGCTATTCTTTGTGAATCAAAAATATATTCGACTGCAGCAGTGGAGGTGTTTCCTGTGAGGAATGTGTTTTGTTTGATGGTGTAGCTCCGCTTCCTGGGCCGTGCTGGGCCGCACAGCGGGCCTGAGAGAGGAAAGATAATATTGGAGAAACTCCCCAGCCCAACCAGCACCAACACTGAGAGAAACCAGAGCACACGCTGAAAATGTCGCAGCCGCCGCCTGCGCAAAGGGGCTGCAACTTCCTGTTGTGTAATGCGTGTCTGCACAGATGTGATCGTAGAGACGTGGGGGTGGAAGTATTGTTGGTGGATTCCAGCTCCTTAAAAAAACAGATTCCCATCCATTTTCTCCTCGCCTCATTCCTCCCTCATGTCTTTCTTTTATAAACATATTTTATCGGAATTTGAAGAGTCATCAAATTCTTCCGATAATGAACCCGTCCAGCCCCTCCCCCTCCTTCTACCATCACTTTAGTCTTATTAATTTGTAATCTTGGTAAAAAAAATAAAAAACACATAACGGTGGACGGTGCTATTATAAGAATTGTAAGAAATCTAATGTTAAATAGCCAAAATTAGCTGCTGTTTACCAATCAACTGAGAAGAAACGCTGCAAGTTGAGCATCAGACTTCATCCATTTACTCGCCAGGAGATGTGGAGCAGTGGAAAGCAACACCATTGTTAACTGTCGGGTCTATAGAGGCTGCAGAGCCCGGTTCCGTTGCCCGCTTGTCTGGTTCCAGTTCCGGCTCTGGTGCCCATTCCAGTCCCAGACCTGGAAAAATTAATGAATAACTACAAATGAAATAAGATAATTGAAAGAGAGGGAAATGTTGATTTTCATTATTCCACAAAAATGTAAGGATTCAGCTGCTGCACTGATTTTATTGTCTCACCCATGTAGTCATTCTGAGGAAAGTGAGGGTCTTTCACTTCCCTTTGCCTTCACATATCCCTCCGCCCTTCGCTCTGAAGCACTTCATAGTGTTGAAACAACACCACTTTGCTGCACACTCATCTCCTCTTTACGTTTATTGTAGTGCTACTTACCCGTCAATGGGAAGGGTGACCCTGCCGCTGCTCCTGTGCTTGTAGAATATCTGATCATTTTATTTTTGCTATGTGTTTATTTGCCACCCAACCTCATCTTGGCCTCGGTGTTTAACCACACTCGTCTGTTGTTAAGTTTTTATCTCTCACAAGATGTAGGAAATGTTGCTGGAAGGGGCTAAATGCAGCCTTATCATTTCCCACTACAGATATAAACTAGCTTACGATGCCCTTTCACGATCTGTGGTGTTTTTGTTCAGGTGACTCATCCCATTTATGAAGATTAGATAGAAGAAACACTCAAAAGAAACAGTTGTTTTCTTTCTCTCTTGTGTTGCTTCATGGTTCCCAGACTCTGCACAAATTATAGCTGTATGTTTTGCATCGTGGTGGTCTGTACTGTGCTACGTAAGACTTTAAAAAGCCCTGATATGAACCAAGTTTGCTTATTTTACGATCTTGAAAGTGACTTTAATAGAGTGTGATCAGCACTAAAAGCAAAAGAGCAGATTATTTTGTATGTTTGGACGAGGGAAGCCTCCACACACCCCGACTCGTTTGGCACACAGACTCCCCTCTCATCTCAGGCTGTCTTCGAGTGAGCGCCGATATGCTTGAACTGAAAATAGGTCTTCCCGTGTTTTGTGTGTTTGTGTGTGTGCGCGTGCATAAATGCCCTCAGGAGGGATGTGGAGGCCTTGATCATAGCTGATCCATCTCCACTCCAGTAATGTGTGTGGTTGATAACAGAGCAAATAGGATTATCTAACAAGTGGAGCATTCCTGCATCTGATCTCTCACTCTCTCCGTCGCCCTCAGACACACAAACACACACTCCAAACCCCCCTTGAAGCCTCTGTTAAACAGCCACCGCTCTATCACAGATCTCTTCTTTGCTTTTGTCTGCAAAGTAAACTTTATTACAAGCCGTTCTGTCTAGTTTCAAGAGGGGTTACGCCACGCTGACAGACCTTTAAACTCACGTTTTGCCACTGCAAAGACAAGGAATATGCAGGATACGCTTATAAAACAGAAGAATATCGTTTGTTTGCAGGCCATAATTTTTTATCATTTCATTCAGACAGATGGAGAAAGAATGACACAAATGTGCAGAGAGACACATGAAGAGTAACTGAGACGTAAAGCGGAATAGACGATGAAAAGTGAAAGATGATTAGAGTGTAATAATTAATTGGCTTCTGTCATCTTTTTTTGATGATCATCTTTCGCTGAAATATTTTGTTGACTGAATAATCAGTCTAATAAATAATTCAGGGTGTTATAGTTTTAAACAGTTCGATGTGCGCCAAGTGTTTTAGCAAAGTAAGGGGGATTTTATGATGGCAGTAAAAATCTGTGTTAACCAGAGAGTCAGGGAGAAAGAGAGCTGGAGAAGAGGGAGAAAAGGGAATCGATCAAGATGTTTATTATTCTTTCCTCACTACTTAAATTCTCCCTCCAGTCAACAGCATGTTTTCTTCTTGTTCCTACAGTTGAATGTTTGAGCTTGACTGTGTTGAATGATGTATGTGCCACAGAGTTCAACACTTGAAGGCTGTTTTCAAGTCTAAATTTTCTCTGTGCTCATTGAAAATCTGATTTTAAGAGGCCGTGAGCAAGATGAGGTGACATCGCAAATACATACGTACATGTGTGGAGGGGATGTTTAATAATGCGAAAGGTGGACAAAGGCAGTTTGTCATATAATTGACCTTTCTCCATATGCAAAATGTGCTTAGCAGTTACACATACACTCATATACCGCCCCGATGCCAATTCTCTGTGCATGTCTGTGTGTGTTTCAGAGTTTCAGCAGGAGATGGAGCCCAAGGTGAACTGCACCAAAAAGTTACGACTCCACGTCAAGCAGGATCCCTGGAACCTTCCCAGCAGCGTTCAGACCCTCACGCAAACCATCGCCAAATATGTGGAGGGTGAGTGTGCACCTGAACATAATCGTGGTTAAAGGTGCACTATGTAAGAATTGGCCGCCCGTCGAAGGTCACTTTAAAACAAATGGGGAGAAGCACATCAGCAGAGTAACCGCAAATTCCCGCTAACTGTTGCTGCCGTTAGCTAGTAGGCTGTGCAGCTAGCGGCCCAGACTGGGAGCTCGTAGAGGTGACAGAATGGGCTGTGGCTAGCTGGTTAGCATGCTAACTTCTGAGATATCTTTGCAAAACACATGACGTTGAACCTGTTATTTCTTTCCATTCTGTTGATAACTTCAATTGATTTGTGGATGTTTTAAACCAGAATTCTTACATATTGCACCTTTAACACCAGTGTTTGGGTCTAATTTGATTACAGTAACCCCCAACACTGGCTTACACACACTCAAACTTATTACTGTCGTACATTGTTAGGCACTTAAGGATCATGTGAACAAGCAGTATGTCATGAAAAGGCACGCCAGGCTTGGGAGGTAGTGTACATTAAATTGACCAATTCTCCAGTGTGCCTCATCATATTTATTGGATGCAGTAATAGCCCGTGTTACAGCTGTGTGGGTACAGGCTGTCCCAGACCGCTAACTGCGCTGCACACTTTAAACTTTTAACCCAAAACCATTCTGGGATACATAAATTTGAGCTGCAGAGTTGGAGCTGAAAACTAGCAGGTTTCAGAACGAGGAGCTGCACACTATGAGATGTTTATATCTACAGAGGGAGTTGAGCCTCATTTATCCGCAACGGGAGTGTGCGGTATTGTGTTTGTTGGCACACAGATTGAACACACATACAGACACATATGTACTATACATACAGACACACCCGGGGCAAACACACTGAGATACAAACAGCCGGGGCCTGAGGCCAGCCACATGACACGCCTGGGAAAGGTGAGCTGGCGGTCACAACTGAGAGAGTACAAATAAGCAGAGTTCATATTAATGTGCAGCTTGGCCTGTGTACACCACTTCTTTTCCCCCCTACCTCTCCCCATGATGGCTTTTTCATGCAGCTAAGCGTCCTGCCAAGCTTCCCGCGGCTCTGATATGACTATAAACAAATACGGATTTATGTTATTATCTTTGCCTGTGGCTGGTTTTTATTATTTTTTTCTTATATGTGAAGATAAACAGCTGTGGAGCTAGGATGGAGCAGAAGAGTAATACAGCATCGTCCTATTTATGACTTGAAGGGGACAAGTTTATAGCACAGGTCATACTACTGCAGTCTGGGAGAGGAGCTCTTTGGGAGTTGCTGTAAGGTTGTTCACTGCTTCACTGGACTGATTTTATTTCTTTTTTTTTCAGAGGTGAAGACACGACTGCTCTTGGTTCTACTACAGTACACAGGTTTGTCTTACTGTCCTCCTGCAGGAACACAGCAACACAAAATATTGCCATGACTGAAATTTTAATGCATTTTTGCACGAAAAATTATTAAATAAATAAAAACATTGTGGAAGGCATGGTGTCCTGCGCTGGAGAACCACTCTGTGGTTGAAACTGTAAACATGACTGAGAGGGGAAAGAGAACAAGTAAAGAATGGAAATCAGAAACACACACTCAAACAGAGAGAGTTGTTTAAAGAAGAAAGAACAGTGTAAACTTAAAGCAGAAATAGACAACTTTCCAACATTCCCTCCTCCCTGTGGTCTTACTGTTGGCTACTGCTAGCAGCCTGGCTACTGTCAAAAGCACAAGAATCCCAGTTAGACCTAGAAACCCGAGTGCTGAGTGCTACAAAAAGGCACAGTTAAACACATGGTTGCATTAATAAGCAGGCAGGTTTTGTTACTTACTGGTTTAGTAGTAAGAAACCTTCTCAAAAACACATATCGCGGGGGAACAGAGTGAATACTGTCCTCTCTTCCACAGCACTAAGAGTGACTATGGATGAAAATCCACATCAAACCTTGCAGCACTGCTAAGCTCAGATGTCAAGAAAGCACACTGATGAAATCATGTGTTATGTTCCCTTACATGCCTCCAGGAACTATAAATTAATAAGAAAAAGTGAAAAAAGCATATATATTTTCTAAGGTTTTGGTGGGATTAGCTAATAGTGTCAAAGAGTTTGCAGTCATTCCTCATGACACATTATTCATTTCAGAGGAGTTCATGAACTCATTTTTAACTCGGTGAATTGCTGAACTTTTTCAGGGGGCCTATTTCTCAGGACATTATGGCAGCCAATTATTTTCCACTCGGGCACACCTGTCATTTGCTCTCATTTTTTTCCTCCCTGATACAATATTTAATACCCAGCAGATTAAAAAAAAAGCAGCCACGGCTTTTCGTCACCTTATTGAAAGCTTAAAAATTGCCACGGCATAGAGTCTGACCTAAAAAGTCTGAAAAGTTTAATTATCATAACAAACTCTTGCTGCTCGTTTCTGTCACTCCTTTTTTTTTTTTTTTTTTTACATTTGACCTCACCTCTTTACACCTCTGATTTTAATATTCACTTCTAACATCTCTTTCCTCTTACTTTGATTTATTGTTTGTACTTAACTTTTTTTTCTTCCTCTCAGCCTCATGTCCTTTTTCTTTCCCTCCAGACTCAGAGATCCAGTTGCGTCGAGATATGGTGTTCTGTCAGTCTCTAGTTGCGGCTGTTTGTGCCTTCTCAGAGCACCTACTGGCCGTCCTCAACCAGGTAAACTACACACATATCTGACTGAATAATGAAAATATCTATTTTTGGTTGATTCTTAACCTCAGCTCACTCATTGATCTCTTCTATGTGTCCACTCTCAGTTCCACAATGTAGGCAGGGACCAGGACGGGGACGGCTCGGACCCCCAGGACCTTCAGGAGGCCCAGGAAGCCAGCCGCCGTTGGCTGGAGCAGATTGCCAGCGCTGGGCTGCTCTTCCACTTCCAGTCCCTCCTCTCCCCCAATCTGGTGAGCACCAGACCAGCCTCAGCTCTCAGTTAATCCGCTTTAACAGACACTCGGAAAAAAAGGAGTTGCTGTCTGAATACAGAAATTAAAAACTGAGGAAATATGGCAAAATATAACAATACATATATTTGTATATAGAGGCTTTATCTGTGTGTACCAGCCCGTGTAGCACTCACATTCTGATATAAAACTATAATACCAAACAATAACAATCATATATCACACAGGACGTGAATGATGCAACATTTAACATAATTGTTCTACTAATAAAATAAGATGTCATCGTTTATTCGTTTAATTTTTAAGATCATCATTCAAGATGCCACTGTCAGGCTGCATGGTGGACACAAAACAATAAATCACTAAAATGTGCTGAGCTTAAAGGATAAGTTCATCCAAAAATAGCAATTTAAGACATTGTCTACTCACCCCCATGCCAATGGATGAACTTATAGTTCTTTAATGACTGTGTAAGGATGTGGTCTGAACCGCTGAGGTGTGCCGCTGTGCCACAGCCGACCTCCCGCCTTCTTTTCCCGTCATTTCGATATTGTTTGAGCTGGAGCTGTTGTCTGGGGATGTTGTGGAAAAATGTCAAACTGCAGTTCAGGTCTGAAAGGGATGAACTCAGTTACTGTCGATCTCTGTTCATTTGTGTCATGTGAACTTGCTGCTGACATCGATACATGTTATCTAATGTCAGTCATAAGCAGATAGACTAGATATCAGAACTTTTTATTCAATCAATCAAAATTATTGCTAAAGCAGCTTTCATACAGGTTAGGGCAGTTCAAAAGACTAACAACAGAAGACTAACAAACCGAGACAGATGGAGGGTAGACAGTAATAGAGTGAAATTTAAAAGTCAAAACAACATTTTTAAAAAAGGAAATAAATTTGATGAGAGGGATATAAAACAACATACTGTAAGATGATATCCTAAAATAATGAAATAACTGACGTAATAAAATAATACAACATAAATACAATAAAAAATAGTGACTAAAGTAAAAGTAAATATTGTCTGTAAACCATTCTTAGGTAGGTTTTAAGTTTATGTGTAAAGATTTCAACACTTCCAGCATCTCTCAGGTCCTCCAGGGTCTCGGCGCATAAAAGCTAAATTGTCACCCCGATTCTGAACCTCTGCACGTGGATTTAAACACGCTTAATTTCTCACGATTTTGGAAAGGTTTTGAAACCCCTGGCAGCCTTGAAAAACGTAAAACTGAGTAAACAAAACGCAATTCATTAGTGATAACGACTAGAATATAACCTATAATGTTGAGCGCTGTTTGTGAGTATGTGATCTTATTTTGGAAAACTTGAAATCGAATCGTCTTTTGGCTTTTCTCTCTCACCTGAATTTAAGTGAGCCCAGTGAAAAGACCATCTGAAAAGAGAGTTCACTCTGAACAGCCACAGTGGATTGCTGAAATCAGGCCAAGCGCCCACACCGTGACCTCACTCAGATCCATATTAACCTTTCCCTCCAAGAATTTCTTAAATAATTTCAAAGTTTTCAATCATGATAGAGAAACTGGAACTCAAGCTGCTAAAGGACTGTAATACATTCTTCCAAAGCATTTATGTCCTATTTCCATCTATTTCTTTTCTGCATTTTGCATCATCAACCACACAGAAAAACATGTTTTTATTGGGGTGAGGTATTTCGATTTAGTTTCTATTTCTGTCTTTGCTCACTGGGAATTAGCAACACAGGAAGTGCTTTAAAAGTGTATTTTGGCGGCTTACGTCAGATCCCCAGAAATCATTGATGCTTTTCCCTCTTCGTCCTGCAGTGCTGTCTCTCTTTTCCCCTTCATTTCTCAAGACATTTCTCTTTCAAGTGTCCCCGCGGAACAAAACAGGGTCTCAGTACCTGCAGGTGATTCCAGTGAAATCTCGGCACGCTCCTTTTTAGGGCACCACATGAAAGGCACAAAAACTGGGGATGCTGTGGATGTGTGTGTCTACGTTTGGGCTATTGTGTATGCTGAATGTGTTTATGTGAAACCCTATGAGACAAACTTGCCCACACGCAGCAGACGTCACTTGGCAGGGCAGCGGGTCTTCCTCCGTCACATGTCGGGCCATCTCAAATGTGTCTTTAGGAAAAAAAGGCCCTAATCCTCTTTCACCACTGCCCTGGTTATCCCTCTGCATGTGGTGGATGAAGGAAAGAAGGAAGAAGAAAGAGAAGGGGAAGGGAGGGGTGACGGAGGAGTGCGGGGCGTCACGATCCGAAATGTATTCGAGCCGCTTTTGCTTTCGCTTTCGCCACGAGCGCATGTGCTTGTTTGTGTGTGTGTGAGGATGCTGAGTGCATGTTTGAAAAGGAAACACAATCAGAGGTACAAACAAACAAGCTAAAGCAAACGTGAAAACAGACAAAGACGTGGGCATACACGCTGTTACACATGCAGGGGACCTCATGTGATTTAGAAATACTGATGTCAAGGCTTCTTTTAGCATCAACTTTCAGAAGTGAAGTGTCTGCCACAATATTAATACTTTATAGAGTTGTTTTGCTCACTTTCTGCATTTGTTCCAACCATAACTACGCATTTGCAGCTCATTTATTTCAAGCAACAGATGCTTTGTGGCTGTTGTTGAATATGACAACCTTTTGTTTGCTCCCAACCTTCTCCGTCATTACTTTTAAATGTCAAAATCTAGCTGTCGACTGCTGTTAAGCATATTATGAGCTGTAATCGAATTTCTTACTTGTTCAGATGTCATGTTTGAAAAGAAAGAAAGAAATACAACCCTTAATATAAAGATAAAGATATAAAGGTAAAATATGGGAGGTAATATGTGGTGTAGTTTTGCATTTCAAATTATTGACTCGGCAGATTCACACGGGCTTAGGATCACAGACAACTTCTTCAAATGTTTTACAAATTACTAGAGCTCCCCAAGTAATACTAGTCTTATACTAGTGCCAATAAAGCCTAGGGCTGCACAGTTAATCAAAATATTATTAAAATCGCAATATCTACCTTTTTTTTAATAAGGTCAAATGTGTGACAAAATAGCATTAAGATGAAGTACTGTCGTGCTGCAGAGATTCACTTCCAGTGGACAAAATGCGGTGCCCCCCTGCATACATGTGGTGCCTTTTTTGTTTTCTTCGCCCTCTCCCCTTAAACATCCTGAGTGGCTAGATCCAGTGAGAAACAACTTGGTGGTCAAGACAACACGAGTTCTCTGAGGTGTTCCTCAGGGATTAATGTTTGGACTTTAAATCATTAGTAAGAGCCAGATCTTGCTGAACAGTAAATGTTGATTCTTTAACAAGAATTGATCTCTGTCAAGGAGCAGGGTATTGATCAACTCATTAAGCGTCTACTTGACTGTAGTCCTTTTTCTCCCAGAACTTAAGTTTCTTGGCTCTAATTAAGCTGTTAGAAGGAGCCGTTCTGCATAATGTGTACTTTCATTTGTAATTGTAATCCCCAAGAGCTGCAAAGAGACTTTGATGTGGAGAATTGATGAAGTTCCCCTTTAATTTGTCATTTGTGTGCTGTCTCTTTGACCAAAAAATGATCCTAATGCTTTCTTCACCTCTACAATCTCACTAGCATGCTGTCTTTCTCTCGTCAGACTGATGAGCAGGCCATGTTGGAGGACACTCAGGTGGCCCTTATTGACTTGGAGAAGGTCACCTTCTACTTCCAGCAATTTGAAGGGGAGCCGCTGGTGGCCAGTATGTACACTGAGACTTTAAGCTTACATTTGACTAGCATTTCTGTTTTTTTTTTTTCAATTTAGGAAATTAAGCTTAAAAGAGTTCTCTAAATATATCTCATATCTTCTGGCAGACATGCCCATGTCGTACCAGGTGGAGGGCACCCGTCAGACCTTGAAGGTTTGCTTCTACCTTGAGAGTTTCTACTTTTCCCAGCTGCCTCACCGTCTGAGAAACGGAGGGGGCATCAAAATCTACCCTGTGCTCTTCACACAAGGTACAGGAAGCCTGGTTAGGGAACTTGCATGGAGTGCAGAGATGAATGTACGTATATAAATATAACTTTATCTTTCACTCCCTGGTTTGTAATGTCTGCAGCACTGGAGAGTATGGAGGGTTACTACTACAGAGACAATGTGTCAGTGGAAGAATACCAGGCCCAAATCAATGCTGCCTCACTGGATAAAGTCAAACAGTACTACAAGAGACTGAGGTATGTTGTACAACACACACACACACACACACACACACACACACACACACACACACACACACACACACACACACACACACACACACACATTACTTTGAGGCTGTGTGATTTGGCTCTTTTACTTTAATATAAATCAACACAACTTGTGCCAGTCGGGTTTGACTCTCAACGCCCAGCGGGGCCTCAAGGTGATTGGCTGAGAGAGACACAGCGGGAATGTTTTATGATTGGTTGCGAACGCACGCAGCAGGGGCGGCAGTGATTGGATGAGAGTGCCCAGCGTGTCACCGGCGCTGATGTAGTGCCTACGTACAGCTGCTGGACTGAGTTAACTCGCACCCCGTTCGATTTGCCGCACACCCGAGAGCCTCTGTGATTGGCCAGGCATGGATAATTTAATGAGGTGGAAACAGAAAGGAAGAAACGGACACTTCTGGGAGTTGAAAATAAAGGCTCGGCTTTATTTAATCTCCTGGTTGTGTGAGCGAGTGTCAGGCCTGTGCGGCATGCTGTCTGAATATCAATTTAGTTTCGTATTAGATGCTACCTGACTGAAAGTCACATTTAAACCACCTGCGTGTAAAAGGATGTCTGTGGATGCACATTACGAATTCATCTTTTAGGAAATATTTTAGACTTTGAAGAAATGAGATGTGGCTTCGGCAAAATGTCCTACAAGATAGATTTGTAGACGCACACTTACATCCGATCCTCTTGTGGTCTATAAATTGGACACTGTTATCATAGATCTGAGTTCAGTGCCAGCCCATTTGCCAATCTACTTACTACAGATACTGCTCATCAAGATGAAACGATACTCTCTGATACCATCTAGAAAGAATCGTTCACACTCTTGGAAAGCCGTTTGAAGCCCAGCCAGGGTGCATTCCCTCGCTGAATACCTACGAGTGCCACCAGTCGACACGTCGGCTTCGGCTAAACATCTGCTGCTGATTGTGTGGATAATTAAACACAGAGCACAGCAAAACTTCATCATGTTATTTAGGGACAATCTGCATTGGAGGGGAGGGGGGGCGGGCGGATGATTTAGTACATCGGTGCCGCGACAAAAACATTAATTTTCTGGGTTGCTTTCCGCGGATGGTTTTTAATTTGTTCGTAGCGTTTAGCGAAATGAGTGAAAAGAATTTCAAGCATTCATTTCTGTCAGATTTCCACACGTACCACATTGTGCTGGGTCATTAAATCCTTCTAGCGCAATTGTCCTTCCATCGCTTTATGTGATAATATTGTCTACTAGATCTTCTGGGACTCCACAACCTTTTAATAGTGCAGTATTGGCATTTTGTGGCATCTCTTTCATTTCATTTTATTGAGTCCTTGTTTGCAGTAAGGACTGCATGATCAGTCTCTAAAATGTCACTATCCTAATTAAGAACCACAGGGAGAGATATATTGTGTCAGGGCGCCTGCAGCACCTTTTAAAATGAAATTATCTTAATAAGCTTTCATTACTCAAAGCAGTACATCCAGGATTCAGCCGTGTGATTCAGAATAGCCTGTGTTTTTCTATGCCTGCATGTGTGTTTCTGTACAGTATGACCTGTGCAGAATGAGCCTAATTGAATTGACAGCAGAGGCTCCAGCAGTAACACGGAGCAGATGTGCACTGACAAGCAAAACGAGTGAGGCTGGTGAAGTGGGGAGCATGAGGGGTGCTGGGTAGGGATGTGGGTCAGCAGCGTGCTTCAAACACCCAACTGGACTGGATACTCTCTAGTCTCTTTTTTAAATCTCCATACCTGTTTCAGCGCCAAACTGCAGATTTTTCTGTCTCAATCCAATCAGCTTTCTGAGCTCTACATTGTATATACTCGTATGTGAATCAGCTGGTGTTGGGTTGACATATGTTTTGTATCCAAGGAACAATTCTTTATATCACATGTATGAAAAGTGTGCAGGAGCAGGAGTTTGCTTCACTGCTGTTGCTATAAAAAAATAGTTAATGACTCATATAAGGCAAAGACACAGTGCAAAGCAAATGACTGACAGCGGTGGAACTGTACTATTATGACCTTCACTTGAATATTGTTATTTCATGCTGCTTCATACTGCTACTTAACTTAAATTCTTTCAGAAACAGAAAAAATCTATGTGAAGGTTGGGTAGAGGCAGTGCAGTGCAAATGAATAATCCATCCACAGACACATAACAATTTGAATTTTACACATGCACTTGTTATGGATGCAATATAAGATACGCTCTGATGTTGTGTTAGGATTGTTTCATGTAATGCCAGCCAGCAGTGCATGTAAAGATCAGTAGATGTCATACACATCAGTGGGGAACAGACTTAAACTCAAGACCAGATAAAAATAGGTCAGATAAATGAAGAACAACGTGTTATTTAACTCGCTTGTTTTAATTGTTCTTTAAATATTAACACTCAAAAATAATCGTAAATATGTCATGGTTCAAACTGCAGTACCTTTACGGGCCACCAGTAGGCCCTGACCGGCACTTTGGGAGTCACTGCTCTACAGTATATATGAAGACCAACTACAACAGTTCGATTCTTCTTGCGCAATAATGCATCAGTAAAAATAATCCACTAATAAAATATGTAATAGTGTGACATTCAGAGAGGTTATTTTAATGATTATTTATATTTACATGCATTTGCTGAAAGATATAACATTTCCACAAAAGAATGTCTAAAAACAACCAGACCTTTGTTGTATATTTTGTCGAGTTGTGTACTGACATGATCCCAAATGTTTCCTACAATGGTCAAACCCAGACATTTGCACTTTTACTCAAGGTAACGGTGTGTTTTATTTTGGTGACCTGTGGCTTTAACTTAGAGGGAAACATCAGATGATATGTCAGAGACAGAGGAAGGAAGTCGATAGAGGAAGGAAGTCGATAAAACTCGTCCATGAACATTTTTTTAATTGTTTGTTTTGAGGGACCCCTAGCAGCAGAGTTGACATACTGTGCATTTAAGTACCATTATTATAGAATGCTTTGGTAATATTGCTTCTTCCACCTATGTACAGCATTTAACTATTATTTTCCTCATTAACAAATCTCCCTAATGAAGAATCGTTTTAAATTACCACAAAATACTGAAAAATGCCCAAGACGACAGATTAAAAAAAAAAAAATCTTGTCGAAACAAGTTCAAAACTCAAAGACATACTGTTCACTGACTTACTTAACTAAACTTATTTAATATTTGGTATATTTGCTTGTAAATGAACTCAAACAGTGAATCAATCAAAATGGTTGTTCATTTATATTTTGTTGATGGACTTACCGATTCATTGGCTACTGGTTTCAGCCTCACGGTCATCCAAACCACTCTCCAAGTAGCACTTTTAATTCAGCATTGCCGCTCAGTCATTCATGTGTACATGGAATAATACAGTAAGAACAAGCAAAACTATAGCAGGTGACTACTCGCACCAGAAGCGTGTTGTTTGTTCGCATCAATCACAGTAAAGTAAATATTCCCAGCTGGTTTTCACCAGTCAGCGAATACGGTGTCTCTGTCTATGTAATGTTAGCAGTAGTTTTCTTTCTCCATGTGTCTTTGGGCTGACCACAGACCAGCCTGTGATGTCACTCCTCTCTCCATCGCTGCGTTCCAACCTCAGGCACCTCGTTATCCTTGGAGCCCGGCCACGGCAGTGTTGGGTTAAACCCACACTATGGGCCGGAGCCAGAGGCTGACTGACAGACAGAAACAGCACACGCAATACTGAACTGAATGAACTGCAGGGGCTGAGATTTCTTGAGTGTTTTCATGCCGTCGATCCCCCCAGATGCACTCCCATTACTCCTCAGGCCTAAGTGTGAATTTACGAGCGCTGAGTTATTGTTGTTTTGAAGTTGCAAGTGAATTTTTTATCTGTTAACATTGCATGTGGAGAAATAATAGCGATGAGGATAAAAATTAGCATTTTCACTTAGAAATGCTTTGTATTGGGATCATTTATTTTCAATTAAATTAACGAGGAAGAAAGTCGCTCATTATGCTGCGAAATCCTGTCAAGATGTGACCTTTTCAGAAGTTCAAAGGCAAAATGAAAGCATGTTTTTTGTCTTGCTTCTCCACTGATGACTTTGCTAGCATGCATTGCAATGTGGGCATTATCCAATTTCAGAGTGGTAAATGATAGCACTGTAAGGCTTACACTTTCCTCACATGCACCAAGATACAGTATGATCCGAGCAAACCCATACTTCCTGATGAAGTCACTCAAGTCTTCAAAACATAAACTCCGGTGCCAAATCACAAGCACATGGCTGCTGCCGCTGGAGTCAGCGCTAACCAGATGACGTATGCACGTTTTCATGCTTTCATAAACCAGCTCGGCTGTCATGTGCATTTAGGTAGAAGAGGTTTGAAACCCTGACACGTACTGAGTTTGCTAAGCCACAGCCTAGTTGTTTGCAGGATTGTCATGATGCAAAGGCAAGAAGACATAGAGGGATAAAGTAATTGTCTCTCATTTTCTGTTACAGATTGTGAGCTGAATTTGCAAATGCGTATATTGTCTACACTTGCAGGGAGAAGCAACATCTGAAAAATAGAAAGCTGTGAAAAGAAAAGGCTTTTCCTTCAGGACGCAGTCACAGAACAGTAAAGGGGAAATTGAAAGGGGAATATAGATCGCCAGAGCAGGTTGGAAGGATGGAGGAGATTTCATCGGAGGGATGAGGATGATGGGCTTGAGGAGAGAGTGCAAAGGAGTCAACGAGGGCAGAGTGCAGAGGGGCGAAGCAGCACAGAGTCTGCAAATGTTTTATTCAGTGGGAGAGATTATCGCAGGCTTGTGGTTTCATCTCATTTTGGTTGTATTGACAGGAAGTTTCAGGAGAGAATCGCTATTGATTCAAGGAGCTTGGTGCATAAAGCATGGTGAAAGAATGCAGAAGAAAGTCTGCCGGTGAATCGTATGTGTGCCGTGCCCATATGTTGCCGCAGCTGTAACACTAACCTGTGAGTGTTAGCTGGCGTGTTAAAATCGATATCTTCTGGCACAGCTGAGGCAGGAAGCTTGCACTGCTTGCATTAAGGCTTTTCTCTCTAATTGAAATGCATTTGGCAGCAGTGAGGAAATGTTTGGCACTGTTTCACAAGGCAGTAGTGAGATTTCCACATCTTATGGTCCCTTTGATAAAACTACTTGATTTATGTGGATATTAAAATTCTACACAGTCTGACAAACGCTGTATAATGAAGGCATGGTGACTGAAAGATAAGCAGTAAACTCCGAAGTATGGCATCCCCAACAAATTGCACATATTATTATAACCACAGTCTTTTGTATTCCACGCTTTGTTAAACAGTTAAACATCCATCAGTCACAGCTTCTAGGTCATTTGTGCTTGCAGTGTTTGCTCTCCCATCAGCTGAAGGGAACTGGTAATCACACTGCTGCAGTGCAGTTTGTCTTGATTAAGCAGAAATGCTTGATGCTCATTGCAGGTCAGAGTGTCAGTTACAGCACAGTAGTGAGCTCTATCACTCCGCCCTTTGTCTCTGCTGCCCTGTGGCTGGAGCAGAGATCGATCCTCTCGCTGTTGTTCAGACGTGACCCAGCGTTTATAGAGGGAATATGCAAGATAAAGTGCTGCGTGATTAATGCTGCGAGCTGCTAGTTTGCCGACTCAGGTGAGGTTTTGATATACACACGTATCCACCTCTGCTTGCGTCATCACAAACGTGCAACTACAACCATATATATAAGCCTCCCTGACAGCCCTGCTCTCCAAGGACACCGCCACAATATATGCTCAACAAGAGACCATAGATAGCGTGACGTCACTTCAAGTTGCTCAGCACACAAATATGAATCCCACCATTGTCCCCGACATCGAAACGATGCTACAAATCTGCAGCTCAAACAGACACAGTGGCCATTTCATGTTGACGTCACACTCAGGGTTAGAAGCTTGAATGCTGGGATGATGTTATGCTGCTGTTTTCTGAATTGCAAGTTGTATAAACGTTGGGAATCTGACAAAATATTATCATTTCACCACTTTCTAAATGATCAGCAACTGATCAGATGATGGATAGTAAAACAACATATTTGACAACCATTAGCTTCTGTTAGACAACAGCTAATGTTAGCATTCAACTACTTCCACGCTAAAGTTACTGTTTGATAGTGATACACTATACAACAGGGAAGGCGTGAAGTGATTCTGAAATATCAACACACATCTGGGAAACATATAAGCATGGAAGTGGAACACACTGGATGTAATCAAACAATAATGTTAGTTATGAAGTGGTTGAACGCTATGGTTGGCTAACAGGTTATCAAATATGTTGTTTTATCCTGAAATATGGCCACATGTCCCTCTAGATTTGTACTATCCTTGCCTCTTCAGTTGCGGATCAATCAGAAACCGGTTAAATTATTACTTGACAGATTCCCAGCTTGTCAGCTCAATGTCAGATGATATTTTAGCTTCCCACCCTGAGCATGAGGAAAATGGCCGCCGTAAGAATATGGTCTGTAGCCACTGCAGTAAGTTCCCTAATCTTCCATCTGACATGCATTAGTATTGAAAAGCTAGTTTGGGAAAAGTGGGATTTCTCAGACGGCTCCACCTCTAACCTGAGAAGACGTTTTAGGCTTTCCTCACAGAATGAAAAATACTTCTTATTTGAGCCATCATACCTGATTATGATTATTTTCCCAGAAACAACAGAAACAGAGCTTTCCTTCTCTGGTTTAGGAAGTGATGAAAATGCTATGGTCTTTGCACCGGCGCTGGGAGCCCCAATCCACAAGAGCGCTGGTGCTGGGGCTTCGTTCTGCTCCAGCTAGTGTGCACTGAACCCTTGTTTATGAAGCCTGGTGAGGCTGAGCATCAAAAACCTGGTTCTATTTATCATTTCTCTATGATTCTGTCGTTGAGCGGCTGTAATGATGACAGCCGTGCACTTGGTGATGCTTGGTATATCGTAAAAAAGACCTTGGCTCACCTTCCAACAAGTTAAAGAAAACCACCTTTACAGGGAGGCAAGAATACTTTGCATCTACTTATGTGCAGCATCAGGGCCGTTAATCTTGCCATTTTGAGCCAGTCGCTATTTTTGCATTGTAATATATGCAGTAACTGCACGTGTGTCTTCATTGACAATGATTTAGTGGTAATATGTCTTCAGCTGGCTGCGACACCAAGACCCCATTAACACTAATCTGCTTTTTGGTGTCAAGGAGCGGACATTTGTTTCCTGCTCTTGACTGACACGAGTGACTTTGCAGTTCACCCTTGATTTAAATGTACTCAGCATACCTGTGAAATATTTTTTTGGGTTTTTATTGTGTCTTCTGACCAAAATTATAAGCATGCTGTTGTTACCTACATAGAGCTAATACATTTTTCCTGCTGGCATGTGCTCCATATTAAATTGCAGTTGACATATACAGTAGCTGGTCATAAATATTTTCCTGGTGGTGTAAATAGGAAGTAGGCGTGGGGTAAGGATATGACCTCCAACACGCTTCACACACACCACCTCTCTGGTGTCAGTGCAGAAGCATCACCGTGTGGCATGCGAGGGCTCCTGGAAGTCCTCATTAGCTCTTAGGCGGCCCTGCCGCACACTGCAGGGGTTTGTGGGGGATTTAATAACACTGAGTGTCATCCATCATGGCAGTGTGAGTGATTTACATGGACCAGCATGCACCTCTGCAGGATCACATATACTGTTATAAATCCTAGACACTTAACTTGTGTCCTCATGAGCGAACGGGTGTGAAACCAAATCCGTGGAAGACTCGAGGTATTTCAGGGATCGTTTTAGCTTCTTTTGTGCTTTTTCAAATGGAGGATGTCATGCCAATGTGCCCATTCCCACGCCGCTTCTCTGTGAAAACATCTGTGCCTCAGATCCTTCTTCTTTGACGCTGCAGCTGACTACTAATGCTCCTGTGCTGTGAAGGGCCTCAAGTGTCCTATTGTCATGAAGGAAGCAGAAACAAAGAGAATTAAGTATTCTCATCGGCCCAATAAAATAAAACCAGCTACAGGCAGAGCAGGTCATCTCTGGCCTGCAGCCAAATCCTCCATTAGAGTCTCATGTGTAACCTGTTGTGTGTGTGCATGCGTGTGTGTGGCCAGTTGCGACTTATTGCAAAAGGAGCTGCAGGCAAGCTTCACCTTAAGTTTCCTTGATTCAAGCAAAATATGAAGAAGGGAAATGCTCAGAATAATGAGCCTGATCACACACAGTTTATGCAACCTTTGTGTTTGATGCACACGGGCTGACAGATGGCGGGTTGGAGCTTTGATTAGTGTAAATAAACCCTAAAGAACTTGAGGATTAAACCAGAGGAGCTGTTATTTTTTTTTAGCTTTAATGTTTAAGAATGCCAGTGGAAAATCTTATGCAAAGTCCTGCAGGGGCCCTCGATGCTGAAGAACCTCTGAAGTTATAGACCCTACCTTATGTACGTAAGGTGTATGTAATGTAATCGAGCCACACAGTGTTGTGTTTTTTCTTCACTGTGTGGGCTTAAAACTTCATTTTTCATCCATAATAAATGTTTCTGACAAAAGACCTTCAGCTAAGATGTACTGCAGGTCCTCTTAAAACCACACATCACTTGTAGTCTGACTCCTGTTATTTTGTCATTAGAGACCTCCAGGAGAGTCGGCCCTGCGTCTCAAGCTGTGGCCGATGGTATTTATAGAACTCTTACAGTAGGCGACGAGATAATCAGTGGGTAGTATAACCTTGTTTCTGCAGGAGAGAAGCACAAGGTCAAGACAAGGTGCTTTTATTTAGTCTGAAAGAGATAAATAGATGTGGGCAGAAGTCGAGTCGCCTCAGATAGATTCTATTACAGACCTTTAAAGATAAAGTCTGATGACTGTTGAACCCACAGTTGGAAGGAGACAGATAAACAGAAACATCTGCGGTAAAAGTCAGAATTTTAGGATTTTAGGACAAGGTTTTGAATCCCAATAACCTTTCTTTTGTGCTCTGTGATGTTTTATGGCTTCACTTAATCTCGTTTCTTTCTTTGTTTGACCTGCTCAGAGAATGCTGTGTAAGCCCTTACACTATAATACCAAGACCACAAAGGAATTAGTGGACATTCCAGCTATTTAATTATTTAAGTATTCACTTATTAAATAGATGGCACATCCACTGTCCGCCACTCGTGCGTTTGTCGCAGAGGCTCTTTCGCTGAGTCTGGAAGCCAGGTGTTTACTGTCAAACCTTTAATGAGGAAATCAAATATTTAGAGCCTTGAACACAGTCTTGTATAGATTGTTCGACAGTCGTGGCCATTGACTTTATGAGAGGAATTGAAGAGGTGTGTATTCCTCATGAGGTGCGGAGTAACTCGTGAGCATCAGTTGAATGATAAGGCCATCTTGAACCAATTACATGGGCTGTTAGCTCCATCTGAACCCCTAGCAAACTCTGCTGGCAGTCATTTAGTGGAGCACGCCACGAGGTTAAAGGATAATTTGCCGGATAGGGATTGAGACCTTGGAAACCTTCAACAAGTGACGATATAAAATGAACATCCGTGTTGAATAGATGTGTGTCGCACCGTAGGTTTATATGTGAATGAGCTAAAGTGAATAGAAAACATGCTGTTGTAGGCATAAAGCCATATTGGCCTAAAAGGATGAAGGAAGTGTACTATATACACTGATAGGGTACATTTTCTAACTAATAGATGTCACCATGAAATAAAACATTTAACTTTCGGAACTGTGATGTATAAATGTGCAAATGAGCCATTATCGTATTAACTAGTAACTTAACTAGTGTAATTTACATACATTTCCTGAACAGATATCTTATCATTGGTTAAAAAACATTGATCAAAACACTCTGGTCCCATTCTGTTGATATATTAAAGCCAAGAGGTTTTACAGAGGGAATTTCGGATATCTCTATTTTATCAGAAAAGCAGAGCAAAAAATCAATTTTCTTCATGTTTTCAGTAATAAAATGATTTATAAATCAGGCGATGGATGATGTATGAACAAACCTCTCTGTAAAAACCTTCAGAATATAAATAGGAGTAAAACAGCAAAGTTTTGTCTATGTAAGTTGTACTGAAGTATAGATTTCTGGCTCAGAGTATGAGAAAAGTGTCTCTACAGATATAAATAGTAAAATTCCATACATTTAGACAAAGAATGATGAATAATGCTCACATCAGCCCTGATAGCACTGCCCTGTTCCCAGTGTCTCTCCACTTGCACCTCATCCCCCACCTCATCAACTACTGCAGACTTCTAATGCTCTCTGTACCTTCAAGGCTAGTTCTCAGTATCCTCTAAATAAAGAATTTAAAAGGCGAAAAGAAAATGGGGAAATCTAATTAAAACAGTCTAATTTGCATAAATCTCCAAAACAGAAATCTGAATTAAACATCTAAATGTGTATTTTGGACAATTTATTTCCACTAGTCTGAAAGAAGACGTGTTATGGAAACAAAATAGCCCGATTTCTCAAATACTCTGATCAGTGCAGGAAAAAGTAGTTTCTCCCTTTCATGTACTGTATATGCATTAGTGGAACCAGTAGGTTTTTTCCAGAGTCTGCCTGCCAGGACCGCAAAAGAACGGTCGCCTTTGGTTTTAAGTGTTGCACGAACCAAGAGGTCAGTCGTGAAAGGGGTCAGTATCGGAGCTGAGCCATGTAATGCCTTAAAATCAATTCTGAACACTGGCACCCGGTGTGAGAGGCTAAAATCTGTGTAATGTGAGATCACAGAAAAGAAGGGAATTAATGTTAAGTCGTGTTGTTTCCTACATTTACTTTGGGGAAGTGTGTAGTCAATGTGTGCGTGTTTACATTTCTGTGTGTTCTCGATGACTTTTCATTTCAACTTGGCTGCTTCATAATCACTGTAAAATCTTGAATCAGGGACGTGGTAACTCAGCTCTGATTGATTAATTTCATTAATAATATGTCAGGCAGAAGTACCCCACTCATAATGAATGCCTCCTTGGCCTGATTTTAATCACCTAATAGCAGAGTGAATGCAGATGAATGAGCCCTGCTTCACTGCTTCTTGTAAACAATCTCCCTCCCTCAACCTCTGGCAGTGCCGCATCTACTAAAACTGAATTCTCCTGACTATTTGCGCTTTCACAAAAGTGTACTGTACAGATTGACCGTATGCTGTACTTCATTATCGCTTCTGGCAAGAAGTAATGGAGTATGTGATTTTATTACAAGGGGCTTAATGTGGTGTAGTGTACCTATTTTTAGCACACTGCTGGATTACGGAGATTTGATGGAGTCACAGACTGCTGAGTTTGCACCAGCAGCACTCCACCTCAGATGGACTCGTTGCGGCATACATCCTCTGTGTCTGCATAGGGATGCCGGTCCAGTGCTGCCTCCAGCGTGTGGAAAAGGGAAATGACACCAAATCCGGCTGTACTCCATGAATGAATGAGGCAGTGGCATTTGGAGTGATGCCCAGGACAAGAGATGCTTAGTCCGTGTTTCTGCTGAGCTGTGCCCAAGTTACTTTCATGATTGATTGGCGGATGGTGGGGCTCCATAATGAGCAGGTGGCCTACTTTTCCCAGAAAGGCAGCCAGTTCTCCCGATGACCTAATGATGCAGGGAAAAGAGTGCCACAGTGTGTTTGTGAGGCAATGGAGCTTCTAAATGAAAAACAAACATGTGTTTGATTGTTAAACAAGGTCTACTGCCGTTGGTACTGCTTTACTTTGTTTTTTTTTCTGCGACTGCTGTTAGATTCACTCCATATGTGAACTGTTATTCCTCCCCCAGGGCTTTCTACCTGGATCAGTCCAACATGCCACCTAGCGCTGCACCCAAAGCTGCCCTCATAGATAAGGTAAGAACAGCCTCGTGCTGCATTCATGACATGGAAAAACTGAAGAATGGGATTAGATCTCAATGCTGCAATGTGGAAGTGTTTGCACGTGTAACATGTTGGAACCTCCAGAGCGGAAAATCAAGCAAGACAGGGCTGCTGCAAATACCTGTTACCTGTAGTTACCATTGGAAGTTACCTTTTACCCGTTTAGTCATTATATCCACATTACTGATGATAATCTATCAAAAATCTCATTGTGTTCATATTTTGTGAAAGAACCAACGGTCTCCTTGGTGAAAAACACTGTGATTTTAGATTTTGTCACCCAGTGCCAGCACAACCTGAATCTACCTGACAGAAGCACTTCCCAATCTGCAGATCTGCTATTTTTGTGCTCTACTTTGCTCATAAACAACCTGGAATCTGGTTTTGGATCCTGCACTAACCCATCTCCTTCTGTTTCTGCCCAGCTGATGCGTCCCCTGAACGCTCTGGAGGAGCTCTACCGTCTGATGGAGAGTTTTATCAGCTGTCGCCGCACCGCTGCCTGTCAGTACACCGCCTGCGGGGCTTCTGGAGTCGGGCTGCTCACTGTGGCCTCTGAGCTCTGCTCTCGCCTGGGAGCCACGCACATTGTCATGTGCAACAGCGGCGTTCATCGGTAAGTGATACTTCCAGTTCCAGCCTCCGGTTCAATTATACGTTCCTGCTTATCATTGTCTTTCTTTTGACAGCTCTCTTGCAGTTTCCCTTTCTCTTCCTATCACCTTTACCATTTCTACCACACTGGTTCTGTGCACCTTCTTTTATCCTTTATGCCTACCTCTCAGTTCAGTGAGAACCCTGCACTCCTTACCAGGGGGATTTTTCTATTAATGTTTCTCTGCATTAATTACCAGCAGGATATTCTTGCTAATAGGGCCCATTGTTTCTCAGACCAGATTAGGGACTTTTAAGCAGACATAGCATTTTACACAGGAAGGAGACAGGTCAATTACTTCCATTCTCATTGAATTCTATATATGGCTGCTTAATTCACCTGCTGCTGAGGCCACCGTTCATCAATGTAAGCGAACAGAAATATCCTGATCGTTTGTCACCACTGATCCCCAGTTCCAACTTCCATCTCTCCCTTGCCCACCCATCGCGCTCCGATTCCCTCTTTCTTCACCCCATGACAGTTTCCATATCTTTTTGTCTCAGTCACATGCACAGGTTCACGCACACGCGCGTTCATGCGTTCGCCGGATGTGACTGATGGCTTGATAAAGTGCCGTGGATGGAGCCGCCTGGTTGCCTGAGCTCTAATAGAAAGTTCCTGTCTGTGCAGTGACTGCTGCTACTTTATTAACCCACAGGCTGTGTGTGTGTATATGCGTGTGAGCGTCTGTGCAATTATACCCATTGGCCACAACTCACCCAGACAGGCAGGCTAAGGGTACCGTGACACAGCAGGTGACAGGGCCGGACATATTTAGGATTATTTGTGAACTGGCTTTCTCCTAAAATACTGTTTTGCCCTCCAAAGCTGCAGACTGATGGGTGTGTTGGATTCGAAGTATCCACAGAAATCAATGCTATTAACTTTGACAGTCAAGCTTTTTGTGTATGACCCTCACTATTGACAGAATACACATTTTGTATGGACAAACCAATTTCACTGATTTCTCCCCATATTTGAAGCATTAAAATATATATATATAAAAAATAATCTCTGTATTGCTCATGTAAATTTAAGCAAGCAAACTAAATCTGGCATAATTGAAAAACCTATGAAACCAAGCCAGTAGATTAGTAATGTGGAAATTGCATTATCAGTGTGGCAGCCTTCGCAGGCACTATTGATTGGATTAGTTGACTTGATGGATGAGTTTTAATAACAGTGAAAGCAAGATATTTTGGGGGCATCAGCAGTTTGCAATGCACTGTGCTCCTCTCTTCTTCTCCAGACTTTTTTTTTTGTCAGTCACCCCCACAAAAACCATTAGGGAAGCTAAAGGAGTGTTCCTGTCTGATAGAAACAGCCAAAACGATAGCACAAAGCCTCATGCACAGGGTCCAAGGCACCAAATTGTTCAAATACTTGACATTTTCCCCTTGTTTTTATTCATTATACTCACAATGCAAGTAGGGCTGTGCGATACGGAGATATATTTTGTGTAACACTGGTTGGATTCAGGCAGGAATTTGCATTAGGGCAATTAGGGCGTTCACGACTGCTGCATTATAATAGTCATCGAATAACCCAAAACATAGTTGACTAGTTGATAAATCACAGTAGATATATCATACTTTTTTTTTATCCAATAGCAATGATCAGTTCTTGGTAAAAATGCCTAAAACAATGCCAAGGGATAGCAGCAGCCTTCCTTCTCTAAACACCTTAAATTCAGTATTTGACTAGTTGAGACTTCTGACGCATGAGCGCAGTTTAGGTATAAAAGAGTAGAAAACTGAATCTTGCAAATGATGCTGCAGAACGGTCCCCACCACAGACTTAACACCACTAACCTCTTTGTGCAAGGATCACGTCAAACAGTATAAAAAGGGATTTGGATGATGCCTAATCCAATATCAAATAAAACATATTCAAATCTACTAGATATGGATTTTTATTTGGATTCGCATGAAATTGTGCTCACTCATACATACGAGCTGCCTGATTTATTTTTACCAAGATCCACGCATTATATCGAAAAAACGCCCTATCTCGCAATTTAAAGAAAGGGAGGAATAATTCCTGGATCATCCTTTCATCCAGATCTGCACCAAAAGTTAATGGGGTCTATTCTGGGCTGAGATGCATCCTCCATCCAAGTTTAATGGGATATATCCATAGTTTTGATGTGCTGCAGACACAGGGACACCGACGAAAGCATGACCGTAATAAGAAAAAGGCCTTTCCATTTTATATAAACTATGTATTCAAAGAATGTACAGTAAAAAGGTGCTATATCGCGACACGTAAAGCTATGTGGATATGAAATTATACATCGGTATACACTTCCCCTCTGCTCATCCCTCCTCTTTCTGCATTTTCTCTGTCACTCCTTCCCCATCTTTTTGTGTGTCGCTCTCTCGTTTCTTCTCATTTATCAGCATGGACTTGGCTCTGGAGGAGGGTTAAATGGGATATGGGCTGGAACAACATGAAACAGATGGGTATAAATCACCTCATACTATCTCACCAGCCCTAATGAAAAGAGAAGCCGTGCAGGCTCACACGCACACATTGACACACTCAGATTTTGTGCAGTTCCTTCATCCTGCTCCAGCTGAAGAGATATTTAAAGATCCTCTGTGGGTGACTTTTTTTTTCCTCCCCCCCTTATCGGTGTGGGAAGCTCAAAATGGGTGCTTAGAATATTCTGGGGTGGCCTGCGAGAGGACATCTTTTGCACTTCTCCGCTGGGATATCTTTTGGCACACACTGGAGATGATTGTTGAGTTCATTACTTTTATCACATCATGTCACGCTGTCATAAAGTTATGCAACTGGAACTCGAGGGGACTTTTAAATCTTGATGTTGATTGACTCAAACCGATGGCCTCTGGCAGCAATAAATTCCAAAACGCACACCTTTTTTTTTTTAACAAAAGTTTTTGTTCTCAGTCAGTGTGAAATCCTTCCACAAGAGAAGGAGATATTTAAACAAACTGCTCAGATTTCTCTGCAGCCCCTTGGCTATGTAACTCAAAGAAACCAAGCCTGGCATCAGTGGAACTTGAGACAGTTCAATTTGCAGTGAAAAGGCCCTGGATCGATATACGAGTACAGCTTGTTATCATAGAAAGGTCACCAGCAGCTCTGATAGCTGTCACTGGCTCGCCAAGAATTCATCCACATGCTGTCATCTATCTGCATGTGTGTCTTGAGTGTGTATGAGTTTGCTGTAACTAATGAATCACAGACTCGCGTCAGCACTCATTTTGCACACATCACACCCATGGCAGTGAGAGTACACCACCTCTGCCACGGGAGACACGCCGACTCGTCCTTGGACCCTTTTCTCTCGGCCGCGGCACAAAGTATCAATCTTGATGATGTGAAAAAATGCTGAAAGTCCGAGATGATGTTTAATCCTCTCTTTTTTTTCCCCCCACTCGGCCCAATAAGAGATCAGGAGGTTTGTTATTCTCCTGATGTTTGCTTGCTGAGTGACATTTCAGCATCGAGTGAAATGATTCATTAGCGATGAGATGAGCGAAGGTGAAGCGGGGGGAATGTGACGGCTATGACAAGGTGTCAAGAGGAGCAAAATGCGAGCGGGGAGATTTGATTTAGCCGCGCTGAATTCTGTCAAAGATTCATCAGATCTGGATAAAGCCAAAAGTTTGAGTCTTGGCATGCATTTGTTTTCTGTTGATGTTATTTCAGTGTCAGATCTCCCGTTCAATCTCCATCTGGTGTAGAGCCTGCTTTGTTGCCATGAAAGCATGTTGAGAGTTAGACAGTGTTGAGTCAGAGAAGGTGTTTCTTGCAGATGGTTTTATTGTGTCAGATACTTCTGATGAAATGTAACTATGTACATTTACTTTAAGGGCAGTTCCAACAATTTTACACATTAAAGTGTGATTTCACTACTGCATACGTGAAAAAAGTTGTATAAAGCCTTTTGTGGCTCCAGAGGAAGCTGCATGTAATCTGATAAATTGAATCCAGTGATGTCACTCAGTGGCTAAGTTGCGTTGTGGGTAATGTAGGCACCAGGTTTTATAAAGGAGGATGAATGCGTGGAATAAAAAAGGGGTATCTCTGGTTCTTATGCATCATTTGTTTTCAACTGTGTTATAGGAGTGTTATAGGAATGCAATGCAATACTCGCAACATAATTCATCATCCATATCCTCAGTAAGAACCTGATGAATATGCAGCTAGAGAGATTTGTGCTTGACCTTGTGTTTTCCTGTCTGACCAACAGCTGCACCCTGAGTGTGACACTGGAGCAGGCCATCCTGCTGGCCCGAAACCACGGCCTGCCCCCTCGCTGCATCATGCAGGCCACTGATGTCATGAGGAAACAGGTATGTACCTAGTTACCGTGTGAATACAAAGCCTCACTTAATATCTATTACAGTCTACACTCCCTGGAGTTACATTTTCTGGGTGAATTTTTGCTTCAATCCGCAGCGCAATTTCTGCAACCAAAATCATTAGATAAACTGTATGCTTCATTGAGTCAAACTAGGGTGCCAACACAGTATTAGCTATGGATTTAACAGCGTCAATAGAGGAGCAGTTATGTCCTTTCACTTTCTGTGAAAGTTTGATTTCTCTCAGACAGTTTTACTTCGCTGGAAATTGCAATTTTTAAAGGCAGCCAAATGAAAAAGTGTGTTTTTTTAGGTGATGGAAAGTGTTTGCAGCCGTCCACAAGCAAAAATCATCAGCTCTGCTGCTGCCTATATTATAATTTCTTCCGCCTCTTCCCCTGTTTCACCCGTCTGATTTCAATCTTATCAGATATGCATTCACTGCCACCAGAATATGAATCCAACCAAATGAGGGTGTAAAAAAAAAAAAAAAGTAATGAGAAACTGAACAGATTGGCTGAGAGTCTGGAGCTTGTTTGTTTGTTGGCATGTCTATTAGGGGTCAAGGGACGTTATTCCCATTACTTTTCTCCATGCGTACATATTTTCGCCCCACAAAAGGCTGCAGCCATGACCACATCTTGGCCACTATCTCAAACTCTCATCTGTAGTTCTGTGAGTGCTGGTTATATTTGCTGTTTCGCAGTGAGAGGGAGGTTAGTGGAGAAGCTGAGATCCTGCGGGAGGAGAGGCATTTAATTTCTCCACTCAGAAAGCTGCTGGGCTGCCAGCCAGGAGGATGCAACTCTGTGCATTGCGTGACCTTGAGTACAGCTGTGTGTGGCTGGAAAAAGATGTGCTGTGGAGGGTGTGGTTTGAGATATCTTTAATGGAATATGAAGAGGTGCTGGTATGGAAATTTGCTGTTTGGGTTCATTTGTCATGTCTGCTTTCTAGAGCAGAACTTTTTCATTACTTTTTGATTGTATCGTTTTTCTGCAACCATCATTTGACATTTTGTGTTTCCTTGTGTCATCGCTGACCTAGACTTCACTGAGGAGAGATAGTGTGGTCCTGATAGAGAGCAGAGGGGAGTCTGCTCTGTCGTGTCTGACAGTGTGTGTGTGTGTCCTTGTTTTAGACATCAGCTGATGAATTTGATGAATATGAATCTCACACAGGGTTCGGATGACGCCTCTTGCTCCTCGCTGAATAGTCATACTTACTCTCAGAAAGGTTATCTGCACTGCAGGACCCATCCATCGACGCCAATCAGCATCATTCAGAATGAGAATGCATGGGGCAAAATGGGCCCAATCACAGCTTGAGGTGTAAACGTCTGCATAGTAATTTCCCATATTTGAAATGTATAGGAAGAATATATGTATAGTATCTAAACTAGTTTAAGAAGATAACTCATGGAATCACCCTTTTGGACTTTTTCTTGTTTCTGCACATGCAAGGGACAAGTTAGAACTTCTTTTATAAGTGATATATGTAGTTAAAGCTTGTAAAAACCAGATATACCAGCTACTGGGTTGTGGTTATTAAGTAATGCAGACATGTGAAAATGTTAATGTTTCATATAATTGTATGTTAATACATACATGGTGCATTTTGAAAGCAGTCATTGTTTGTGAATGATAAAAAAAGCATTTGAAAGACTCTGCATGGAAACACATTTTGCTACTTCTTGCACAGCCATATCATTATGTTCTAACATAAAGGACCCAAATGCAAGAGACTACGGCAGGCAAGACAAAAGTAACAACAAGCAAGCTTTAATAACCAGGCTGAATCCAAAGACAAAAGGCAGGCAACAAACGCAAGAATCCAAGAGCAACAAAACTGAGTACAAACCAGGATAATATGAGAAACACAGGTAGCAAATGCAGGTATACACATACGGAGAGGACCTAAATCAAGAAACAACTAAACTAAAACCCACAAACATGGCACATATTCACCATATTTGTCTAATTTTGTCCAATATATGTTTAACTCTATGGCTGGCAATGTTGGTGAGTCTGTCTGTTGCCCCAGTTCCACCACTTTGCTTCAGACTGAACAACTTTTTAATGGATGGATTGCTGCGAAATTTTTGTAAATATAGTTATTGTCCCTAGAGGCAATCCTAAATCCTCCTTTTTTATTTAACTATTGGATGGACTGCCATGACATTTGCTACAGACATGCACGTCCTGCAAAAGATAAATTGTAATAACTTTGCTGAGTCTCTGACTTTTTCTTTGGCACCACCACAACGTCAAATGTTTTAATTTGTCCAATATTTTGGTTTTAACCTGGCGTGCCAGATGGTTTGTTACGCAGAACCATCTGCGTAGTGGTCCTTGGAAACTGCTTTGGAAAAAGGCAGGCACTTTCCAAAAATAGTTGGCAGGTGATTGGAAGAACCATCTGTCCATCATGGGCTAACTTTAACCAGTTTAACCTTAAATCAGGTCAACGAACCATACGACTGTCAAAGCAACACTGCTCCCAATTACAGTCTCACAGAGCTGCTAGCGTGGCTGTAAACCTGTCGTGTTACTTACTTGTGAGCCACGTCAAAGACAAATATCCATTACCTTGTGTCGTAAGTCACAAATCCAAATCAGGAAAGTGTTGCATGATTTGCTTTTATAATACTTCAGGCATCATGAGATATTTTTGGTTTTAGAGCTCTTATGTTTGTAAATGAAGTAACTTTAAAAAAAAAAAAAGAGTTTTGTTTCCCCTGTCTCGTCACATACACTCTGGGTGTTGCGTCCTTTAGGGACATTAGGGGGCATCTCTGTCCGGAGGCATCAGAATGGATGGCCGTGATAGGCATCGAATAATTGCTGATGCTATCCGGCTATCAGGACGCAACTCGGGGCAGACAGTGACATGGCAGACAGCGGAGTTGTAACCGAGAGGTCAGCTAATGTACTTTGGTCCAGTGGCTCGCTCTCTATCCAAAGAGGTCATCAGCGTCTCCTCTTTGAGCAATGATTCGATTGTGTACTTTCGCTTGCGTGTGCGCGTCACAGAGGGGGAGAGAGCGAGGGTGTGTTGTGTGAGTGCAGGTGTTCGTGTCTCTAAATCGAGAGGCTGAGTGGCTTCCTGCCCCCCTGCAGTCGTGTATCTGCCGACTCTGCGCGCGCTGCTGCCAGCAAACAGCAACATTAGCAAAGAGCAGACATGCTCCTGACTGGGAATAATCAAACTCTGCAACATACGCATAACAAGAACCATTCATCTTCCAAATGCCTTACTACTTACTTTTATTTCCTCACAAAGGCGATTCTGCATGTGCTCTTTTGCAAACATGGCTGAAAGAAGACAGATACTCAAGATAGAAACAGCTTTAGCTTAAATTTAAGGGTCTCAACATGCAACATCACATCTTATTTTCAACCAGCAATATGTATAGGGCTGTTTGGGTTTGACAGGAAGCAGCCTCACTTGGAACTCATATCATTAAACCAAAATCATCACGAAAGGTGTATTCAGACCAAGATGGCCTCCAATCGTAGCATTAAGACATGGGCTTCTTGGGTTCCTGAGGTTTTATATACGCTCTTCATTCTATGGTTTTTGATCCTGATCCATGAAGTCATGAACTGTCACTGTGTGTTTGTCTTACAGGGGGCAAGAGTTCAGAATTCTGCCAAGAATCTGGGAGTGAGGGATCGCACGCCGTCATCAGTCCCAAGGTAAAACTGCAGTCACATCCTATTCATGTGGGGCAACATCAGCATCGTACATTAGAGGATCTTTGCAAGCTTTGCATGTTATAGCTCATTAACTGCAAATCATATATATTACATCACTGCTGGCCATTTTGTCGAATAATCGTTTTTTGAATGATTTCCCCCGCCCCGTACCAGGCAGGCATTTGTTTCCATTTATTTCATTTAGGCATTAAAATCAACCTGGAGAGAGAGAGAGAGAGTCGCCACATCGTAGTTGGAACCAGGAATTGTTTGAATTTTCTTCCTTGTTCATTTGAAAATTTTAGAGTCTGTAATCGAAGCACACAACTACAGTAATAGGTCTTTATGACTGCAGATGGTCTTCTGTGTTTTCTCACTGTGTACCTTTACGGTTTAAAAAATCCCATCATGTACATTAGCTTGTGCTGACTCTTAAATCCCAGATGCTTGAGCTTACTTTAAGGTGTTATTGATAACATTCAGCTTCAAAATCTGGCATCATCTCCCCCCTACCATTGCATTCACGTCACTACAACATCGCTGTAGATATTTTTAGACTGCATCTTTCTACAAGCTCTGCAGATGTATTACTTTTCAAAAATAATTTGACTTCATAAAAATGTTGCCAATATGACCTTTCACGCTTCAAGGACTGTAAAGGGATTCCACTAATTTGGAATGACCCTTTAATATCCACAGAGGGAGCAGGTCCTCTTTTACAGAGTCTGCAATGTTTCTACAGTAGCCCAGGACAAGCAAACAAAACATTACCTCCAAGAGGGCTTTTCCAGTTTTTAGCAGCCACAACTGCCACAACTTGAAAACAACTGAACACCCTTCGTCAGGGGAGACGAGACAGTTGTTTTCAACCTGTGAAGTAACTGCTAGATGACACTTCCTTTAAAAAACAGCCTCTGCTCTCAGTTCCTCTATACACTGCATAAATTTGACCCAAGAATAAGTAGAGTAATACATAAATAATTAGTGTTCTCAGTAGGGTTCCCTGAAAGTCTTGAGTCTAAAAACAAATAGTGAGCAGTATGAATACATGCTCCTATAATATCCATCTCTTTTTAGTTGGTGTAGTCTGGCTTTTTCAGAGTGCATGTTTTTGTGCAGTAGTGTATGTCTGTGCACGTGCTGTTTCTGCGCAGGACTGTGGCCAAATGGTTCCATTAGAGGGGAGCTCCCTGCACTCAGTAGCCCCGAGATGAGGACAAGGACTGCCTCAGCCATTTGGCTGTGACATATAGGCTTTTGTGTGACAGGCAGCCCTTTTGAACCTTTTAGTGAAATTGACAAATACAATTAAGAAGTGGGATGATTAGTGTTGAGACATTGTGGTCGGAGAGCGAAATCGCTGCACTCTCTGTAGGTTTATGTCATAATTGTTGCAGCGTGAGTGACTGCCGCAGAATATGTAAGTGTGCTGTGTGGATCGTGAGACGTGCTGGTTGTTCTCCGAGCTGCAGATGAAAGAGACGGTAACATTTTAGTGAGTGTAACCTGCAGCCATGAGACGTGGAGAGCAAAAGATGTGAATGGTGCAATCGATTATTTAAACTGCAGGAGACAATAGTGCTCGATTAGGATGCAAGGAATACAGCTGGTATTAGAGAAGATTGTACTGGGATTAGAAAAACACTGATCGGTTATGAATAATACAAAATAAATGTGGTATTTAAGGAGTGTTTTCTGTTCATTAAGGAAGCAGAATAGACCATATAATGCTTGACTGTGAGAAGGATTAGAGATGATAGGATTAAATTTACTTCATAATGGTTATAGGAAAAAATGCAGTCAGTCAGGATGCAGCGTTTCTTATTTTATTGCAAATGCAAACAACTGCTGCATAATTCATATTTCTTATTTTGAAGATATAACCAGACTGTAGTGTATACTGTTTTCTGTACCAACACTAACACTGAAGGTAAAAAGCTAAACTCTGAAGTCATTATTTACGTGTTTGAACATGGTTAATGTTGTTTGACTGGATGTGTGCAGCAAAGGGTAATTATTTTTCCAGTGCTGACAGTTTTCTTTGTGAGGCTGCAGCTAAATCTCTGGTTATATTTCCTTTGCACCAAACAGGAAAGTGACATTTCTCAAAAGATCGGGTGCAGATCATTGCTTTGTACTTCCAAATGTTTTTCAGCGCTCACTGAGCTGTATACTAGAAATCTAATTAAATGCCATTTTGCTTTTGTGTGTCTCTGACCAGGTTGTACAAGCTGTGCCAGCCTCCACCCCCAGATGGTGACCCATAATGCACTGCATCCAGGAAGATGCCGAAGAGAAGCTCGAGGTCCTCCCTCCACTCATGAAGGATCAACCTAATTAAAGACAGTTATTGGGTCCATTTTTATGTCCAGAATAGCTGCCTAAATGTAAATAGAATTTAAAAACCGTAAATAGTATTTTTAATACGTTATATTTTTCACTGTTGTACTTTATACATATTTTGATGTTTTTTGTTTTTTTTCATATAATGCATCTGACGAGACAATGATTCAGAGTGACAAAAGAAGAGATTTGTACCCTGAGAGTGCAGTTAAATTAGCCTAATGAGTTGGAATGAATCCCATCAGTTCACTGTCTGAGTTGTGCGGGCTGAAAATCATGTTTGTTTTCATGAGGGACATTTGCATTTCATGTTATTAGCTTAATTTGCATATGAAATACGCAACATAATATTGATTAAAAGGATACTGGATGAATTTTGGCTTCCTGTTGTCTTCCAATTAGCCAATAATTTGTCTGCCTGACTTCAGCTCTGACATCTACGTTTTATCGAGTTCTCTCAGTATTGATAACCATATGAATGTGTGTTTTTTGTAATGATGTTTTATTCGCTTGTAAATATACATATTTAGTGTGCGAATGTGCTAAATGAGTCATGCCCTTGTTTCGCATTGTCTGTTACATGCATGCATATGAAGATTTTCAATGGTTTATCAGTATTAACACACGATAGGTTTTTGGAAGTAGAGCTATGAGATATATTCTGTTATTTTATATTGACAGTACTCAGGATTAAAGTGTCTCTCTGTGTTACTTATTATTGGATGTATCATGTAGATGGATGTCTAGCTCACTACTATGCAAACAAAACAAGTGGTAATAAACTGCATCAATAAGCTCAATCAGTGTTTCCTGTATACATGTCTCTGTCACATCCACGTGAAAATGGTTGATTTTTGCAGCAGAATTTCTTTGAATCACTAAAATGCTGTCATTTCTATGTGGGGATGTAACTTTGTGTTGAAAAGTGGTGGGGACATGAGAGCTCAGACGAAAAATCATTTTGATTTTTTGGCAATATAATGGTGGATCTGTATGAGGTCAGAGATAATGAAGGTAGGGAAAATATTGCTTAAAGGAGCATCAAAAGGTCACTCAAACAATGGGACGAGGGAACTGGATGTGCAAAAATGCTGACTGACTTACGGGTTTTAGGACTTCAAACTACACCACTCTATTCTGTTTTAGCCCACAGTATAGGTTGTGCTGATCTCATCTAATAACATTTCCTCCACATGAGTCGTATCTTCCTTAGCCTTAGTTTACTGTGTATATTATACATATCGTACAAGGTCCAATGTTACCATTCTGTCCTAATTTCATAAGAGAATCAGCAGCTACCAGTTTCAACAGCTTGTGCTGTCGGAGAGCAAAGTGTTTTTGTTCGTCAGTTAACATTTCTTGGTGTACATGTAAATTATTTTTCATATAAGTTGCTTTCAGAAAGTGATGGGGACAAAATGGGCCATCTCAATGACATCTGAGTCTACAGAAGACTATTAGGGCCAGGGGTGAGGAAAAAAGGTAGAGATGTCGAGGAAAAAGTTGAAATGTCGAGAAGAAAGTAAACTCTTCTTGTCCATCAAATCCAGTTAGGGGCGCCTGACAGCTACGTGAGCTCCCCGAGCCTATGGTGTGTAGTGTAACGTTCTGCGTGTAGTGTAACAATCTCATCGAAGTCCCAATACTGACAACTACACTGTGTTTATGAGCTAAAACAGAAATAACGTCCTTGTTACTAAAGCCAATTCTGAAGTACAGTTTCACCAATTCATCTACATAAGGCATTTTGTTGAGGCTGTTTAATGTACTCTCAAAATGTCCACTTTAATTTTGAAATGTCACGTTTATTCTTGACAGATCGACTTTATTCATGAAATTGTATTTCAAATTTATTCTCAACACTTCAACTGTTTTCTTGAAGTGCATAATGAAGAAAAAAAAAACTTCCTCCTCTCATTTTTCCCCTCACCTCTGGCCCTAACAATGTTCAGTAATGAGTCTATGATGGATGCTCCTGCTTCCTCCTTACAACACTTCAGTCTTGATTGGTGTCTGACCTAACGTAGTTTAGTAAGGCGCACACCGCTCCCCTGTCATTGGGCTGGATGTAAAAACACTTGTTGAACCTTTAAACTCCTCCCACTGTAATTAGCAGCGCGCACTGCACCTGCGTTAATCGCCGTCGGTGCGCGTGCTGTGTCGCAGTTGATTAGCGCGGCTGTCCTCCCTCCGTGTTCAGGTTGAACTCAGCCCGGCGGATAAATGGGAGTGGCGGTGGCACCGTCCACACTGCTGGCAGCCAGTGAGCGGAAGATTTGTAAGCTCTGTCACAGAGCTGCCGCGCCATTGGTTTCTACCGGGAGGCTGCCGCCAGAGAGTCAGTGAGGCGACAAACTGGGGATGGTCCCGGGCTGAGTCCTCCACAATGAGCCGGGCTCACAGCCGCCTGCTCCACACTTGACGCCACCCGTCTGAACTTAACCGCAAACCCACTGTGGTGACATTTTTCTTTTTTTTTTTCTTCTTCTTTTCCTGAGTCGGAAGAGACGCCTCTCTCCTGAAGGACGAATGACACCGGCTCACCTCATGATTTCATCCCGCTGAAAGCTCCCGCGAGGCACAACAGTTTCTTCATGGCGTCTCCACAACAGTCAAGAATTCAGTCGTATCTGGAAAAGAATAAAATTGGACCCTTGTTTGAGGTGAGTCCGCCAAAAATGCAACTCTGAAGTTCTTGTCTGCCAATTTCAAGCGCCATTGCTTTGCACCAGAATGTGTTAAATCCGCTTTTACATGTAGTTGTGCCGGTTAATGATGAGAGCACATCTGCAATGTGAGCTGCCACACTGAAGTAGCTGAGGACTGGATCATCACTCCTTTAACCTCACACACATGTACTGGTGTTCAAGCAATCGGCTGGTAGAAATTAAAATCATCCTTTTTTAAAATGCAGTTTGGTGGAACGCTCCACTGCGCTCCGTTTTACTGTAGCACAGAAGCACATGATTCAATATTGGCTGCTGTGTTTGCCCTCACGTTTTTTCATCAGTGATTTGCATTTGAGCAGAGGATGGTGTATTTGCTGCCACTGCCTGACTCGGCAGTGTTACAGTTAGTTTAAGTTGGAGGCTTTACTGCTCCAGAGGGAACAGCCTCAGACTACCTGGCTCTCCGTCTGTACGTCAATCAAGGGGGAGTCTGTGTGTTGTACTCTCAGTGTGGCATCTAAGCAACCCAGGGGAGAGCATGACTTCATCCTTTTGTTTGCGGTTGGATTTCTGGCTGAGGGCAGGACCACACAGGTGTGAGGCATAATCAGAGTAAAGATGGAGAGACCAAACTGTCCAGCTCTTCTGGGTTTTTTTCCCCCCAGCAGATCTGTCAAACAAGACTGAAAACTATGAAATTCAACCTGGGGATGAAGTAGGAAAGACATGCACAGTGTTTATGGCAATGCATGATTCACATGCACATGATGTGATGCGCAAAAGTGCTGACGTTTCTGTTCTGCACTTCTCTCACACACACACACACACACACACACACACACACACACACACACACACACACACACACACAAACACGGGCTGCATGTTAAACAGATGTGAGAGCAGGCGTGTTTCAGGACCGTGGACAGAGACTCTAGAGTAGCATTACACCAGCGAAGAAGACAAGAAGTCTTTGTGTGTGTGTGTGAGGCCACAGCAGACAGGCTCAACAGCACAATGATGGTCCTCTGTGTGCTCTCTGTTTGTTTTTCCTCCCTCCATCTTCCTCTTCCACCTGTCTCCCCCCTCTGTTCTGTGCCTCAGCTCCCCTGTCTCTGTTTGTCTCTTTCTGTCTTTCTTTTTGCCACTGTGCACATTTAAATTGTGTCTCCTTTATGTGACCGAGGAAGATGATTAAAGCGAAGTGAAGCTGATCAAAAACACCTTTGTTCCCAAGATCAGTGAGCTTATGTAGTAAAGATTTTTACAAAGCAAGAGGTTTTATTCTGAACAACATGGACATGGATCATTGCTGAGTTGTTCACAGCATTTAGACCGTGAATGGTGTGTCGTGAGGCTGCATTGTGCGGCTTAGGCTATGAGGCGAAACTGACCATTATGTGAGAGAGTTGTAGTAATAGGGGATTGTATGAAACCTCTCCTGGGTCTGCCACTCCTATCTAGAGAAAAATGTTGTAGCCACTACCTTTGGTGTTGCAGTTGAAAAACAACCCTTGTTGTCCCAAAGAAAACCCATCCGTGTGCAGTCAGGCGTGAAGAAAGAATCCAGGAGGGAGGCAGGAATTCTCCCTGCAATTTTCAATTTGATCAGATGTAGGGAATCCGTGCAGCAGAAGTAATAATACAGCTGTTCTGCTACGCTGCTTAAAGCACAAAGGACCTCGCTGAAAGTTTGATTGCCATTCGACATGAGTGCAACACATACAAAGGATCAAATCAGTTTCCGAACACAAGAGCACATTGTAGAAATTAGTCCGTGTACTACGTAGTATTTTTCTATTACTCATTGTTACAAATACAGCTGTAACAATTGGTTCATTAGTCGATCAAAAGAAAATAAATTGGCAACTATTTTGATAATGGAGTAATTATTTCACCCATCTTTTCTTTGACTTTAATGATAGCAAATGAATCTTTTGGTTTTGGACTTTTGGTGAGGGCTCTGGGAAATTTTTCATAATTATTTGACATTTTATCGACAATTACACAATTCATAGTGAAAATGACAGGCAGAGTAATCGACAATGAAAATGCGTTGCAGCCCTAGTCACAAAGTTTATAAGTCTTCAAAAAGCAGCTACAATGTGACATTGAGATGGTCTGCAGTGTTGTATCTTATATGTATTGTAAAGCCATTAGAGGCAAATGTAGGATTTTTGGGCTGAAACTGAACCAAAACCAATTGCAACTAGAGTCAAACCTGGTAGAGTGCACACCTCCGCCAAGCCCCAACAGTCCTCTTTAATTCAATTATTTGGGTCTACATTAAAATTGTACTCACTCATTGATACCAGCCACCTAAATACAGCTGATATTGTTTCATCAATATCCATGCATCGTTCTCTGAGAAATTACGAAAATTTAGAAAACACCCTATCTAGCAATGTTTTAAAAAAGTGAGAACAAATTCCTGGATGTGTCCCTTTTATCCCGATCCACACCAAAAGTCAATGGAGTCTATTCTGGACCGAGACCCATCCTCAATCCAAGTTTCGTGGAAATCCGCTCACTAGTGTAATCTTACTGACAAACCAACCAACCAATCAACCAATGCATTAACAGACAGACGTGCAAAAACCTAACCTCCTTGGCAAAGGTAATAATTAAGGAATAGAACTAACTGACCTACATTTATTAGATTAGCACCACACTGGGAGTTTCTACAGTAATTTCTACAGAAAGAATAAATGTACCATCACTTACTGAGTTGTTTGGTTTCCATGCAACTGCGGCATGTATAATAAAGCACCATAATCGCTCATAATAGCTGATTTATTTTTGTATATATGTTATAAGATATCAAATAAATGCAGTGAAATAAAACTGCAAATGAAAATACCTGAGTGAAGTCCACGTACCTTAAAATTGTACTTAAGCACAGTAGACTACTTGAGTGAAATGTACGTAGTTACAATCCATCAGTGGTTATTATAAACTTTGACATGAAAATCTTCATTTCCTACCTTCCTGCGTTCTCCTTACTTATGAATTAATGACATCGTTTGCTCCCTACTTTACAAACACTAGTATGAAGCTGTATACTAATGTCGTGTAATATCCAAGATAATAGTGTACATGTATGTTGAAGTACCAAATTAACACCCTGGGTTCCTCGCTTCATGTTGTGTCAACTCAATGTAATCACTCTCCTTTCTCTTCATTTCCACCTCTCATCACTTCCACCTCATACCCCCAGCAAACAGCTGCAGTATTAAACAGACTGTGTAACAGCGAGCGGGGGTTCATTTACTCACTCTGATGAGACACAGCTTATGATTTGCCATGGAATTGATTTTTTTCCCCCCTCGCTAATGAAATGGTTGCTTTGCAGAGATAGCAAGCTGAGTCAACACTGGCTGAAAATTCTTCCAAAAAGTGAAGCAGCCTTTCATAATAATTGAAGTAATTGCAGTCCAGATTGTTGTCAGCCACGTTGCCATTTTGGTAAATTGATATTCTTTTTGACCACCTACTCTTTTCCAATCACTTAACATTTAGTCCGTATAGTGTCAGATACTTTATTATGATTCACATTGTAAAAAGATACAGCACATACAGTACACGTATGTGTGTTACTGCAACATACAAGGGATTAAAGTTCTGTTCTGTTGGCTCTATCTGACATTTATACTCATGTTACAGGACCAGTAGGTGAAAAAATGAAGCAGTGTTTGCCTTCAGCAGACAATGTAAAACCTGTTCCTCCCTGCTGTGATCAGTCAATCATATCTGAGGCCTTATAACTGCTTTATTGGAACAGACTGAACTGGCAGATTATATAAATGTAGCCTAGACCAAGGACTGTCACCGGATTGAGCTGCATTTGGTGATAACGGTCATATGTTGAATTATAACACATTTCTGTGGAAGAATTGGTGTCATTGTTTGTGGTGAAGTCTGACTCTTTTTCACACTAGTTGCACTGGTGTACCTAACTTTTTCATTTAGGTGCACCAGTAATGATTTGGTTGCACCCAATGATACATTTTAATTTAATTTCTTAATACATTATCAAACGATTGTAACCAGGAATAAAGGTGAAAGGTGGTTTTCTTCATTTAATTCACACATGCAACAAGAAATTACAATAACTTCAAGCTTTCTGCTGCTGTTTGGTTAGGTTTAGTGAACTAACATATGCGATATACTTAAGGCAATACAAATACTTGGTTAGGTTCATGTCATGTTCAATCCTGGTCCTGCGTGTTCTGAATGTTTCCCTGCCCCAGCACACCTGATTCAAATGAATGGGTCGTTATCAGGCTTGATGACGAGGTGATATTTGAATCAGGTTTGTTTTGAGCAGGGAAACATCTAAAACATGCAGGATAAGGGGCCCCATGAACCAGGACCCTTTCACAACATTAAACACGTGTTTGACAGGATAACTTCTCCCATGTGCGTAATTTTATGATCTTTTGCCCCAGTCTTGCTAAAGCTATGACATTACAAAAACGGTATTGGTCAGTTTCAATGATGGTCACAGAACACCATCAATTATGATCTCCTGGGTTCAACTCCAGCATGCCTATGAGATCATGTGTCAGTGAAGAAACCAGAAAATGTATGCACTAACAAAGCTAGAATCAGAGAATACTGACTAGTTAGTGATTAATTTAATAGTTGCTCAACAGCTCTACTACAACTACAACCATACACATGAAATACTATCACCTCATGCTTTTCTTATATCATGCAGTGTATAGAAAGTTTTCTTTCTTTTATAGCTAAGATGAGATGTTTAGTCCAAGCCTCACACCTTCTTTGACATGGAACAATGATCCCAATTAGTTCTGCTCGGTGAGAATTACAGATTTTAAATCGATAAAGACTTAAAAGAGCACTGGTATTGAATCTGCACTCGGGCTGAGTGTATATCTTGATTAAGTGTTGGAATTTACATCGGTATGCTGCTCTGTTCTTGTGATTAGTGTTGCTACTTATAGTAAAGTTAGATGACTTTGCCTCTCCCTATAGATTTCTCAGAGGAAACTATAAAGTAGAGCCATCCACTCCATCCTGCTCAGCTGTGTAGTGTTTCCAATCTGCTGTACTGTAAAGAGGTCATTCAGTCAAGCAGGACATGGACACACACACACACACACACACACACACACACACACACACACACACACACACACACAGTCCTGACCTATTGATCCACTCTCTAAGGAGGTAATTTATTGGACGGGGTGTGATTGGGTTTCGGCTGCTTTTACGTAGTGTAGTAGCTGCATGCTCCGTCTTTCTGTCTCAGTGAAATCATGCTATTTCTGTATCCATGTAACTTGTTTTTGTATCTTTTTTAATCATTTTATTTGTCATAATGACTGTTTATGTGAGAATTTCACTGCAGCTGACCTGCATTAGAAATGAATTCTGTACAGCTCTAGAAGAAAAAGGGAAGAAAAACGTGTCACAACACGAAGGCATCTGGCTCTGAAATCTTTGTTATTCTTGACCTTTGAGACGCATTAGCAGAAACACACACAGACAATTTAGCACATGGAGAGAGCTTCAGCTGTATGTCAGGAAGAATCCATCAGAGGTCTTATTACAGCCACAAACACACCTGGAAACATTTCTGTCTGACGGGGTTACTTTGTCATTGGCATGCCTCCCACACATCTGGTAATAATAACCTAGTAATTTCATCTCAGTTGTGGGTTATTTGATTCATGTTTTTGCCTCACTGTACTATTCAAGGCAAAAAATCTGCAAAATTAGAACAGTTATTACAAAAAATGATGATAATTTAATACCTAAGGTGAGGTACTTTTATTATGCTCAGTGGTATGACAGCCGGTTCATCACTAGGGATGTCAATGGTTAAACATTAATCTGTTAACCACGGAGAATATCTTTTACCCTTTACGCGTGTCGGGAAGGCAGTGTTTTTCCGCTGTGATGGCCTACTCTACTTCAGCTTACTGTTTTGATGTATACTCTATATATATCCTTCCAAATTAATTCACTACAAACTCGCTTCTCTAATGCTTCCCCAGAGTCAAAGCCTTGCCCAACATGTCGGACATACTTTCCACACCCGTGGACAACTATTCACTGTTTTCCCCTGCGTCAAACTGGCCTCTGTTTGTCTGGGAAGCTGCTGAGCCTGGCTCTGTTGCCCATCTGCCCAGCTATGATCTTGGTGCTTATTCCTCAAAACCTAAACACCACAACTCCCCCCAGTTAGCTGCATGGACAACTAGCTAACAGCAGTGTCGCTCCCTGATTCATGCATCCTGGCCAATCACTACTGCCAATGTGCAACTCTCAACAGAGATGAGAAGGAAGCAAGATGGCTCACTCCTTAGCAACTTAAAATCGTCCACCTTATACTTTCATCTGAATTTTGAGGTTTTGTTTCTGCGAAGAACAGACTAATAAAAGCCTGGTCGACAAAGTCTCTACTGGCACTACCACTAAGCCAAACCACATTGAGAACAAGCACTTGGCTGCCATGTCCAAGAATGGCTCGCAGAAAGCAAAGATCACAGCTGCTGGCCGGGGGAGGAAGTGTGATACACACCGGTCTAAGGCAAATTATTGAGACTGATATGCTGCCAGTCAGTGCAGTAAAGGGTCAGGGAGTAGTTTGGTACCTCGAGCCAGAGTATGTTATGCCAACGAGAGCTACTTTCACTAAATGCATTGAAAAACCCTTTGAGAAGAAGACGGACGAGCTAAAAGTGAAGCTAGTCATGGCGGACAAACTAGGTCTAGCTCTGATCACCGACTGTTGGACAGCTCTCACAAATGAAAGCTACATCACAACTAACCGTCACTTCATCAGTGCTGACAAGGACACGCAGTTCAGTGTGCACCTCACTCAGATCTTTTCTGTCTGGCACGTGTCACTGGGAAGCTAGTGCGAACCCATGCACGTGGCCCCTGGCACTCTGTGTCTTTAAAAGTAATTTTGCTTTTTTTTCTGAAAAATGAAATTGTTACTTACCATTTATTGGGTGCTGGGCCATCGAAAGAAAAACGACCAAAACTGCAATCCCTATTCAACACCCTTGACCTTCGTCCACAGATCAAAAATATTTGCTCTTGCTGAGTTTATCCTTCATTTGTATGCTGGTGGTGTATTGTAACATATATTTACATCCAAACATAGAAATGTAGATGGCTCATTTTAATTTAAAAAAATCCTATTTAAAAACCGTAAAGGCATGCTGAAAGTCAATCCTGTCAATTTAGAGTAAATGATTTTCAATTTCCTATGGTAATTTGTTGTTGAAAAGAGAGATGTCTCTGGGGGGAAGCTGGAAAAAACGATAGACTTCATATTTAGAAATAAACACCATCAAAATTCAGGGGAGGTAACCCGTTTCTGATTGGTTCAACTCCAAACAAAAAATGTGCCAGACACCCAGCCATAGTCCTCATCAGATCAATGTAGCATGTTTTGAGGTCAGTAATGCTGTTGTCAAAGGGTATGACTTGATATGTCAAGCATCCAGTCATGCATGGGTTAATACAGCTCCCCTTCAGGCACAGTTAGAGTAATTACTACGAGACGGGCAGCTGAACAGGCAGCCTAAGGCCAGGTAGGTCCTTGGGGAGTACAGGAAGAGGGCAAAGAGGGGAGGCAAAGGATATCTGGGAGATCAGGCAGTGAGAGGATGAGTGAAGTTCAATATAAGGAAGATTTAGAGCGTGCAGTGCAAGGCAGGGGACAAAGTGCGTGCAAGAAAGAGAAAAGGGGAGAGCGCACAGTGTCTTTGTTGCATGCTAATAATGTTATCATGTCCACTCACAGCCTGAGGATGACTGCTGTGTGTAATTGATAGTCATGCTGGTGGTGTGGGAGAGCTGATCATCTGATATACAGAACCTTGACAGGTACCCTTTATTTGCTCAGCTGGTGACTAATGACGGTGTGTGTTTATACAAAGAAGGGTTAGTATGCGTCTTTTCCAATGTGCACCTATACAGTATATATTTTTCTATCTTAAAATAAGATAAGGTAACTGAATCTCCATGTTTGTCCTGTATGATTTAAAGATCCTTTCCTAACTTTCTCCACAGTCCTCACAAAGTTCAGTTTCTCAAACCTGTCCCGAGGTAAACCATCTTCCCAAGCTTATCAATAAAGGATCTCTGGCAATGTTATCTGTTTAGTTCAGTTGTTCCCCCACAAGTAAACCCTCTTCTCAAAGGAGTGACCTTCCTACCAGGAAGTTGTTTGTCTTTGTGCACAAGGACAACTGATAAGTGATCATTTAGAATCAAAATTGTGACATCTGAGTTGTAACTAACAAGATGTGTGCTTAAGACCCTTTTTACAGCAGACATTATGAATATTAAAGCAGGAAAAGCACAGGTGTAATTTATAACATTGATAATTGCTACATTCTATTTGGGTGAGCTGGTTCCAGGCTCTGGTATTGTGCATGCTCACTCACTGACATGGCTCACAGAGACGTTTATACAATACACGCAATACAATGGAACCGTGGTTAACGCTATTTGTCACACCTGTGCTTTTCTTGCTTTGACAAGCCTTGTTGTTGCCTTGTTAACTCATCGTAAAGCAAACTTCACTCAAACTCGCCATAAACAACATAAAACTCACCAGCTGCCTCTCTCTGCTGTTGCTGGCCTCTTTGTGCTAATGCCTTAGCTCTTTACCCCTGAGTCTAAGCTCAGAGCAATGGCTCTGAGTCTAACAAGTACTAGCTAAATAAAACTACAAAAATCACCCAAAAAAACAAGCAGACTATAAAAAAAATATAAAACAAAAATAAGAAGAACCTCAAGGATCTAGTCAATTGCCAATATGTTTGTCCATTCGTCCAACCCCTAGTGCTCATCTTCCAAAGTTAATCTTCTTGGTATGAAATGTCCACTTTGTGCTTCCCCAGAACATGGACTGCAGATTTGCTGCATCACTTCCTTTTTGAAATCGCTTTAGGAAGGGATATGTGCACTTGTCAGAGACAATTACAACGACCAGTAATGTTTTACATGTACACACTGTATAGGCGTGTATGTATAGGCAATTGATCAGATATTAATGTTGCCTATACAGTGTGAGAAAATGCTTTGATAAGTAGAAATCAAATGGAAGTGTGTAGTATTATTTGAGGTTTTGAAGGATGGATGATTAGGCCCCGTCAATGTGAAAACATCTTCATCAAGCATAGGCACATATGAGGACAGAAGACAGAACAGGATCCTGTGTACTGTAGGCGCAGTTGAATGATGGGAACTCTCAGTTCAATCACCTGGAGCGTCCTGAAGGTCATGGTGGTGATAAGAAAGATTTTCAATGATGTTTATCGAACCGCGTGGCTTGAGAGATCATTGGTGACAACAGATGTGGGAAGCGAAAGTGAAGAAGGGGAAGTAGCAGAAATTCAACTTCAGAGGAATAATGTTAAAATGTCAATACACCATACAACAATCCAAGACCCAAATATGTTTTATTTAAATGGTATGACAAAGAAAAACATCTGCAAATATTCACATATAACACAAAAACACATTAAGCATCATCACTCTATAAATGACCACATTTTGGACATACATTTTCTGTCAGTGGATTAATTGACTGATGGTTGGCCAGTCGTCCATTACTCATACTCTAAACCAGGCCATATTTCTACTTCTGCAAAAAAAAAAAATGGGGCGTAGTGATGAAAATGGACTTGAGTCAGTGCTGCAGGATGGAGTGAGTCAGGAGTGAGGGCATCTATTCCTTGTGTGTATCAGAGGGGCAGATAGAAGCATCTCCTCTGATGACTATTATCTGGTAGTGCCAGCCTGGTCAGGTGACATTGCCGCTCCCACAGTCTCCTCTTCCGCATGATCTCTCCTGCTCTCGTCTGCCTGCTTATTCAAGGTCTGGATCTCTTCCAGTGGCATCTCTCGCTCTCTCATCACATCATTCTCTTTTTTTTTTTTTTCCAGTAATGACCTCTTTGTGTACATGAAGCACACTGGACAGGCGCTCAAATGTCACCTTAGATACCCCTTTGTATTGCCATATTTCATTGACAAACAGCAGGTAAATCAATGGCATTCGGTGGCCTGGAGAACAGGGACAGGGAGCCCTCTTGGGAGTCCTGGAGGAGCTGTTGCTGCATCTAAATTTTTTTTTTATACAAGGACAAGTCTGAATAAAAGATGTCAGGTTTTGTAGTTGATCAGAGCTCTGGCTTTTATTTTTTTAGTTCAGAATATTCTGCAGGTAACAATTATTCTTAACCAGGCAAACATGAGAATATATTATAAATGTATGCAGTATATTTCTGCTGTATTCCACACACAAAGCATACAGAAACACTTGTCTCATTTCAGTAGATTGCAATGGATACACTGCCTCCCAGGAATGCAGACATCATAGAGAGCCGGCTCGTGCAAGCTCAGTGTCTCCTCACGTCCAGACATCCATAGCTCAAACAGTCCACCCGGAGTCTGCAGCAGCTGAGGTGGAAATTCATCCGCTCACAGGCTGTCTAGAAAGAGAAGAGTAAATCTTAGGCCAAGTCTGTTAAATCACACAGCTTATGTAGCTGCATCAGTTTTTCTTTTTATCACTCCGCTCTTTCCTTACACACACTGATACCTCCTTTGATTCCCACAAGACAGATCTGTCTTTTTTAGCCTTCACAGAAAGGGAGGTGTCCATGGTCAGAAAGAGAATAGCAGGAGTTGTATCTCTTAAAGACACTTGAGCAGGGTGTGTGCCTTCTGTTACCAGAGATCACCTCCCTGTTCTCTCATCGTTCTCCCCTTCATACCACTGTGAAACTTTCTCAGTGGATTTCTCTCTCTGTTCTTTAAACTACCAGCTGTGACCTTCAAACTTTATCCCTGTTTTCTATCCTCATCTTTCCACTTTCAATTTGGGGGGTTTGTTGAAGTTGCAGGGATGCAGGAAGCATCAGTGAAAGTATCATGATTGTCATTGTCCCTCGGGCGGGAGTCCTTGAGAGCTTTCAAGGACACAGGGTGTCTCTTGGCCGGCTGACAGCTTGTCAATTACAGCCACCAAACCAATCTGCCTGGGGGCAGAGACATATCTCGCCCCAACCACAGATCTGCACAGATATGGACTGCATGTCTCAGTTGCTGCTCACGCCACTTGTTGTCCTGCTTGGTACATTGGTGCCAGTGCTGAAACGCTCTGCCTCTCTTTATCTCCCTCACACACACATACCAACATACGCTAATAATGCCATTTTTGCTGATGCAAGTTAACTCTAGACAAATAGCATTAAAGTCTACCTGTATATAGAAATGGTGACCCAAATATGAACCTACATCTTGCTATGGTTCCTGTCAAAGAAAATATAATTATGAGTCAAACAGCATGGGCTTATGAAACAGGACTGTTATTCAGAGCGCCTTATTACCATAGAAAGTGAAAGTGTCAGATTGGGTTACTTTTATATGTAACTGATATAATGTACACAGCATGAAGACAACTATGGGATCTGTTTGTATGATCTTGTTTGTTTCTTTGCTTTTTTATCACTATATTGGAGATGGTAAAGGACACAAAGGTATGAGGGTACATTAGCTCCCAGCAGCTTGTGTCATACTGGATGCAAAACACTCTACATGATGTGCAATCAATATATGTTGGCACACAAGCGTTTTACTGTACCGACGTGGGCAGAATGCGGAGGTACCCAAATGACAGTTTCCTTCGTGGCTGTTTCCACCGAGAAGCACAATCATAAAAAAATCACCATCCATAAAAAGAACTGCACATTCTTCCCTTTACCCCCTTCCTCCCAAAAAAACTATTAAGAGTTGGAAACCCTGCGGTACTCGACAGGGTTCTGGTAGTTCGGCTTCCTGTATAATCTCCCAAATTACAACCTTCATTTATAGACCTCCTGTTGGTAGGTTAGTTAAATTACCCAGAAGAGCTACTAAGCAGTAATTACAACTTTTACATCTTAGCATCGTTAGTGGTTTGTAATTGTTAGACAGAGGCCACAGAAATCCAATGCAGTCATGAGGAGAGATGCTTTACTAAACTCTGTGTGCATTATACACTGTTTCAGGATTCTCTCATATTGCTATTTCTCAAAAATAACATCATTTCTCTTTCTCGAAGCGGCAGTCGATCACTTGAGCTTTATCTCTTGCAGGCAGAGGAGAAGGTTTTCCCTGTCTGCAGAGAAACATTTCAGCACGCTCTCCGTTTGTCCATTCACAGGCTGTTTGCTATCAGAGCTGCTGTAGACACTGGGGCCGGGCAGGAATGTCCCCCTGACCAATTACCTGATTAGCTTTCTGAGCACACGCACTGCAGCCAAGGCTAGCCAGCACTTATACACACATAGGCTGTCTCCCTGTAGCTCTCCCCGCCCACTGAAACACACACATGCAGATACATGAACATGTATGCAAGGGGCAAGCACGTCGCAGCCACCAAAGCATCAGACTACATGAATGTCGAGTTGCACGTATACATTTATGCAGTTCGTGCTCCCGACACACACACACACACACACAGACACACACACACACACACACACAATTGTTTTATCCATACGTACAGTAACTGCCAATTCACTGCAGTCCACTAATGACTCTGTTTCCCTCTCTGCAGTAGTGTCCTGTAGTCATCCTCAGCTGCTCTTGCTGGCTTAAACTGGTCAAACGGAGTCGGTTCTCATACCATATCAAGCCAGCACACACTCACATTTGCTCTTTTCACTTTACACATCAGCTTCGAAGGGACACTTATTTCCTACAGCTGTAATAAAAGTGAGATTTTGCTGTGTGCCAAAAGTAGTTTTTGGCATTCTGTGTGAAAAAAGTCATTACTTTTCACATTACATTTGTATTTTCACCTTGTGTGTTATAAGGTTCATTCATTATGAATGTGTGCCTTGGCAAAGCACAGAGACAGGACATGATTAGTTCTGACATGATTGGCGCATTTGATGCCGAATTCCCATCGTGCGCTTGACGGATTTTAAATTAGCATGCAGACTAAGATGTGGCCTTTACCCTCAACACCTGTTACTGTTACTCAATGTGTGCTTTCCTTGATTTCTATCCTCTGCAGCACAATTTTACTTTTTGCCTTGAGTCTCTCAATCTTGACTCACAATTTCTGAGTCTGTCCTATGAATAATTTCACTACCTCCCTGTTCTTCAGTGTCTCATTTACTCAGAGTAAAATTAACTTTCTCACTATTTTAACTGTTCACATTCACTTTGCAGTCTTTCTCTCTTTTCATGATCTGTCTGTCTCTACATTTGTCCGTTCTTACATCAGGCCACTGTGTCAGAAGCTGCTCGTTGGATTTCCTAAAACATCAGGCAGGGCTCCAGGAAATGTCTAATTTGGCTATTTTGGAATAAACATTTTCATTGGTTGCACCGGTGTGTGTATACAGTATTTTTTTTTTTTTCAACAAACACCAACTTGGTGTGAAGGCAGTTGCCTTTGAACAAATATAATTCTAGAAACATATTATCTGTAGATTATTTTGTCAGTGTTGTTATAGCATACACATGTACCATGCATGTACTGCTCCCACTTTCCTAGCATGCGAACAAGAGAAACTGTGACACATCACAACCTTCATTTTTAATTCTGCAGCCCAGAGATGTCTAAGATATAGTGTTTCCACTTGTAACGCTTGGCCATGGCAGGACAGGAAGAGGGATTACAATATTTACATTTTTGTTCAGGAATTATTATTATTATTATTATTATTATTGGGGGCACTTAATTATTTGTCTGTGAACCTGAATGAAAAAGTTAGGTGCACAAGTAGTAATGGGAGGTAATATGGCCACTACAGCAGTGTATATTGTCTACTGGAGTATTGATACTGCAAAAAAAAAATCTATATTCAGACCATTTCAAATGAATATTTATTTATGATTCAATATTTCTGACAACACTACGCACTTTGAAAAGGCACAGATTGAGCAAAGGCTGCAGTGTTTGTCCTTGTGTCTTGGCAGACTGATCGGATTTTGATGGAGCTTGCTGACATGTTTGTTACTAATTGACACAGAAGGGAAGTGCTACCATCTTTGGGGACGTAGTGTTGTCTTGTTTGCCTCGACTTTTTATTTTTTTATGATATTGACACTTAGTGTTGCACATTTCCTGAAACTACAATGAAGATAAGAGGATTACTTCATTGCTCTGGCTGGTTTTCTTCTCACATACCCTCCCTAGACAGTGAAGTCGACAAAACTTCAAAACAAGACTTGTAATGCTTGTAGGGATTGATTGTCTTTTTCTACTTCCACATGGTGGATGCTCCACTGGCCATTCTCTCTCGCTCTTTCTGCAGTGCCACTTTGATCTAACTGCTCTCTGCTTTACTCTGCTCCTGTAGGAGTTGATGACCAAATTGATAACTGAGACTCCAGACCATCCAATCCCTTTTCTCATTGATCACCTGCAGACCAAGCAAGACAGCCCCGGCAAGCTGCACAGAGCTCTCTCTGGCTCCGCAGCACTGTGGGCGCAGAGCTCCCCAGGTCGGTACACACAGATGCAAGCATGCACAATGTACTCACACATGCGGAACGACTTCTTTGCGCATCGTCCTCTCCACAATGCACACAGTTTATGATGACTATAGGCTGGAATTAATATTCATCTGCCACAGAGTACATAAAGCCTGCAGAGTAAACTTGGCCTGCATTTATGCTTTCTAGAATTTGCATAACAGGGCATTCTGAGCAGAAATTGTGACTATCTCTCCGCACAGAAAGCAAAAACCCTCGAAGGGAGCACAGCAACTATGAGAAGCCATGGCAAATTCACCCAAAGAAACCGAAAAAATCCAAGAGCGACCTGGCTGTTTCGAGCATCTCGCCTCCCTCACCAGAATCCAAGTCTTGTAAGTTTCTTTTTTTTTCGTGCACTACTTTCTGAATTTCTTCCACACACACACACCATCCACTTAAGAATATGAAGCTGCACACTTTCCATACCTGTTGTATCACTTGTATCCCAATTACACGCTCCATTGACTTTAATCTCCATTTTTAATTTGACATAATTATATCTAATTAAAGTTAGTCACAGTGTATAGTCCAGCGTCCTCCTTCCAGCCTCTGGGAGCCCTGCAGATGAGTTCATTATAAAGTCCCACTTTCACACACTTGCTGCTGCGCTGCTACACACTCTGAAGATGGATTGTTCACAAAGTTCTTACATTAATGCAAAATGGATGCAGATGAGAAGATTTTTCTGGCAGTAACTTTTTTTTAGTCCCGTAATAAATTGCCGCAGCTATGATGTTCGAATGAAGTATGACACTTGAGACAATGAGGGTAGGTCAAATAGGGAGCGAGCAGAGCTATAGACTGCCTTAATAATTTAACACTGGGCTCCATCACTGCCAGACCAGGTCTATTTTAGGCCGCGGTCGGGCATTTCTCACAATCAAGAAGAGAAGGGGTGTCGGGGTGAGTGCATGAAGAGGAACCAAGTGAGAGGGAGAAGTCCGAATAAAGTTTGCAGCAACACTCAGCACATCGAGGTGCGCTTGAGTTACGAACATTAGCAGCTTTCCTTCTAGCCCTTCAGAGTAAGAAGCCTTGAAAGCTACATTTAAAGTCAAATCACATTAAATAAACATGCAGAGGTGTTTTGGTGTGCAGAACTCATGAAAAATTTAAATCAAAAGAACTGCCGCTCATCATTATTGTACTGTGTAGCAAGAACAAGACAAGAGGTGTCACAAAGACAGAAAAATCAAGCATACCAGTGGAGCCTCTCTTTCTGTTTACAGTTACTGGGCTTTGTGCCTCAGTCCCACTTGAGTGATGCTTTAATGGGCGGCCCCAGTGGGAGTTGAATCCTTAACCCTTAATCTAGGCTATTAAGATACAGCACAGCCCTTTGCAGCAGCAGCAGCAGCACAGTGCACACATAGCAGAGCAGAGAGGACGGAGAGGCACTCTTTCCGGGAAGTAATGAAAGGTTTTTATTTTTTTTTGCTCCAGTCTGCATTTGGCAGAGACATTTGCTCTGTGTTTATGGTTGTTACAATGCCAAGCAGCTTAGTCAGGGTAAACAAGGGTAGAGGACGGCAGATTGTTGCAGCAATGCTGTCAAGTATTCACATCCGAGTTAATTTATTTATGCGTGTGTGCAAACAGAAGGGTGACGCTTACCCTCCACACCTGTCATCACATGTGTTTCACTCAAAACTCAAAGTCCTTTACATTATATTACAGTCAACATGTCTGTGCAGGTAGCGTGGTAGACAACCAGTACATTTGTTTGGCATCTAATCGTAACCCACTAGTGGTTTTTTCATGTTAATTCAAATTCAACTGTGTCAGAGCATAAGAACGTTAGATATGGATGAACTCCGAGTAATCCCCCTCCTATAAAAGAATACCACTCCTGTCTGTCTATAAATAATGTCAACGGTTTATAAATTAACCATCATATAGAAGCTGGGGGATGTTGCTAGAGGACGTGCGGCAGGATGTCAGGACAGTATGTGGGTCATTTCCTGCTCCTGCTTGACTTATTTTGAATGTTAATCAAAGAGACTGACAGACACTGTCCCTTGGCCGGCACCCACTGTGCTCTGTGCTACTGAAAGAGAAATGTTGACTTTTCTGCGAGTGTTTCCACACTCCATACTGCGCTGATTCACTTAGTCCTGTTTTGACATCATCACATTACAGATAGAATGACAGTGTGGTTGTTTATTCTGCACTTATTTTTTTATTGTTTAAAAAAAAGATTTCTTCATACAGTACTTACTGTTCAATGTTTGGTCAAACAATTTCACCCCATTTACTCCTGGTATTGTCTGTAAAAGTACATGTTTATGCAAGGTGTAAACGCGTCATGATCAGAATTAGATTGGAATTGACGGACCGCATCTGGAGCTAGTCTGGTCAGCGTAAATGCATGTGTACTAGGGTTGCCGTGGTGACCAAATGTTCCCACTGACTAATTTGCTTGTAAAAAGCCAGTATCACCGGTGTTGTCACAAGAAAAGACACTCGCTGTCTGTAGAGCGCTGTCTGAATTTTACTGCTAATGCAAACTGAACATTTCCAACTGCTGCAGCTTCACATTAAAAGCATTTACTGTAACTGGTGAAACGCGAGTTGACCTTTATTTATAATTTATATACTTATACCTTTTGAAGTAGGCTAGTCACAGGAAATGCATTGTTCAGTGAGTTTAGCACTGCTATGGTTCATCGTAAATGCATCTACAGAGCAAAAAGAACTGTAATTTTTGTCATTTGACAGTGGTTCATTTTAAATATGTCTTGGAGTAGTTTTATACATCTGTGGGAGTTTTGGCGAAAGTTTTAGCTTATAAAATATTGGTTATTCAAATTTAGCAAATGAGAGAAATGAAAGAGACACCCCTATTTTCTGATTGTCTATTCTGTGCCATGAAAGCGCTATAAGATGCTTTATCCAACAGAACTGTGTGAAAGCTCCACTGAGCAGTACAGGTGGAAAATGAATGATATTCAGTAAGAAATAACTCATCTGTGCAGCTTATCTGCTGTTAAGAAGACATATAATTTGTCTATTCACAGGGTAGTCTGCACACTAGAACAAACTGACCTTTTTTATACAAAAAAGGTGTGTGCCGTGTTTACAAGAAGGAACAAATAATCAAGAATCTGTCAGACAGCGTATCACAAACTTTATAATGGTTCGCCTAACTTCTCAACTCAAAAACACTGATTATTTTGAAAGGAGTTTGGGGCTGATTTGGCTCCACCTCGCATTACTCACACTCAGTTTTTTCCTCTTGAGAACAGAGATCTGATCTCAATGAGGATAAAAAGAACACATTAAAAATGATTAGTTGTTAATGCAAGGGCAAGATTGGATCCTGTATTATCCAGATAACATATCCGGATCCAATTTTAATTAGTATTAATACTTCAAAAACTATTTAAAATCATTGTGAAAGTGTTGTCTGTATCTGTTTGTGATGTCCAGTGCCGCGGTCAATCGAGTGCCCATCCTGGGACTGGAGGGAGAGCCGGGACTTTGACGAGCTCAACCACATCCTGCAGGAGAGCAAGAAGCTGGGCAAGGCCCTGGAGAGTCTGTCACGCAGTGAGTGGCTGCAGCATGGCATGCACACACAATCTGAGCGGTGCTTAAAACATTATAAAATACAGAAATAAAGTGTAGACCTTTCTGTAAATGTCACTGTAAATCCTGAGAGAAAACCAGATCAAGCAGCTAATCTTACAAGCCCGCCACTAAGCTCAGAAGCAGTCTAAGCTGGGATTTTGAACTGTATTAGATGCTTCTCTGTGCTTTAAACCATGTTCTTCTCTCTGCAGGCATCGCCATCTCTGATGAGCTCGACCAGGTAGACACTAACGAGACTGGAGTCCTTATTAATCTCTTATACACACCGGCATTACAGTCATGTGGAAATGGAGCTCTTGTCACTCATCACTCTGCAGCATCACTCACGCTACATCAAACAGAAGTCATGTTTCATAACTTTCACTTGGTTGACAGAGCAGCACAGCTCTTTTTCTGATGATGAACAGCTATCTCCTGGGAGTGATATGCGAGAGTGATACTTCAGTAAGCATGTCCTCCATCTCCCTCTTCCCTCGCCGCTTCAGTGTGCATCTTCCGCGCGAAGCTTTGTCTGAGCTCCGTCTTTTTGTCCTCGCCTGGCCCCAATTCTCTCCCAACACAATAGTGCAGTGGCTGCCCAGGCTGGAGACGCACAGAGCGGTTTGGAAACGATGGACCTGGATGAGAGACGCAGCATATGTTTTGACAGGGACTTCACTTTTTGCTCAGTGCAGCAGCAGTATATGTCCAACGTCCTTGGCTCTCAGCCCAGAGATTTTCCCTCGTTTCTGCGGGACGGGGCAGGGAATGAATACTAAACACCTGCTCTGATCATGCAGAGACAATAGCATTTGATACTCTCCTGAATTTAGTCAAAGTCAAGCTGACACATCTTTACTTTTTGAATTGAGTAGGGTTGTAAATGGGCACGAGCTGGCTTTGGGAACAGAATAGTAGGGAGACGGATCTCAGACAATAATGTGGTGCATTTTAAAAGTCCATTGTGTTAAAATAAAGCTTGCACCACTGTGCTCTTTTTCATTTTGAATCAGCATCTTTTTCTCTCTGTGTGCCCTCTACAGTCTATTGTTTTGTCCTCTTAAGATTTCTGTATTTCTCTTTTAGAACTTGGGAGGCTACAATTCAGTGATGCGCCCTCGAGTGGTGGGGGAATGGGTCGGTCGGGAGGAAGAGGACGCAGACCCGCTGGCTGCTGAGATGCTGCACCCCCCTGTCCCTCGGGCTAAAACTGAAGTGTGCTGGAGTGGAGACAGCAGTCCTGCTGGGAGGTTGGTAGTTGGCATTATATATATATATATATATGTGTGTGTGCATGTGTGAATCATTTCAATGAAAAAAAAAAAAGAGTTTAAAACTTCAAGAAAGTTCACCAAGCTATTGTTGGCTCTTTAAAATGAGGAGGTAGACTTCGAACTGTGCTGCCTGAGGAATGCCCATCTGAATGGGTTTGATAATCCCATTTCAAAGGCGCGATCAAACATGCCTGCCATGATACTGCTTCAACCCAATTTCAAATTAAAGCTAACCTCATTTCTGTGCGCTCAAGGCCAGAGGAATTTTGTGCTTGTTATTTTAAAAATGGCCTATCTTTGACAATATGACTGCGTCATGTGTTGAATTGTTAAATTGTTTGTTTGTCGCTCGCTCAGGAAGCTTTTTTCACCACAAAACATGGTTCCAAATAGGCTGCTACCTCTTAGATTAGGTTACTTTTGTTGTGTGTGTGTGCGCGTGTGTGAGAGTGCGTGTGCGTGTGTCACATGCACCGCAGCTGCTGATGTGACTAATTAGAGGAGGATTGGATATAAAACCATAAATCATGTGGGGCCTGAGCTGACATACACACAGTGTTAATCTCATTAGGTTACCGTATGGGTGGATTATGGGGAGAAATCACTTAGTTAGAAGTCTGAGCTGGAAGATAGGGATGTGTGTGCGGGCCCGCTGATGAGCCCTGCTCTGTGTGTGTTTGTATAGAGATGTTTCTTGTTTACCTATGAAGAGTGTGAGAAACGTTGGACTAATGCAGCCCAAAATAATCACAGCTCCCTCTCTCATCAACCGGAGGAGTGTTTGGCTCATCCAATAGATCATTTATATCGACTCTGAATTGCATTTACTGGGAAGTTGCTCCCACTTCAGATCCGGTTTGGGGATTGAGATCGCTTTCATATTCTCTGAGCTGCTTTTTCTGACTGAGCCATAAAGTAAGAAATAGGTTGATCAGAAAAAACATAAATACATTTGTTTAGAGGAGTAGAGGAATCAAACTGTGAGACTCGCTTCCCTAGGGGGGGGCGTGGGAAGTTTGGAGGTGGGTAAAGATGATGCGTGAGGTAGATGGCTGTTTCGCTGTTCAAATGCACCTATCCCACAGTTTGGCCTTTCTTATAACTCTCACAAATCTGCATACACACAAAACACTTTTAAAATCAGTGTGACTTGCACTTTTAGTGGATATCATGATATCCTGTGTACAGTACAGTACATCATCACACTTCTATAAATCTGCTAAGAAATTATAAAAAAGAGAAGCTCCTTATAACTACAGAACTTCCCTGAGAATCATCACATTTTTAAGTTTTCTTCAGATCAGAGTAAATCCAGTAATAGTTTTCTGTATATCCATGAGTAAACTGTAAACAGGAACTGCTAATTGCTATTTTGGCGTAATTTAAATGATGCAAGTTTGCCAAAATGTAAACAAATACAGGCTCAAGGCGGCTGAGAAAGGGCTGTTTTCTAGTTTTTGCCTAGAGAGAGGGGCCCAGAGTGTCAGACAATGAATTTAAGATCATATTTAAAAAAAAGATTTGGTTAGGTTTATAATTTGGACAAGATGAGATAAAAATCACCACTCTGACCAAGTGGAAAACTGGCAAAGACCAGCACTGCCCTCCCTTAAAATCCCATCTGAGCCTTAATAGGCCATCCCCTTTGGTGCTCATACACTTTCAGTCTAGAGTCATGTATCTGACCTTATTTGTCAAAACCAGCCCATCTCTCTTCTCTTACTTTTGGTAAGTTTACTTGTTTTCGATCTTCTTGCCTCTGACCCTCATCCCAGCCCACCTGTCACTGAGGAGCATAAGGAGAGCTGACAGGTGGCGGTGGTGGTGGCTCTCTGTATGATTGGCTGCAAAGTCAGGAAAAATAAGTGCAAGGGGCACATGGGAAATCAGATGCAACTGTGGCAGAAGTATAGTCAAGGAAATGGCTTATTTTGACAGAGTCTGTCCAGTGGAATGGGATTTCCTCATCTCATGCCTACCACTGCAGTAAACTGTACTTGTGTCTTTCCCAACATTCCTGTTATATCCGTACATTCTTTCTCGAAATACCAACAGATCCTGATTCATTATTTTACATAATAACAGGGAAAGATCAGGATATGGAAAAAGCGAGGGAAAGCCAGCTTTGTGGCTAACACCTGCTATGATTATGTATTTATTGTCTTAAATGACTGGTTCGTACCAGAGCCAGAGACTTTGATAGGAGATGTGAGCCCATAATGTGGATGTTTTAAAGTGGATGTTTGCAGCTACCTGAAAATGTTCAACTTTTTTCCCAAAGAGTTGGTTTGATAAAGAAAGTGGAAGACATCACATGTGCAAAATCACACCTTGCCTTGTCCATACTGGCAGATTTAATTATCGCAGAAATACCATGCAGACAGTATGAAGCAATATCTGTCATCTTCTGACCCTTCTCCATTAACTGTAAATAGAAGTCATTAAACTAAGATTAGAATCAAATTAATACTCTTCCGCTGCTCTAATCCATGCCCCCAGCCTGTGGGATATGGAAATTAATTTCTCCAATATAGAGGTACCTCAGAAGTCAGGCTTCATAAATGTAAATGTAGCTTTAACTTGGTCATTTTTCAGCCGTTCTCCAATGATCTAGGCTTAGACAGATGCACCACAATTTCAACTGAGAAATGAATTTGGAGAAAAAGAAATAAGAAGAGAAGAATTTGATTTTGCTCCTATCCATGTTTCATTTTTAATTTAAAAACAGCCCGGGAGGCAGCCTGGGAACTGTACGCTATGTGGTGATGAGTGCTAATGCATAAACAGGGATGGATTCTGCAGAAAACTAGTAGATTTCCAGAGCTGCATGCTGTCGCTTATATCTTTAAATTGCCACAGTATAACAGTATAAGCCTTTATGATCAAATAGTGTAGTATGAAGACAAAGATGAAATGTAAAACAAGCAGAAAGTTTATGGAAAACAGTAGCATTCTTGTTTATTACTTGATTTTAGCCATATTAAGTGAATCAGGTGATATAAACATTTTATGACTGCTTCTTCCTGTGCCTTACTTTATGATTAAAAGATTAAAACAATAAGTTCTCCTCCTGCATGTCATCCATTTAATTTTTAATACTTTGGATTTGATCATTTGCTCTCCTGCTGACTAAAAACTACAGGGGGCGCTTTCAGCACCTCATATCAAAACCTCCTCGCTTCAGGACCTTCTTTTTAACCCCACATCGTCTAAATAGTCCCGCTATTGGTTTGCGGTTAGTGTTACTCACCTCAGAGCCATTATCCCCTCTGATCTCCTCCTTGCTAACCATTTACAGTACAACAAGGTGTTCTGCACCTACATGGCACTTGAAATGATTGTATGGTGTTTTGTCCTTAAAGACCATGAAATGGCTGCCAAGTGCAACAAGTGGTGAAACTTTAACACTTTAAATGTAATCACACCTCTGCACATAACGGAGGCAAATACAACATGCACTGAACCTGAGCCAGCTTATATAAAAGCCGAAGAGGTTAGGATAAGAGGATGTAATTACTACAGGAGCACAGTTATTAAAAACATGCTATTTTTCTCAGTAGCTGCGATGTGCTGTGGATGATTGTAGCTTCACATTCAGTTCTTCAGTACTCAGAAGTTGGGGTCTGTGTGTGGAAAATGATCAGCGACAACTGATTTATGTAAATTTTAATATCTGTCAATAGATATTTTTAATTCCTACAATTTTGAATCCCCGACTCCTCTTCTGTTTGCCTCTTCTAGCCTGAAGATGGAAACAAAGAGCAAAGGACTAAAGGAGCAACAGCAGCATCACAAGAAGCTCCTGGCAGCCATGTTGTCCCAGGACTCGTTCGATTCGGTTCACAGCCCTGCCCCCTCCATCGCAGAGGAAGAGATGGAGGATGAGGACGATGCCATGGAGCTTCTGGGTAACGTCACATGTTCCGTGCATACGCATTTTTTACACAAATTGTGTTAACATGTTGTGCTGTGAATCAATTCTTGAGATCACTGAGATTACTGAGCTGCCAGCAGGTGTACGACGCCTTACTGTGTGTGCCAGCAGATGCCCCCTTTTGGTGTGTGAGAAAGACACCTGTTTTCTTACCACCTTACAGACACAGAACAGCTTGCTGCATTTACCTTGTATGTGTGTGTGACTGTACGTGTGCACCAGAAAGATGACTAATCCCGCACTGACATGAAGACTAGAGATCAAATTATAGCTGTAACAATTCATGTTTAATGACTCGTTCTCTCTGCAAAGCTCATTAGGGGTTTTTTTATGATAAAAATCAATCTCTTAGATATTCAATATTCCAAATGTATTTCAGAGACTGTAAGTGAAACTGCAATGACGGCACTGAACATGTGTTTAAGAAGAGCATTGTATAGCTTTTGCCCAGACTTTTTCCCTTGGAGGGCCAAAACTGCAACTTAATGTTGGACCACGGGCCAAAAGCAAGCACTATACAGTAGTCCTTAAGGCAAGTAAGAAAAAAAGTGAGTATTTTTTCCTCACAAAAAATAAAACGGCATATACTGTGATTCCTTGCTAGAAACATTTTGTAGTCCAATTAAACCTCACTTTGCTCCCCCGGCCCCCCTTTGGTCAGCCCTGAGATAGTGTATGAAGAAAAGACAATTAATAGAAAAATTGAGATGTTTTTCACCATCAAATGTATTTATTCCATTTGATAACTGGTAAAATATGTTCGACCTACCACTGCAGACACAATGAAGCTTTGATCGTAGAAAAAAAAAAAGCATTTAGCATCATTTTCTCTTGCACTGCATTGCATCAACATTAAACATTGAAAGAGGGAGACATTTATCATCGAAGAGCCTGAGATAGAAATTTCCCCACTGACTTGAAAGCATTACTGGGGCTCCGGCTTTTTCACAGCTGGAAAAACTGTTGCTTGTGGTGTTATTCATATCCCATTTACTTTCACTGGCTGCATGCATGTACCCAAATGTGCCATGTTTAGAAAGATTCTCTGGCAAAAGTGTAAAAGCACTTAAAGAGTGTGCGTTCAAGAAAAAAGGCAACTATTGGAATGAAAGGGAGGAAATTTCATAAATATAGAGGATACATGCAGACCTGTAGAGGCGTACATACTGTACTGCAAGTAGCGGCTGGATGAGCAAAGCAGCAGCAGTTAGTTTATGTGCTGTACTAAGGAGCACTTTAATAGTAGCTGGAAAAGGAAACTACACTTCCTGTTTACATAGTCTGGCCAGATGCTTCAGCCAGGCATTCAATTCTCTGACAACTGAAGAATCACAAAGTAGCTCCTTTGAGATATGTTATGTGTGTTTACATTCCTTCATGCCATCATGTGTTGACTTTAGATGGATGAGAAGGTGGAGAAGGGAAGTCGTGTTTTGGCTTTATTCAGTGGCGAGTCAGAGAGCACCTCACCCCGTCTGTGCAGACACAGGGTGTAATGCTTTGTGCCGAATTGAATATGTTACCTGAAATATTTTGTGTGGTAAGGCTCCTGTCTCTCTCTTTTTTTCTCTCTGTCTCTTGCTCACCACACTTACTCTGTCTCTGCTGTGTTGTCATCTTTACCTGCAGGAGTGATCTGCTTGAGTAAAGTAGCTTATTCCTGCATTGTAAAGGAAGGTCATCCACACAACAGCTGCCACAAAAGAATGCATCACAGTGTCACTTATCGGATGTAGTTATCTTGCAGCTCTTCAAAAGAATCCATCAGAATTGTTGAAAATCGGACCTCATACTGAGATAAGTCAGCTTTTCATTGTTAAGTCACTCGTTTCCTCTACCGTCATCCTTTGAAGGATAACAACCCACAACCTGGTCTTTTTTATCTCCTTCAGTCTACGACATGGGCCCCAATTAAAGAGATTCAGCGTCTCTTCAGTCTCCTCAGAGCTGCTGCTCTATGGTGACACACCATCTACGGATGTATTTGCTCTCTGCTCTGCTGTCACAGCAGTGAGGCACATGCTTGTTAGCTGGATCTTTTCATCAGGGTCATACAGAGGGTCACGTTTCTTTATTGATGTGTGGTAGCAGAGTGGCTTACAGGTTACACTGACTGGAGCTAAAACAAATGTATTTTTATCCTTTTATCCTTTTTATTGCTTGGCATATAAACTATCAAAAGACTATATATAAAAAGTTACAAAGCCAAAAATGATGTCTGAAAGTTGGTTGTCAGAAATGTGTGATAAGAGATAAGAAGACACAGCAGGAGGGGACACCAGAGACATGAAGGGCCAGAGGGGAGAGAGAGAGAATGGGGTATCAGCAGAGGGACAAAACGGCGTGTAGAGCTGGAATATTTTGACATTTAACTCTGGTTTGGTCGGAAAACATCAATTCACAAAGGTTATTGTGGAAAAACAAACCAAGACTGTGTTGGTGATTTTTATTTTGTTTGGGTGGAGTTTGAATGGAGTGTGTTTTGTGAGTTAACAAGGCAATTAAGCTCGTCTTTGTTTGGTTAAAGAGAAAAACTTAAATTCACGCATTTTGTGAGTTTTCTTTAATTTTTTTATTGACCTATTGGACTAAGCAGCAATCTCGCCGCAGGCATACATCTCCCTGCTGAAACTACAGGGGTCACACTTGCCAACCTTGGGACCTCAAAAATAGGGAGGATTTTGAAACCAAAGCGCGGTTCTCGGGGTCCTGTTCCTGAAAAATTGTTTTCTGCAGTCTGCTGACATTTAGAGAATGAAAATAAAATAAGTGAAATGCAAAATAACTAATTCACCCTCTAGTGTAAATTTGCATAAATCTGTGGCATAAAGTAATATTAATCACTTTTCAGTGCCAGAAACGGATTATGATTACTTAAGGGTGGAGAGGTGTGAAAAATTGTCATGAATTGGGAGAATATGGGAGAAATGTGACCCCTGGGGGTCTCCCAGGACAATCTGGATTTTTGGCAAGTATGAAGGGGGTTATCGGATGATCACCTTTTGTGGTACAAAGCGATATTCAGGAGGGACTTGGGTTAGCTGGATAGCATGCTAACTTTAGTAGATATCTCTGCAACACAATACATGGACATCTTTGACATAATGTCAAAACTGTTATTTTCTCACACTGTTGATTACACACATTGGATTAAACTGCTGTACATCAAGGTAAAATAAATCTTGTCACTACACTTTTAACTCTGCCACATTCAATCCTCGGCTCTTGTATTCACTTACAGGCTTTGGTTTGCTTTATATGAGCCCATCACAGTCGTGGCCCCGGACAAAAGTATATAATGTTGAAAGATGCAGCCATAAAGTAGACTGTTGATTATCTGTGATGGCCCTCCTTCATCACAGCTCTGAATTTCAGCCACATTCTCCCAGTGGCTTTTACACTATGGTCCAGGGCAGTAATTCAAAGGAAATAATGCAGCAAGATCATTTCTGATCCTCTGTCAAGGCCGGGCCCTGCTGCTCTCCACAGGGACTACTACTGCTGCTGTGTTGTCTGTCACTGTGAGTGGCCTGCCTCACTACCGTAGAGTTGATTAAGGTGATGCTAACATGCAGCATGTGGTGGCCTGGTGGACTTTGAGAAATTAATGACCCTCAGGAGGATTTCTGTGCCTCTTTTAGAAAGAGTTTTGGCTCAGATTTTGGGGCTATGACGATGTGCATGCCAGAGATGACTGATGAAACTTGGCAGGGATGGTGATCCTGTGATAGTATATTGATCCCTGAAGGAGATATTTATCTTTTTCCTTGCCGCGGTCCACATCAAGGTTAAAACATATGGTCAGCTGCTCAGCAGCACTCCTGGAGCTGGTAGGGATTCAATGACTTGCTCAAGGACTCTCACCAGGTGGGGTGGAGTAAATCAGTGGTATTAGAGATTTTTCTCTAAAATATACGACATAGCAAAAGCTAAATTTACTGTAGCCACAGTTTGTACAGTTATCTTAGGAAATATTTTCACAGACCAAGCTATTTGGTGCATTGCTTCATTGGAAGTTATTGAATCTTATGGCCTCTCACATGCAGCAGTTCACTACAGTACCAGAAGTTGTCGGCTATCTTTTAAAGCATTTGCATAGGCTGACATCTAGTGGCTAAAACGTGATATTACAGCTGTTGTGTGACATCTCTTTAGAAGAGCTAAGGCAGGTTGCAAAGTATTTTAAAAGATAAGATGTCTCATGTTTTATTGTTTGTTCTTTTTACTCTTTTAATGGTCTTATATTTTAACATGTTTTACTAGTAAAGCACTGTGTGACTGCACTTCAAAAAGTGCTTATATTATATAAACTTAACTTGCTTTTTACTTAGACACCACTAATCTAGCAGGACATGAAATGGAGTAGATGCACTGTTGGATAGCTCCGCAAATTTCCAGCCTAAATTCTTTACGCTGTGGCTCCCTAACCTGCAACCACGAAGTCTGAGAAAACTACACCAAAAGAAACAACATTAAACTTCAGTTTGAATGATGAAAAGTTTGGCGAGCGAGCTTTGTCCATAAATTTGCTAACTTATCAACCCAAATCCAATAGCTTCTGTCGGATGTCACGAAACCAGTATGACTAGACAGAGCATTAAGATAAAGCTTTTGGATTCAGCGCTGTGAAGCCTTCAGCAAAGTCTGTAACCATAAAACGTACTTTTAACTTTGTTGCATACAATCACAGACACTTGTCTGTCACATTTATTTTCATACATACCTCAATTTCTCCAATACAGTGTTTTGTTTGGTATATTGCAGTCTTGATCATAAATACTCATCCCAAAGGAACTTATGTTAACTCCAGGAGCACATGAGTAGTCTCTTTGTGCAGTTGTATAATCAGTCAAGCAGAGCTCTGTTCATCACACCAGCTAATTGGCTACAAGTCTCCTTGTTGTGCTGATTGCTGCAGGTGAACAGACAAAGCCACACCACCCAAATTAAAGCAATTACATTAACGAGAAACAAGTAGGCCCCACGGTGTGAATGTGATCAGTCAATCTTGTGTGCTCAAACCTCTGGAGAACGAGGAGAAGAGACTTCAGAGCTACGGTGAACACTAAACATGTTGCAAAGTATCCACTGGGAGGCAGGAAAGGAGCACCAGTGTGTCCTACTGTGTAACAACTCCAACTTCTCTGAGAGAGTAAGATGCGTGATAAAAGCAGGCTCAGGAGATGCAAAGAAAGTTAGCAACTAATCTCCATTTCCATATTGAGCAGGAAGGATTTTTAGGACTGGATGTCTTTCTGCCAGCACCTGGATAAGGAGCTTATGAGAAAATAATAAGATCTTCCTGGAAGGGCTTACAGTACTGCTAGCCAAAGTAGTCCAGATTGAATACAATTATAAAAACCAAAGACATGGCTTAAGCTTGATTTGTTTTGTTCATGTTGTTCCAAAAGGAGAAAGTAGAATCAGCTTAGAGTCTTATTGATTCTCTAGCTGCTCTCAGGGATGGCACCATGTTTTCCCAGTTGTTTTCATTAGTTCTGCGCTTGTTATTTGCCACAGTCCAAACCATATTGCAAATGAATATGACTCACATGTTCTTGTAAAGCCACGGAAAATGTCAAGATTCTAGCTTTCGCTTGGGCGGCGAGACCACAACTTTATACCGATCTGAAATAAGAAACAAGCTGAGTTCAGTGTGTGGGGAGAAACACCCTGTTTCTGGCCTTGCAGTGTTATTTTATGGTAAGTTAATGAGACGAGTTAGCCAGTTCCTCACTGTAGAGTTACTGTGCTCGTCATCCTTGGTGGAAGTATTCCATTTCTCTGAGACTCTAAATTCTCAAAATCTACGTTTCGTTATTCATTTTTTGACAGTGCTTGTTGTGTATTGTCCTCTGAAGAAACATAAACTCAGGCTTTCTTAAGGTGTGATGGATAATATGAATGTCATCTTACTCTGTTTTGACTCTGCATAACCCCTTCAGGCCCTACGGACATGTTGCTCAGTCAAGAATTGTTCAGACCTACTGAGTTTTATTTTAAATTCAAGCTTTGATTCCAAAGTTTCCAAAGATAACATGAATATATGATGCATCAGGCTGAATTATAAGAAACATGCAGAAGAAATCGTTATTACATCTCATACACTCACACTTTCATTGCAGTAGAGTAACAAAGCTTCTCTCAGTGTGAAACATTCAGACATCAGACCCCCTCCGCATGAGTCCACAGACCCTTTTTAGGTATGTTGGCCCACTCTGGCACGATTCCTGTAACAGGAGAGGAGGACGTGAGAGTAGCTTTACCCACTCTTGCTGATTCACAGTGACAGTGAGTATTTGATGGGGACAGGATGAGGGCATGATAAAGCTATGTCTGATCTTTGATACGCGGAGTAGAGCAGTGTCTGGTGGATGAGTTACAGAGCCCGTGTGTGGCTCTTTTGTTTGAGGACGTTATGTCTCCCACGATCAAGCAGAGCATATGGCGCGATTCAATAGCATGTGTTTTTTTTTTTTTTCAGTTGTCACAATCGTTACTGTCTTTGCCACCCTGAAATTCAAGCGAAAGATGTTCATCTGCTGCATATAAACCCCCTCACCTCTGAGGGTGATGAAAGTGTTAGCCTTTCAACTCAGGCCTTAACATTTACTTAATTCTACAGTGTTCCCATCAGCCTTAGTTGTAATTTGTGTTTAGTGATAATTAGCGATTGATAGCATGCTAAACTAAGATGCTGAACATGGTAACTATTCAACAGCCTTACATCAGCATGTTAGCAGCATCAGTGTGAGCATGTTAGCATGCTACTAGCATGGCTGTAGATGGTCATGTCTAAATGGTAACCCTTTTGTGAAACGCTCCCAAGATTTTGCTATGTCACCCAACTTCAAGGCAAAGTTCACCTGGAGAGAAGATAGTGGTGATTGAATATTTTTTTAAATTATTATTTTAAGTTTTCAGTCTTTGTTTGGTTTGTTTAGGCCTCAAAAAAACATTGCGGCTTGGTTAAGATAATATGTCAACATTAAAGCATAAATATATTCAACCTTCCCACCCCTTGCATTTCCTGTGGTTTTACTGTTGGTGCCACTTTTGCAAACACAACATTAGCAACATGACTACCACTAGCAGCCTGGTCTCTATCCAAAGCAAAAACAAAACATTAGAATCCCAATTTGACCTAGAAACCCTGATCTCAGAGCTATGAGAAGACAGAGTAAAACGCCCTGCTCTTTTGATAAGTGGAGGGGTTTGTTAATGACTGATCTAGTAGAAAGAAGGCTGGTTTTCAACCGTCTCAAGTCCCACTGGTAAGTTGGAACACATATTAGCGGGGGAACAGACTTTGACACCACACCAGAGCTCTAACTTTTAGTTTCACAAGGGACACAAACAGCGGCCGCCTTCTCCCATCAGCGATATATCTGACATTGTTGGCCTGTGCAGAGTCGAGCTTTACTGTGCTAAATCAAGAGCGTATGTTTACCTAGACACAACCACTGTGGACTTTATGCTGAATCTGGCAAAAGTCGAGCATATTTTACATTCTTTTATTAGTTTACACAATGCACTGTATTTTGTGAGACCATTATGTTTTGTATGCAAATTCATAATCAGCATAGTTTCTAGTAAAGTTGTCAAATAAATGTATTGGAACAAAAAATAGTAAGTAAAGTACAAGTACAGTGCTGTTCTTGATTAACCACTCTTAGTTATTTTCCACCACTGCATTGTGAGTATCATTCACCTCTGGGTGGTAATGTGACCGGTAATATGTGCACATCCCTGCATGTGTTTGAATGGACTGAGAGCTTTCTCCTTGTCCTCCTGCCTTAGGCCAACATTCAGACTGCCAGAGTTGGCAGACGAGTCGCACTCTTCCTGACGCCAGCACGCACACAGACACACTCCTATCACCCCCATTTGCCCCCTGCATCCTCGCCCAAACAACCAAAGACACAACAGTTGCCCTGGAAACAGTGTAAACCAACAACAACAACACAGCAGTGTCGTCACAGCGCATTGAAAGGAGGAGATGGAGGAGAACATATATGTCAGTGGTGTGAGCTGCTTCGGCACTAAATCTTTCACTTGAAGTGCAAGCTTCAGAGGGCCGGGTTCACCTCTGAGGGTTTCGCCGGCCTGATGGTGAAAAGAATGTCGCCCAGTAAAAGTCTAACTGCGCCCAATTTGACGCCTGTAAAAGTCTCCAGGGTGCAGATGGATACGCTAATCGAGAGGCAAATTGCTGCGGTATTACGGTGGTATTACTGGAAGCAATTATCAATAGGCAAGTAGACCGCTGTGATCAAACCATAAATCCTGCAGTAGTCATTATGCCGAGCACGGCCTAATACCAGCCAGCGTACGTATCTCCGGCATGTGTAAGCGCCTTAGATGGACTGAGCAGATTATCTGAATGGAAGGCAGCTGAATGGATTGTGATGGTGTATTGTGCTACTGCTGTAGTCAAGACACGAGCAGAAGATGGCAGATAGACGCATGAGGATGATAAGACGACTCCCGTGAATAGAAGCATTGTGTTACTTTATCTAAAAGAGTAGGACGTAGAATAAAGTTGCATCACTGCTCTTTGGCTCCTGTTTACTGCAAGATTAAGATTTAAGAGACAAATAGACAAGTGAGTTACAGACTTGATGTCATTATATATAATTGGTGTGCAATCAGTAGTCCATGACTTCAGATGTGGAGCTGTGCACTGCTGTATCTATGTGTTTATCACAAACATGCAGGGAAACAGTGATCTCCTGAATGAACTGCAGTCACTAAAAAGTCAAAGGAGAGAAACGCTCTTATTACATCAACTCATTATCCCATCACTCATGTTAACTTGTGTTTGTTTTGTTAAAATCGCTCTTCTGTCACCAACGTCTCACTAGACTCTTCTTGTACAGGCACATTCCCGTTTGATGGATTACTTAATTCTTTTATAAGGCATTAAAATCAGCATTTTGAACTGTAGATGGCAGACTTGATCCTGCCAGACAGCTGGTTTACTGCCTAAAAAATACCTTCTTAAAAGGGCACGATGTTGTTTAAAGAAGAAATTTTAGTACGGAATTTCAATATTTACAATATTAATGAGGTAATTATGCAAACTCAGAAATATTTATTTTTTCCATAACTGAATAAACAAGCTGTTCTCAGAGGAAAATAAAGTCCCTGTTTGAAGCTAGAAAGGTGGCAGGGTCCTCCAAATGTAAACAAAGTAAAACGGTATGAAATCATGTTGTCCTGTTGTTTGTTTATTCAGTTTATTCAGTCATGAAAACGAAGAGAGTTTATTTATTTAGTTTGTTCAGGCAAAACTCTTTACTCTGATTAAAATATCTTCCCCAAAACTACATAGTGCACCTTTTTAAAGCTCAAAATAATTTTCATCAACAATTCCAAGTTCATTTGGACCAATCAAGTCATTTTCCTGCTGCAATGGCTGCCATTGTAATGCATCAGTAGACCAGGCTCTGCTGTGTCTACACTGACATCCTAATCTCTGCAATATTTGCGGTTAGAAAGTGAGTTAAAAGGAGGTTTGCACCAAAGTCTGCGATAAGACTTTCCACAGACCTCAGAGCTGTGATGTTACCCTGCTCATGTGTGTCCCCATCTGATTCTGATCAAAGTTTTTTTTTTTTTTACTGCTGCACTCAGTTGTAGGGTGCTTGGAGCCTAACAGGCATATTTTTAGGCCAGGAGGGGAGGAGGGGTGCCATCGAGAGCCGAGACATAATTATGAAACGTAAGTTGGAATATTGTTTTTATTACAAAGCCAAACAAATGCGTCTCTGCCGCGACTCACATCAAAGATGTCTCTGTGTCGACTAACCGCCGAGTGGAGGCTTTGGTGCTCGGGGCTTAATGAAAAGCAAATGCTGGTTGTATGTGTGAGGGCAACAAAAGTGTGAGGTCTGCAAGTGTCACTGTAAGTGTTGGGTTGAGTGTGTGTGTGTGCGCGTACGTGTGTTTTTTTTCCCTCTATCTACTACGTTGCTCACACATGTGGGTCTCTGTGTGTGAGTGCAGCAAGGCGTCTATCACATACAGGCTATTAATTAGAGCCTAATGTTATGTGGCGAGACGTCGTCGCTGCTCTTGAAAGAACGGAAAATTCAATCATTTCACTTCGAGACATGAGACACAATAACTCACAGCGCTTGATGAAATGCCTCGGATTTGGTGCAGCCAGGAGATGATGAAGTGTGTGCGTGCGTGTCTCCCCACTTCACGTGTGGGGTAACGCGTCTGATGATTCCACCTCATACATCTGTCAACGCACCATCCGAGAAGGTGTATATTAAGTTTTTAGTGAAGCCAGTGCGCTAATTATGACTTCAGCTCTGTTTTTAGCCGTATGAAGAGCAGCACAGAGCCAGTCAGCCCGTCGCTATCTAAACAACATTAAATTACATGGAAACTTGGAGAGGGGTGCACACAAACACTTTATCTGCTCCTCTCTGGCTGTACTGTGACTGAGTTGATTGCGGCACGGAATTTCTCATCGCTCAGGCCCTTTTGTTGGGATTGCATCGCTCGAATAGTTTCCATCCCCTCCCCTCCCACCTACCCCCTCAGTTCAGACCCATTTTATTTTATCTGCCATGTCTCATCGTTAGACAGGGGGAGCACGCATGGCTGCCCCGGTGCCCGGGGAGTGGAAATGTGACGGGCTGACAAACGGGCGAGTGTGGACAGACGTTTGTTGTGTCTAGACAGAGGCCTGGGAGGCTGTCATGGTCTCAGGGTAAACTGGTCTCACGGGAGACGCACTGTAAACTTATCATGGTGGTATTGTGTGGGAGGCATGCTGGGAGCTATTGTGAACCTGGAGAGTATGCACTCAGTCATATGAGTTAGACACGGAGAAGAAAAAAACACTCAGACGCAAGAAAACTTCTTAATGAGCATGGATTTGGGAATTCACACATGAAATGACAGCAAGGTGTGAAAGTTTTTCAAAAGTCTACATTGTACAATAGTTAATTCATCTACATTTATAGTCAGGATGCACAATATTTGAGTTTTGCTGATATTTTCCAACAAATTTTAGCCGATAGACGAAGCCCAGACTGATACTCTCGCCGCTGTTATAGTGATGGGCCGCTGGCAGATGTAAAAATGCAACCCTTGTCAAAAGGTCCACATTCACTGGACAGAACAGAAAACTACTTGTGCGTGATTAAAGCATCAACTTTTTGCCAGAAACATTGAGGCCGAAATATTCTGTTTGTCTGAGTCGACAAAACTCAGACGACTAACAAACAATTTCTGCGGTCAAATGCATTCATCAGGCTACAGTGTGAACATGTGCGTCAGAGTAGTTGTGCATGTAAAGGCAGTCATTTACAATGCTAACACCCAAACCCCAACCCAGGAGACCTATATTCATCACTTTAGCACTCTGTACAGGCGCTCCTCAGAGACAGCGTGGTGTCAACACAGAGATCTGTCTCCTCTCCCACCCCAGTAGAAAGTTGACTCAGCCTTGCGGATGGCTGTCATGGCCGAGGTTCAGACTGCTGTTGCACAGATGAAGGGCTGCGTCTGCTGTTACAGCCTGCGCTTGGAGAGGATTTAAATTTAGAAAATAAATGTTTGTACCCAACATTTATCCAAGCGGTGTTGGAAAGTTCTTCTTGCTAACCTTACCATACCTGCAACTTGGCCAGTGAGCAGCAACAGGTAGTAATTCAGGACTCTCTCTCGTAACCTTTTCCTTTTAAATCATCTGTGTCCACAAACAAGCATACACATACAAAAGATGAACTGGACTGATCAGAGGTTACACTTCACTTTCCATTTGCATCTGTGACTGAAATCTCTCTCTTCAGTTGTCTGGCCAAAGGAGGAACTGATGCAAGCGTGAAACAAGTTGCTATAGAACAAAATATTGTGGCTCTTTGTCAGTGTTCCAACTTCCTACATTTCATTGAGACACTGTCTGATCTGTTTTCTGTATGGGATGCACTCCAGATAAAAGCCTTTGTTTACCTCAGTGACCTTTGAGAATAGCTTTCTGAGGCCTTCCTCTCCATTATTGTGTCATTTTTATCTTGACAGGAGGAAACAAAGTGGTAGGAGAGGTGACAAGCAGCTGTGTACACTGAGGTCATGTTCTCTTTCTTAGGGTCAGAGCCTCTCGCTGTTATTCTTTTAGTACTTCATGAAAGCTGCAGTCTCACAAGCAAACGTGTCCAAGTGTCACGTAATGATTTGTATCACAGGCTATGACCCAAAGAAAATCTGGCATGCCACATTAGTCAGTCGCCAAAAGAAGGGAATATGGTCAGGAGGAGAAGAAGTGGGAATGGATGAAGAGAAAAGAGGGGAAGGTGAAGGCCCGAAGTCGAGCAGTTCCCACGACCAGCAAAGTCGCTGGTGGCTCTCTGTGTCCCCACCCCCTCCAATGCATACCGTGATGAATGGGACATTTAATATTGCACTGCTTAAGGGTATTACTGGAATGTATCTGTCCTCGTCAAAACACTAAAACAACAATCGTTCTCAGACAGCCTGGATGCAATGAGAGTGGCCTGACCGAAATGTCAAAACCAAGAAACGTTTTGACTTTTTTAAGTGACACTGTGTAGTTTTGGAGACAAAATTCAATATTTACAATATTAATGAGATAATAATACAAACTTTGAAATATTTATTTTTCTCATAACTGAATAAACAAGCTGTTCTCAGAGGAAAACAAGGTCCCCAGAACACTGTTTGAAGCTAGACAGGTGGCAGGGTCCGCCACATATAAACACTTTGAAATTGTGTTGTCCTTTAAGGTCAGTTTGTTTATTCAGCTTATTCAGTCATGAAAACGAAGAGGGTTTGAATGCTAATGCTAACTTTAGCATGCTAACATTCTGATGTGTTGCAGGTTTGATGTTTACTATGTTCACCATCCTAGTTTCACCATCCTAAATTAGCTCCTTGTCAATGGTCTGTACCAAATGTTATGGCAATTGATCCAAAAGTTGTTCAGACGTCTAACTCAAAACCAGAAATGTCGACCTCATGGAGCCATTAGAGAAAAAGATCAGGATCACTAAAGTAAGTAGGATTCATCCTCTAGAAACACACACACACTATCGTGACTAAAAACACAGTACAAATAGTGTTAAATTCAGACTGCTTATTCATCCATTCTTATTATTTTTGCTCGTGCGGTGTGGTTTGTGCAAAAATCCAAACTAAGAATCAATTAGCACAAGACTGTGCTCAACTACTCAGGTCAGGATAGAGAGACAATTAGTGGATTAAACTGAAGCACTGACTCTCGTCAGGCTGAGTTCCCGACACCCAGAGGAGACGGGTGAGTTTTTCTGGCTCTGTGCCACGCTGATGGATGGAGGGAGAGAGTTCTCATGAGCAAGTGTCATCTAATCTAATCCAGGTGATTAGTCATGCATTCTCCTTTTCAAGGTGTGAGGCCCATTTTTTCCCCTCAAACTAGGGGCCAGGATACGTGATCTCTAAGTGAAAAGTATCAATGTTGGTTTCAGATGACTCGACGCACTCGTTCACAGAGACGGGCACGGACTGTCTGCAGTGTATTGTATGCACGAGAGCAGAAACAATGACGATAAGAGGCGAGGATACACTGTATGTCCTGAAGGCGACCCTCCTCACTGGCTAAGCTCCGAAATTCTTCTGGTCTGAAGGGAAGAAAAGGACAAATATTATTATGGTGACCGGTCAAAATGTTCTGTATGATTCAACATGTGTTTGACAAGCTTGACCAACACGTTTAACCGAGCAAGAGTCCAGACACTGACTCGCTATTCATTCTCATAACACGGAAAGTACTGCAATATGTTTTATCTCTTGAGGATGCACTCAAAACCAAAATGGTCTGGCCCATTCAGACTCTCCCTTTTGATCCCCTGTTATATTTAACAAACCATTACAATTCTGCGCTTTGCTACACAAAACATTGACTTCATATTAATCTACTTCACTTGTGTTCTTTCATAAATCTTGCTATTGGCCTGATTTGTGCTATCACGCTAGCCAAGTGTCTATTGAAGAAACCTGTGTTGTGATCTTTTGTCCTGATCACGAACATTTAGTACTCTACCATGATAAGCTGATGATCCTGTTTAGTCTTGTATCACATTCAAACTTAAAATTCTTCCATGTGGAGAGCATTTCATCACGTACGAAACAGCTGTAGGCAGAAAAAAAAGAGTTTATTAAACAGAAAGAAGAAGTAAAAACTTGGACCTCTGCACCTGTTATCTGTGTGTTTAAGTGGGTGACGGCGTATGCTCACATTGTGGCTGCACAGACACAAACAGACAGAGTGAGAGGTTAGGATGAACAATGCTGGCGTGTCTGATACATATGGACTTCTTTAGAGAGACTCCGAGAAGGCTCTATGTGTGTGTGCTCTCTGGGACACAGGGAGAGATCAGACGAAAACCAAACTTTCCAGCTCTCCGTCTCCCTCTCGCCCCTTATTTCTCCTCTTCATCTTCATTGTTCTTTGTCCCCTTCCTCCTCATTTTGTTATCGTACGCTTCCTGTTTCTGCGCTGCGTCCGTAATGCGGCGCTGTCATCGCGTCTTCCACATCGCTCCCTATAACAAAGAGCCGAAGATGAAAACTGTTTTTGTCCTTCTGTGTGTGTTTTTGTGCGTGTGAGGGAGCGCAGCAGCATGGCCGGGCAGAGAATGTTTGTTTACTGTGATGTGCTTACTTGCTCCTTTTGGCCCAAAGCACACTGTCATCACCGGGCATCGTATTGACAAAAGGCAGGCCAAAGTATGATTAATGACTGTCCTGTCTCTCTCTTGTTTTCTCTCCCTCTTTTCTCGGTTTTCTTCTTCTTCCTCTGTCTCTCCTTTCCTCCCCCTCAGAGGACCTGGACGACCTGAGGATGGAGGGTGTGACGGGCTTGGCTCCATCCGGCAGTAAATTCAGCCAGGGACGCAGCTCCTATCAGCCTGAACCGCAGGCCAAAGTTACACTCAACATCTGCTCGAGGTGTGCCAGGTAAATGTGTCCACCTTCTCTTATCTGGTGCCATAGAGAGAGTTTGTATCATTACTCTACAGTTCTTTAGAGCCAGTGTCTTCTTACGGGGCTTTGAGGGAATAGTTTGACATTTTGGGAAATTCTCTTGGCGTTAGCAACCTAACGTGCCAGACAGAAACACCTGGGAAGTGTTGGGAGAAAGGCAGGCATTTTTAAAAGAATACTTGTCAGGTGATTTGACGAGCGCTACCATTAGAGCCCACTCGTGAATCATTCATCTTTTTCATTGAGAAAAGCCTTCAGTGACGTTCTTTGCTCCTTTTTCAATGAAATAAACTCTCCAGTTCTGATATAACAGATGCTATAGCAGTTGCGCTAACCTCCGCTTACTATTGTTCCATCACATTTTGAGTTTAGCTCGTAACTTGTTTAAATTAACTTATTTTGTTTCTAAAAAAAAAAAAAAAAAACATTTGTTGGGTTCCTTCGAGTAACACTAAAGGGAGCATACACACAGTTTGAGAGTCGAGGCTCTAAGGCTTTAAATTATATGAATACAATTATACTTTTTATCTACAGTAAAATTGCAGCAACTACTGTAATCATTTACTTGCTTTCCATCATCCAAATGCACTCTTATCCCAGGTCATGACTCCTCCTTGTGCCCTACCCTCCTCTCCCCCACCCACTCTTTCCGCATCTGTATCAGTTAGCATACCTCAACATCCAGAACGGAGAATAATATCATGTTCGAAGTGCATTCCGGTGTCGCTTGTTTTCACAAATCAGCCCGTGCACTGATAATCGTCTCCATTATCACCCTTTCTCTCTTTATCACTGTTTTTCTCTTCTGACACATTTCCTGTTCCCCCTGATCCACAGCATCAGTCTTGCGCTCAGATTTCTGAGTGTTGGGTGTGATACCACAGGCAGGTGTGGGCAGGACTCTTCCTTGATGCCAGCCGAAGATAAACTGGTATCTGTTGGATGAGACGCCAGGCACACATCTGCCTGCACGGCCTCCTCTGTTTGGGGTTTGGAATTTGTTTGTTTCCTACTCTTCTTTCATTCACAGTGCTTATCGGTTCCACTCCACGCACAAGCTGCGGGACGTTGTCAGTGGTTGTGCAGGAGGATGAATACTATCTGTGGATTTTCTGTTGGCTGTTTATCGGCTGGATGTTTTTGAAGCGAATAGGTTATACATTCAGCTTATCATTGAGTCCCAGGTTCAGATCAGCGTCCGAGCAAAGCAGCATCTGTATCTGGAGATGTTTTTTGGCTCATTCGCTTTAGTTGTTTTCATGGCTGAAATGTCAGACATCTGTTCTCCTTCTCCGTCCTCCTCCTTTTCTTCTGCTTCAGTCCAAATTCTTGTTGCGTCCTTTTATAACTTGACCACAAAATCCTTCCCAAGTTCTACTGGCGAAGGAGTAGTGGTCGTTCAAAGTCATTTTTGGTGAGTGTAAGGGCCATAAACAGATCACTAAGCTGGAAAAGTGTTGCACGCATGGTATGCCTTTAGTGCTATTTTGGAGACACGTAATTCTGAAATCAGGAGTTCATGCATGCACGCACACTGATATTCATGAATCCACACATAAAACATGTGCGTGCATGCCTTTGCACGCATACACAGACGTCCTCTGTGAAGAGAAGACAGTGGAGGAAGAGGTCAGTGAGTCAGTGAGCAGTTTAGTGTGGGGTAATCCTAACAGAGACTGTATGCTGTGTGCTTTAGCACTCTGTCTTGATGGGATTGCCAGAAACACCATTCAAACACGTCTCAATATGGGGCCAACCTTTACACCGACCCTTTAGAACACTAACATATGTGGAATATTTACTGCCCCTATGTTTAACACCTGCAGACAATACTACTGTACAGATGTGACCTTGTGCTCAGGGTGAAGGTTTGAACTTATTTTTTTTACAGTTAGTTAAGTATAAATTTAAGGCCTATTACAATATTGGATGGATTCTTTCTGATAGTCGAGGGTTGTTAGCTCCAGTATGGAACTGTGAACACTGACCCAAGTAGGACAAACATTCCTCACATACCCATCACCCCTCAGGCTCTATTTCTCTGCATGTGAGCTCTGATGGGTCAGTGAGCTCAGAAGCATGTACGATGTTTTCGCTCCCTCTCGTTGTCGGTCAAACGAGACTGAGCCACTTGGCTTAACCATGTACCACCCAAAGCCAGGGAGAGGTGACGCTTACTTTCACACCCACAGCGTGAAGGCGACAACTCGATTCCTCCCCAGCGAACATTTATTAATTTCCAGCAGTGCTCCTGTATGTTTTCCACCTGCAACAGTGCTGAAGGTGTAAATTGATTACTGGAGGCTTAAATTACGCAAAAGTAAGGCTAACCCTAACACTTTTTTTAAGGAGACATTATAGTAAAGATGCAATATGTAAGAGTGTTAGACTTAAAACATTCAAAAATGAACTAAAATTATCAACAGAATGTGAAGAAATAACAGCATTAGTGTGATGTCAAAGAAGTCTATATTGTATTGTGGAGTTAGCATGCTAACAGCTAGCCCTGGCCCGACCCATTAAAAATAGTTAAATAGAATAGCTCAGGCCTCCGAAGGTGGCCGTACTCTACTGCAGAATCCTGGAGCCGCCTCTACTCTGTTGACGAGCGTTTTGCGTGTATCATTTAATGAAACGGTTGAATCTGATGTACTTGTGCTTTAGCTTACTTTTGCGCAAGGGGCTCCCGTTTCTCTTCCTATTCTCTTTTCTATTATTTTCTTTGAAATGAAGAATGCCACCATTGTATGAGACCTTTAGTTTCCAAGCAGTCTCAGAACAAGAATAGACTGACGAGTTTCAGGGGAAAGTTATTGTTTTTCCGGCTATTTTGAGACTATAATCAAACCCACAAATGCTGATGCTTTAGATACTCAACTAGCCTAAGGAGGCTAGTTTTATTGCTTCTTTGATCAGCACAACAGTTTTCAGCTGTGCTAACACAATTGCACAAGTGTTTTTTAATGGTTAATTAGCTCTTTAACGCAACAAACTTGGATTAGCAAACACAACGTGGCATTGGACCACATGAAAATTGCATAATTAAGTTTACATTTATGACAAGTAAGCCTTGCTTGGTAGTATCACCTCTCCTTTTGAACTGACTGACCCCAAACAAAAAATGTTCCCAGTGTTTAGACACCTCCCTGAATCATTGTCCCTTTCCTTTTCTTCAGTCCACACCAGCAAACAGTGCAGTCAGCCTGCCACTCCTAACTAGCAGTGGCAGGTCAGGAAACACACTGCTTCCTCTGGCTCTCTACTGGTCGGTTGAAGTGCAAAGTGCCGTGTGGCCTGTGTGTTGTGGGCATGTCTCTGTCTCTCGGGCTATAGCTGTGGTCACACCAGCATTACATCCACCTCCTTCATGCACCCGATCAGCTCTTTTAACGGCTGTGCACTCCTGCCACAAAACCTCCTGTGTGCAAACGCATCCCAGATCTTGGGATCAGTCCGGAGGAGTTGGCGATGTAGTCCAAGGAAATGGATAGATCTCCAAAAACCTCATTTGGGCTTGTAGCTCTCATTAAATTAATTGTTTTCATATCAGGAATGTACTGAGGGTATGATAGTCAGGACTTGCGGCTACAAACAGCTTTTATTTAGAGAATGTGAAGGCCTTGTGATAGTCATCTTGGGCATTTTTTAATGGTCTTATAAAGACCATTAAAAAGATGAGAAGACAAGGAGAAGGATGTATAAAGAAGGAAAGGAAATAGAATACACTTTAAAAAGCTGTGTTCTGCTTTTACTCTCATTGTAGAGGTAGAAACCAAACGTCCCTGTGGCTGAGAAGGAATGCAGCTGTGCCATAAAAGCACATGGATTGCTTTCCTTTGTCTTCAGCTAATGGTCGTGCCAATGACATGGTAATAGCATGCAGCTAAAAAAAGTGTGTAGTAACAGTTCATATGTGGTATGGTTTACAGTTTTTAAAAACATAAGGGAGAAAAAATGAAGGTCGTGTTTGATTCCACACTGATGTTGAAGTGTGTGAATTAGTGTGTGTGTGCAGTGTGAAAGCCATGTGTGACATGTTTATCTTCCCACTGAAAAGACATTTCAATCGCATGTTTTTCTTTCAACAGTGTTGGAGGAACTATTCATATCCTTTTCTTTTGACAATGCAGTGAAAGTATGGAAACAACAGTGCAACACCACTGTCGCAAATACAAATCCCAGGTCTGTAACAATTTGTCAGGCGTAATGTACGTGCTAACTACAAACAAAACTCATTACAGTGTTATGTGTTGAAAACTTGTATTTTGAAGTAAACACGTTGGTAACGCTGTGATCCTACCCTCTCACTGAAGTTACATAGTGCAGAAACAAGTGATGGGGGGGTCTAATAATTGATTAGTCGACTGATTGTTTCAGCTGTACTTTTATAGACTGTTGGTCAATTTAATCTAGAACAAACATCATATTTTACAAACTCTTCATATTGCAATTATTTTGACAGGTATTACGATTGTGATATGATTCATGATAGATCAATATCTCCCTCTCAGTTGTGGTGGAGTAGAAAGTGGCATGAAAAGAAAAGGCTCAAGTAAAAGTAACTCAGATTTGTTCTTGGTTAGATCCTACAACTGTCTTTCACCCACAGGTTACTTTCTTGTCGCAGGAAAACTTAAGTCTTTCAGTATCTTAAGGAGACTGCCAGATCTCTCAGACCTGCTTCCATTTCCAAGCTATAGGGGTTTGGAATACGTTTTGATAACTGATGACCGATTTAAGGGGAAACGGAGTCTGTGTGCCGGCTTTTTATAGTTTTGAGTGAAGTGCTTCTTGCTTCTCAAACAAGTGAACTGTGTACAACTGTATCAATACACCACATGTGCTTTTGTTTCATATCAACATACTAAGGACCATTTCATTTTTATTTTCAGTGGGACTAAAGCCGTGATGATTTGATAAGATTTGTGCCCCAAAACTGACCTCCTGTGTTCTTCTTTTCTCAGTCCCACCCCAGATTTTGCAGAAGAAGAGCTCATAAACTCACTAAACACTTCCTCTTTGTCTCATCACCTCAGACTGATAGAGACTTGCTTGTCTTTTCGTTATCAGGCATTCAGTTTCCAAACATGCAATCTTACGGCTGAAAAATGCAGATGTCAGAGATTATTTAATGTGTACAGTAGTGTATTTGTGTTGCGTGTCGTCTCCAGGTTGCAGGGGGACAGTCTATCAGACACCAGATCTGAAGAGGAGCACAGGCCTCACATATCTGAACAAGCTGTACCTGACATCTCCTGTAAGTTTCACAACACAGCTCAAATTCAAAGTAGTTATTATTCTTTTTTTTTTTTACATTTTTGTGGTCTCATGCTCTCCTCTGTGTTGTTCTTTTTTTCCTGTTTGTGTGCGTCGTCTGGAGCAGCTCCATTGCCCGGGGTGGACACAGTGGCGGGGCGGTTGCAGGAATGCGAGGCCTTGTCTCAAGTGTCAGCCTCTGTAAGTGTCCTCCCAAACATCCATCACCAAACAATTAAGATCACTTTACAGCCATCAATTACCATGTCGCTCTCTCCTCCTCAACCTCTATTGTCTCGAGAGTGAATGAAAAACCACCTCGAGCTTCTTGTTAATAGGATGGGACCCAAGCAAAACTGATCCATCTTTATGTGGGCATTTCAGCTTACACAACAGTCGAATAAGTGATAGCCAAATCAGAAATCTCCCTGTATCATTTGCTTATATCTCAGGGCACTTGTGTGTGATCTGAAAAGTTTGAAATGAAAAGAATATCGTGTGACACGGCAACAATTGAGGCTGATTTAGGAGTTTTAGACAATAGAGCTAAATATTTATGGCTTGCGGGAGTACACACAGTTTTGTTCAACAGGAGGATTGCGTGATAACCTCACATGCTTCGGGGGGAGAAATCTATAGAGGCCTAATGTGGTACACGCCAGACTCCGACACAGGCAGACGCTCACATGCTGTTAATAAAGCGGCGAGCGAAGACGCCGGTACCTTTTGTATAATTACCCACCAAAAAAAAAGCCGATACCTTTTTTATAATTGCCCGATCTAAGTGTTAGACAAGGAATTTTACGGCGTTCTCTAAAGAAAAAAGGGGTTTGGAGCCAAGGCATTGCTCCGTGTGCGGAGCAGATGCAGAAAGGCTCCAGACTAACTGGGAGCAGACGTTTAGAAACAGAAAGAATCAAAGCCTGTAGTCGGAAGTCTGACGGATTAGGCCAAATGCACGAGCCACTATCGAGAAATTAGAGAAACTGTGCAATTTAGAACATTAGACTGAATTATACACATTTTTCCAATTGTTTCAAGTGAAAAGGTGTGTGTCAATTTTATCAATGCATAACATCTAACACACCCTAGATCTGATGTCCTCACTACCACTGACCTTCACATCCACTTAGAGCCAGCTTCATTTTGCAGCTGCTTACACCAGAGGACTAAACACTACATCTCCATAGGTTAAGCCCTGTCTGGCACACTTAAGAACAAGGTACTAATGTGTCCCATATGGAAACCACGAGTGCAAACGTCTACTGTCATCTACTGTAGCTAATGTGCTTGTTTTGTGTTTAATTGCTTATGCTTTGGCTGTCTTTGAAAGGAAAATGCAATTTGTAAGAGCTTGTTAGTTTAACTGGTCCTTCAGGGACTCGTGGGCCACAATCACTAAACGGTATGGAACAATAATGAAATGCTTTTATGAGCTTATTTGGGAGAAAACACAATAGTTGAAGTCATCATGAGAAATAACTCCAAATTGTTATAATTACTTATTATTTAATGTATCTCCTGCTGCAGTTCTTGGTTTGTGTGTTTGTGAGAACACTTGTGTCCTAGAAAAGTGTCCCAGTTGTTTCTTCACTTGTTGCACTAGTTATTTGTGTTAAAGAAAGGACGCATGCAACTTTTTCAGGGTTTGAACCTGTGAAGTCGTTTTTAATTATTAGCACATTTAATCATGCATGGCTGTCGTTAAGTGAAGTATGCCTCACATTGTATATTGCCCTGGTTTGGGCAGTAAAAGGTTGGCGATGTTGGAAAGTAAACACTGTTAATGGTTATCATTATTAGTCCGACAGGCCCCCTGCCTCTGCCAGCTCCTTTAGGTGATAATTGCCCCATAAAGACAAATACTTTCCTAAAGCAATCGCCAGAGCAAATTCCCCAAACAGTTCTTCTATAGTTTCCTTTGTAAGTGTTAAATGATATGTTTTAATCAAATTTAGCTCAGAGCTGTACTGTAGGGGTGTTAACCATCATAAAATCTGCCAGGGGAAACTGTTCATTTGTATGGTAGACATAAGATAATTAGTGTGATGCAATGCCATGTGTGTGATACAATGCAGAGCCGTTGTGATGGCTTATTTTTGTTTCCAGGGGACTTTTGGCAGAAATTCAGCCGATACACTGTATGGCTTTATGTATTTGGCACCAGTCTGCTCCTCACACCTCCACAGTCATGCAAGCATGGTTATCCTCTGAGCAAATCCCTGTGATTTTACAGCGTAGCTCTAGTGCAAGTTTTATTCCTCCGAAAGTCCAATTGCAACACTTTTTTATTCTTTGATTTCAACCTAACAAAAGTTAGAGCGGGTTGCAAAATGTTTGATGTCAGCCTTCAGGCTTAGTGAACAGCATAAGATACAATTCAATGAACTTGTAAGTATATTTTGTTTTAATATTTCAGTAAAGCCCCAATAATTAATTCAGTGAGAAGGTAAGATAACTTAATAATAGTTAAATACCTTAGGATCAAAAAGTCTGAGACCACAAGGCAATATACGTCTACTTTGCATTAGTTTCAACTGTTATACTAATTTTTCAATAAAAATGATAATATATGCTTAAAAGTTTGAAAAATGTACATGACTTTCAGAATGTCTTAGTACTTGTGATTCCCCTCTGCATGACAGCATGCACTTGAGCTGGCATGGACTCCACGAGTTTGTGCAAAATCTGATGTAACCGTCACCTGACCTAGACTCCTCTGAACATTTATAGGGGCACTTGAAAACCGTCAAAGCCAAGCAGTCTGTGACGTCACAAGAAGCTGGTTTGAACACTGTCACATCATGAGTCAGCAGGTTTTACACAAACTTGTGGTGTCCGTACCAGCTTGAGTGCATGCTGTCACTAAAGCAAAAGGGGGACATACCAAACATGTAATTGACATTTTTCAAATATTTATATTATTTTCTTTTAAATAATGAAGTTGATACTATCAATTTTAATGTCAGCAGTGTCAGTATTTTAACAAGTGGTCTCAGACTTTTTTACCCTACTTTTCATACTTCAGCATTGAGTGGTCTGCTAATTATAGCTCCTACTTAGAAGGCTTTTGGTTGGTGACAGATTGTTTGATTGATGTTGTTGATGACTCTTCATGTTTATTTTCAAGATTATAATTCCCATCTCTCTGATATTCAAAACTCCACAAACAGTATGATTTCCTAACAAACTATCCCCTCATTTGCCCTTTGCTAGTTTTTACTCCCATTGGCACAATCTTTAATTTTCCCCGCTGGCAGTTTTCCTGTGACTGAGGCATAGACAGTATGTTATACAACCTGTCTTTGTAATGCTTGAATAAAAGTCTTAACTGTGTTATTGTCAATATCCTGTTTGCTTTTGGCTGCGCTAGCTCAGTGGTTGGGCCGGTGAGCCCTGTATACAGTCCATAAAATCCATTAGGTGATTCTGCTGTGAGCCAAAACAACAGGAACTCATTAAAAGCTGAGTGTTACTCCTCGTATCCCTCAGCCTCCCATGGCTATGCAAGCCACTGCAGAAGGGGCTACAACAACACAATAAGTTTTCTGGAAAACATATAGTATCTCTTGTTTCTAACAGTTAAGTTTAATCGACTGTTTGAATCCCAGTGTCCAGGAACATAGACCTTTTGATTACCTAAAAAAAATAACTTAATAGCAGTGGTCTGTGCTTGTGTGCTCTCAGGACTTATGATCTTGCCCTGCGTGTTTGAAGGGCTGGTGATCAGCATAATCAAAAACTTTGTTGTTTGGTTACAATAAAAATAACTCAGTGCTACAATACACAATGTTCTCTATCAACACATGTGCATATCAACTCCTTATGCCGACAAGTTCACATCTGCCAGGATGTTCTCTTCTTCACTCAGACATCAGCTCATCCGTCACCCGATTTGACGAACGGAGTCCTCGCTGGGCTGCCAATGGCCTTTGCTTCTGATTTTTCACATTTTGGATGTTTTTGCGATCGGAGCGTAAACTCATGAGATAAAGTCTGGTGTGTGGCAGTGGCAGTCATCCAGTCATCCTTCCTAAAAATTCAATTGTATTTATTACTCTCATTCTGTTTCAATCTTCCTCTCTGCTAGAGGAGATGCCTCAGCTTTGGATGAGTCATAGGAACAAAAGGAAATGTTTTCACTTTCAAGCTTGTAGCTGCTGCAATGGAATACAGACTGAAAACAATGACCAGTTGTGTTTTGAAAGAACTACATTAAGCTTATTGCCTACAGCTCGTATCATCCAAAGGAACAAGTAGCCCCAATTCATCAGTGTGCCCAGTTAAAGGCCTAAAAAAAGTAAGACCACAACAAGAGAGTCCATCAATAGTGCTTTGCAAAGCCAGCCCAGCCATGTCCACGTCTGAGCTCTGTGACTGCATGCACGCATCTCCAGCAGTCCTTGTTGTGTGGAGGGCAACGTTGGACCAAACCCCAGATTGTGGTGATTATTACTGCTGACCACACACGTATAGCTGCACACATGCAGGCTATAAAATATTTAACTCTGAACTTCCACTCCTGCTTTTCCTTCTGTCTTGTTTGCTCTCAACATGGAATCAATTTGGCAGGACCCTTGTTTGTTAGGCAGGCAGAAGCATCACCAGAGGGTTTTTCCCTGTTCTCTTTTCGTTTTGTCATACTGGGAGGGAGATTATACAACTTGGGTTTTGCGCCACTGACATTAATATACTCATAAGTCATTGCAGAATCATAGCCACTCTTTATTGTAGAGATGAAAAGGCACTCCGTCTCTTGTCTTTGTCTCCGTAGATTAAAGCATTCAATGTAAGCATCCAAACAAAGGAACAAACGTTTGACTCATTTGCGCTCATTGTCGCTGATAAGGACAGTGGCTGCTTTAAACTATAGTGAACGGATATCGCTTTTCATCACTTCATTGTGCCTCTTAAGTATGTAATCAGGTCCAGTTTTTGCTCAGTGTTTTATTTTCCTGCCCTGTCTACTGTGTGGAGCCTTGCTGTCTTGCACATGATTTTTTAATCTGCACCACTACGGTACGCTGTACATGTTTACGTCTTCCAGGTGACTCTAATATGTATGTAAATATGTTTGCCCTCACCAAACTTGATGAACAACAGTCATTTTGATTGTAATGTCTGTTTATTTATTGATGTTATCTAGGGAGGTGAATTGTTTGCAGACCCAGTATATCCTGTCATTTCTGTTGTGTACCAGCGGCCTCAGCCTCCGGTCTGCAGTCTCCAGGATATATGGTCCTGATTACTGTATAGTCTTTCCCTCAGTGGACGGAGGAGATTGAGGGCAGACATGCAAATGTTAAGCTGTAGGCACTGCTGATAAATGAAATGCGTTGCGTATTATATCATGTGGTCTTATGCCAGACTTGGCTTTCTTTCTTTTTAAAAATATAACCTTTAACCTTTTCCCAACCACCGTCCGGCTCGTTCACTAAACAATACGAACATCGCTAACCAAATATGCTAATGCCTTAATTTAAGTTTATAGTCATATTATACATCGTTGGAAACCATTTCAAGATAACTCCTCATGAGCAGGGTACAATGTGATCAGACTTCTGCAGATTAATACCAGAAGCATTAACAGAGTTTCTGACAGCTTGGGGAAGAAATTCAGCTTACAGCCTTTCAAAAGAGCCCGTGCTTGTTCTCCAAATGGTTCAACAACAGCTTTGAATGTGTGAATATACGCTTGAGGTTAGTTTTACATACATTTCCAAGAATAAACAGGTTAACATAAACTAGGTGAAGCCTTTACAAAAGAATCATAGGCGTAGCACCTTTTATAATGTAATCACATACAGTATTTTAAAGCTTATTAAAAAGCATTTGGGAAACTTAAACGATGAATCTGTTGGTGGCCTTGTTTGCCAGAGCTGAGAAGACCCAGAGTGAGAGCAGGACAAGATGATGTAATGCTGTTGGATTTGGGGGGATACCACCAAAGAGAAAGAAATAAAGTTGGGGAGGGGACTCAGTTGTAATGTTCAACCCGCCTCGATGTTTTATGAGGGCTGTAATTAAGGATTGGCTTGTGGTGTTGTGGTCCTGCTGCCACAGAGGGCCTCATGCATCTGACAGGCGCAAAGATCAATGCCATAGACCCTGGGAATCCTGCTCTGTCATTTATCAGAGGAGAGCAACTTAACTTGTTTTTCACCCTACCTCTTCTTAGGAGGCACACTGGAATCCTGAAATCATAAAATCGGCAGCCTTTTATATCCCAGGTTTATCTTTAAGTGTTGGTGGATGACTGCTCCGTATGTATATCACCAGATCTCCCAGGGCCTTTCTCTGTGTCAGCACTATGTCAAGTCAACTCTGTCTCTCATTAAGTGCTTAGCACATCAGATGATGTAAGCGCTGGCATCGGAGGTATCATAACTTATCTAGTGTAAACCAAACTTACAGGAGGTAGACCTCTTGCTGACAGATTTTATGTCTCACCTGTGCTCCAAGCTCACGTGTACTTGGTCCACTGGCTTAACAGATCATCTGGCCACTTGTGTCCCATCAAAGGAATAAATCGGAGGATTAGGCATGCTGCCATTTTAGGACTTGGCAACCTGAGTCTGCCTAACAGGTCCCTTTCCAGATCATACACTTGGCCAGCGAGAGGTACGAGCAAAAGAGGCCAAAAAGGCCCCTATAAGTGGTCCAATCTGCCTTTTTAGAATTTATTTTCTCTCATATGCTTTGGAATATGATCATCTTCATTTTAGTATAATACCAATATCATGCGCCCTTGAACTATCCAAAATGGCAGATTTATTGTTCTTTAACTGCTGGTGTAAGTTTGCTGCTGTCAGGCTATCTGCCAACAGACCAGTGTGCATACAAGCTCCTATAGATTTACTGATAGTTAGACAAAAATGCTCTGAACCACTACTGACAGTCTATCGTCCCGCATTCACTAAACAGATTGCACTGCATGCTCCAGGCTTTCATCTACACTTGCTGTGGTTTCTTGTGTTTTTCTAAAGCCTATAAAATAATAATTGCCCCCTTTTTTTCCAGCAGATATGGCTCGGATATTTCCAGCAATAGCTGAAAATTATATAAAGAGTTAATTGAAGGGTCTTTGGTCTAATGTGACTTTCTCTCTTTTCTGTTCCCCTCGCTAACTAGCGTCAGGCTGTCTGGGAGACTGATCTGAAGGCTGTGAGAGGTGGGAGCTCTGTCGGGCAGACGGGCCTGCTACTGGGTGACTCCCTCTTTTCTAAAGAGCTGGAGAACATGGGCAAACAGCTCGCTGGTAGGCACTTCTGTGTGGTGTTCATGTATGTGTGCTGTATAGGAGAGCATCTGTGTATTATTTATTAGTGACTTTAATGATGAATAGAATGGTTGGATCAGATACTTTCTTTGGAGTACAAAACATAGTCCACACTGTGCAAATATTTTCACACACACACGCACACACACACACTTTGAACTACAGAGACTTATGAAATAGAAAGGGGCTTTGAGGGCACTAAAGGGGGTGAGAGCGGCTAAAGAATGCACAGCTTTTGGCCAAAGGATTTTCTTGGTTAATTAAAAACTGATCTTCCTGCTAAAATGTGTCAAGACTAAATAGAAAAACTAATTAAAGTAATTTCCACATGCCAGGAATTTATCTCGGCTTCAGCTTTGACAGTTTCAATCAATAACTCTCCGCTGAGTCACAGTGCTGGAGACAGATTTCATCTGACAAAATGGAATTTGTGTGGCATTTTGGAAATGATTTTATTCCTAATGCAGTTCAAGGCTCGTCTTTGATTTACGTGCCGTCTGGACGACTCCGAGACTGCTTTTGTTGTCATGATGATCAAGCGTGTATCCACTTATGATTCAGATGAAAGCCCAGAGTGGAGGCCAGAGGGAATGTCGCCATTTCATCATGTGTCACCCACTTGTTTGTTTATGCTTGTCCTCCCACTCTGTTTGACAGCATCACTGTGTGTAAAGACCTCATATGTGTCTTCACATACCAGACTTATACAAAGCATACTGGTTCTACTGTACGTAGTGAACCTATTACTGTCACCCAACAACTGCTCTGATCCTCTCTGCTCGACAGCACTGAATGCACTGGTTTCCTTAGAGCCTACAGAAGAAAACAGCACGCTGGTGTTCGGAGGAACAATAAGAGGAGTTAACAACACACTCAGTTTCATCCCAGAGCTCCTCAGATGGCATTAATTTCTGGTTGTTTTACATTGAGTTACTGAATGTTCAGCCCCAAGGGCTCCCACCAGGCAGTTCAGTGAAGCTGTTCAACAAGCTAATTCAACTCTTTCAAGCCTTTATTAGCTGCTAATACTTTCCATGTTTGGAGCCAGAGCCTCACTTTTCATCTTATATTGTTACCCCAATTATGTGGTTGTGAAATCACAGCTTCTCTGTCTTTCATGTTCAAATTAATATTTTTTTTTTTAGATTGGTAATTTCCTATATCATTGCCGATGCAATTAGTTTTGGGAATATAAACATATTATGATTATTTTCCCCCATTTCACAACATGCCTAAATTTTTGGTCTGTACTCACACAAAGTATTAAAGGAGACCTATTGTGCTTTTTCCATTTGTTCCTTCCCTGCAGTGTGTTATATATGTTCTTGTGCATGTGAAAGTTAAAAATCTCAAAGTCCGCACCAACAAAAGTGCCTCTCTCCCACTGAAAACGCTGCTCCTGAAATGCCCCGTCAGTAGTCTCGCCTTAGATTCTGTGACTTTGCGACATCACACTTCATCACAAGGTCACACATCCATAATTTATGCATATCAGCTAGTTTGGCATGTAAGAATTAATTTAGCACAGCTGCTCTGTTGTTGTTGATATGCTGGCTCTGGCATATTTGAGCTGACCAATCAGAGGACGTTGAGTAATCAGGAGTGGGGGCCTTAAAGAGACGGGAGCTAAAACAGAGCGTTTCAGACAGAGGAGGAATACAGTGCTGCAGCACTGGACAGTATGAGAAAACTGACATGTTTTATGGACCTGAAAATGAGCATATGACTCCTTTAAGGTTCAATGCCCCATCTGAGTAGCACCATATTAGAAATGTGTGCTTCAGCCCATATTTGTACTTGATTTATCTAACCAAGGAATGGCTAGTATTTTAATTTCTTCAAGCAGGCAGCATATTATGTTGTTGTAAGCCAGCAGATGAAATTCAGACAAGCGATATGTAATTAGCGCTTGAGTTTATTTTCAGAGGAGGGGCCGAATAAAGTTTGCATGAGCTCTAAATGCTTGTATAGCGTGCTGTGACCCTGTACTCTCTCACCACGTGCAACTGCTGCTTGATCAAAGCCTAATAGATTAGATCTGTTTCTATTTCTTCATGTCTCCTTCTCTCTGTCTTACTCTGTCTCATTTTCTCCCTGTCTTTCTTCTTCCCGTTCCTATTACTGAAAGACTGGATCAGAACTTCTCAAAGGTTTATTCCAGATGGATTTTGATGCTCCCTCTTTGATGTCGAGGAGCCGTCATTTTATATCAGCGTCTGTGTCGTGGCTTATAGTTTTTCTTTGTTAAACACAGTCACCCGCATAGACTTTCAAGAGGAGGCTGCTTACGATGCTATCTATTAGTGCCAGGAAGTATGGGGGAAGCAACTGGTTTACAATAAAATCATGAGTGGAGCAACCATTTACGGATGTAAGAAGGATTTTCAAACAAAAACATGTGGTGTTTATCAATTTACTGGTAAATAGCTTGAGATGAAAATTCTACGTCATGGTAACAGATTACTAATGAAGATATCCTGTTTACGATATAATGATAACATCACTCATGGTGTGGGTGGTTAAGGGCTTTAACTGGGACATCATCATACGTGGACCTGTAGTTTAAACCAATATTTCTTCTGTATATAGTGAGTATTTCACTGCTATCCGGAGGCACTGGACCCCCAGCAAATCTCATGGTTACCATGTAGCTTTTAATCAGAATTGGGTTCAGGTTTATTGATGAGTAGGTTTTCACATAGAAATTTGCCTTGGTATATTGGTGCATAACATGGGAATGTGCAAAAGCTCACAGTTTTAGAGGGATTCAGGGGCAGAAATAGAATAAAATATTCATAATTATGTTTTTCACTAGTGTATAGTCCTTTGAAACTAAGAATTTATTATATGTTTTTATTACCTTTAGAATGAACCTTTCATTCCCACAGAGGTGGCAGGTCCTCTTCCACCACCATGTTTCCACAGTAGACCAGAGTGGACAAACCAAACATGGGCAATAGAGAGGACCTTGAGCGTTTTTTAGCAGCCCCTGTAGGGGACGGTCCAATCCACAACCTCACTGCTAGATGTTGTCAGCGCACTTTATTTTGAAAGTCTAACCCTGCGTTGTATATTATGCATTGTTGCTAACTTGACCGTAGAGCCATGCACGTGCAAAACTGACCCTAGAGGGGTTGGCAGTGTCATAGTTGGGAGTGAGAACATGTTGCAACTTCATAACAAAGTTTCTTTATGGTTTGCAATGTTACACACTGCAGGACTGCCATCACTGTGGGCTGATGTTATGATGTGCCCTGAACATCCCACAAAGTTAATTATCTTCCATTTTACAGTCAGAACTAGACCAGCAAACACCAAGTTGTATCATGCACCTTTACCTTCTTGTTATTGAGAGAAGTAACATGTGTAGAGTATACTCGGGTTAAAGCAACACAGACACAATGCACGTGTGCAGGGCAGTAGGCAGTATGTGCTCTGCATTGCGTCTAAGGTTGACCTCCATGCAATCAGAGCTGATTAGGCACAGAAACAGCCATCACATTATGCATGACAGAGAATTGAATGCATTTGATCCCTAAAGGATTGTATACAAAATGGTCTGGAATAGATTACAATCCAACTAAGTAATGTCCCAAAGCAGACTTTCAGCTTTGCATCCTAATTGGATTTTTGTTAATGAATGGGACCATATGCGTGACATTTATGGATGGAAAAATGTTGTTTGTGCAGGAGGTGAGCACAGTGTTCTCAAAAACAAGGAAGTCAGGGTTTGTGAAGTGCTTGTCATGCTTCCTTTTGTTATTTATTTAAAGTCACACGTATCCAAAAAATTACTCCCCTCTGATGAGTCATTCCTGAAATTATCCCTCTCAAATGATAAGTCCCAGACTGGTTTGTTGAATCCCAATTGCCAAGGTCTTAGACAAAGGCATAAAACACGGAAAAAATGAGCCAGATGTTGATCGTAGAAGTTGGCAGCGTCACTACTTTCACAAACACAAATGTTTTCGAGACTACCAGTGAGGCAAACAAATGTGTTTTTGTCAGGAACAGGAACATTTCTCTACCAGGCTCTGAGTACTGTATATCAACTTGGAACCTTTTCTGACAGAGGAAGCTGGATTCACCACAATTTACAAGGTCTATAAATATTGTCATCATTGCCCAGAATAAGGATTAAAGCAAGCAGTCTCGCCCACTTTAATGCTCAGTAAAGTTCGTGAATCATCAGTCTTGTCGGACATATACTAACCTCACAGCACAGCCTCTGAATAGGTCATAAAAAATAAGCCTGACTTTACCTCGGAATCTCTTAGTCCATTAACCAGAGTTATATGGGATTTGTTTTACAAGTTTCAACATATTCATTTAAATGTGTCGGGGGGGGGGGGGGGAAATAGAATTTAAATGATGACATCATAAGCACTCAACCCTTGTGTTACTGTATCTATCAAAATCTGGATGTTGACTTGCATTATCTCCCCTTTTTTCCTGCAGAGGTTGAGAAGGACCTGGCCAAGCTGGCAGAAGTAGGGAAAATGACCACTCGGAGCACCAATAATCCGCACAGTAGCCTGCTCCACACCCCTCTGCGCCACAGAACACTACCCGACACACTGCCTCTCACCAGCCTGCTCTCTAGACCCCAGTCTCCAGCCGGCAGCCTCTCAGGCGGCAGCCTCTCAGGCAAGCCCTGTGGTGTGGGCCTACCTTTGCTCAGCCCCAAGCCCACCTCCCTGGTCATGGGTCGAACTCAATCTCCCAGCAACTCCGGGAGCCGGACTCAAACCCCCAGAACGCCCAGCAGGCCTCTGACCCCAAATAGTTTACTGACACGCTCCACCTTTAACACTGGATCTCATAAAGAGGTGACCTTCAGGAGGTCGCGGAGCCGCCCTGTGACACCCACAAGTCAGCCCATGCACCCCCGACCGCTGCTCACCCCTCCTGGACTAAGCACTACAGACAGCCTTGGTGCCAGCCTACGGGCCTATCTGTCTGAGGTAAGAACCAAAACTGAGAGTTCAACATTAATCACCAAAAACACTTTTTGTTGCTCACTGTTCAGAGATCATACAAGCAATAATGCATGACAAAGTGTCCTTGTCAATTTTGGGAAATGTGTTTACACACTTTGTTTCAGAGAGTTACATGAGAAGACTGACAACACAGCTGCTATTCAAATCATCTGCCCCCTCAAGTGGTTGCCAGTTTGTGCATTAGCTGATGTTGCTTACGCTAGCTAATGGTGCTAACGTTAGCAAGCAACCGATTGCTAACGTTGTTAACACTAGCTAGCAAGTAGTAATGTTGCTAACGCTAGCTAAAGTAAATTTCGCTAAAGCTAGCTTTCAGGACAGTATGTTGGGAGCACACTGTGAATTCAGCCTTTCTTCCGTTTTTTTCCCCCCAAAACTGGCAACTACCAAGACAGTTTTGTTCGCTGATGAAACACGGATACCATGTGATACCGACTGCGTTATACTATTGGCTGACAAACCGAAGCTGTAACCAACTCGTCTACCTTTTGGTCAGAAAGCGAATAAATGCATTAGCCAAAATATTGATATGGTCCTTTTGCTGACACAGTATCTTCCATGGTGTGTCATTAAATTCTACATATTACATCTTAGCTAGTCCTCGTGTAAGATTTATCTCCTGTGAAATAGATCAAGCACACTGTGTGAGTAAAACTGTCTTAAACTTTGGGTCATGGACCTGAAAATCACTCCAACTTTCTTGTAATGTTTATTATGGTGAGCGTGAACTTGTGTGCTGACAGTCAAACAGGCTCACTGCCCAAGTAAAGCTGGCTGTAGAACACGAGAGCCTTTACACATAAAGATTATGACTGAGAGCACCAGAACACACTATATCACACATGTGCATACCCTCACGCACACGCATACATGCACTCTTCGTGTGGGGTTTACTGGAGAGCCAGGGAGGTCCATACAGTAGTATGTCATTTCATTGCGGAAAAATGACTCTGGCATAAAAGGAAAACTTTCAATGGGATTTCTTTTCTTATATTGCTTTCATGATTTACTTAACAGCGGCGCTGTTAAATATGAGACCTTTTTGAAGGCTTTATTAATAGTGGGCAGGGATTTTGCAGTCCCTCCGTTTACTCTTTGACAGTTATGCTAGTTGACACCTAGTGAGATTATCCACAACACCAGTGCACAGAGTCTGCTTTTATTGAGGCCACCTGGTCCCATGTAGAAGGACTAAAGGCCCTAAAGGAGGCCTGCTTAGAGAGTCATGAAATCCTGAACCTTTTTAAATACTGGATGTACAGGAATGACTTCTTGACTACTTGTGCAGTTATTTCAAGGATTGGGGCTCTGTCATCCCACCATTCAAAAATAAGAAGACAAAAAAGGCTTTTGCAGGTAGCATGGGCCATTTTGTTTTACTTAAGTTTTGTCCTGAAGACCCTGCTGAAAAGCTTAAGATGGTAGCTGGTTTTTACACAAGTCTTGGCTGGTGTTAGGCTGGTGTTGTTTGTTTTACCAAGCTGGTCTAGCTGGTCATCCAGCCTAACCAGCCTGGTTGGTCTAAGATGTTTTTTCTTCAGCAGGGCAATTAAAGGTGCAACATGTAACAAGTTGAACATTTTTTTAAAAATAACTAAAATTATAAACAGAATGCAAAGAAGATTACTGAAGATCATGCTAACTGGCTAGCACTGGCCCGTCACAGTCCAAAGCTCCTAGCAGTGTAAACACCAAGACTCTCACAATGCTCCGAGCTTCCAGGTCAGACCGCTAGCTGCATGGCTAACTGAACTAACTAGCTCATGGCGGCTACAGTAAGCCTCAGTTAGCGGTCATTCTGGTGATATGCTGCCCCCTATTGATTTGAAGTATGAATTGACATGTGGCCAACTCTTACATACTGCAGCTTTAAGTATAATATGATGTTGCTCCTTTTCATGGGCTCATTGCCACTTGTAATGTAACACCATCATAGCCTTAAACAGGATGAGGAAAACCGCAAACTGTCTGATGACATTTTGAAATTAGATTAGATTCAATGTTTAAAATCTGAATACCATATTTGTTGACATACGTTTGCCTTACATTCACTGCAAGACCTTGAATAGATGAACAGATGGATACATTAGCAGAGAGGCCTTGTTTTTCATGTCTTCCATTATGTCTATTCTTGTCCTTTTTTCCACATCAGGATGAGTTTTACCAGCAGTTACAGGCCATCAGACAGCCTTGGCATATTCCCAGTGACACAGACAGTGACATCCTGGAGCCTCCAGAGCAGGATAAAAGTGAGTAACCTGCCTTGCCCTTCCTTCCTTCTGTAGTTTCCCTCTATTTTAAACTGTACATTTGATTATTTATCACCTCATTCAGGTTCTCTTTACTAGAGAGAGTTGCTGTGCGTTCCACAAAGCCACTGAGTTGAATCCGCACTTCACAAATCTGACAAATTGCAGCTCTAATGTTTTTACCTTCCTACTTTTTTTTTCTTTATTAGACGTGAGTTAATTCACTTTACGACTGTGAGTAACAACGCGGCTATAGCTCTATTAAAAAGTGACGATTAATGTGCGAATATTTCTTGTAAAATTTTGAGGTGAAGCATAAGGGCTGATGCGAGAAAATTTCCACATCTCACAGTTGGGTGAAATCCTGGGGGGTCTCATAGGGGGGAAATGTTATGTCATGTAAAATGTTCTTTCCTGGCATCGTGTAAGAGATACATCTCGATCAAGATCCAGTCAATAGACTTGAATGGTTCTTTCTTTAAGTCGTAAATCTTGTCATAGTAGTGGTCTGGCTGGGATACAGTACAGCACATTACTCTGGCTTTAAACATGACAGAAGTAGATCAGACCTCCTTGAATATTCTGGTCCATAAATCACATGACTGTATATGGCAAAATGGTCTGATTGTCGGAGGCTTGTAGTTCTCAAATCACTGAGGTCCACTAACAAACTGACAAATTTATGCTCTCTTAACATTGGTAATATATGATGCAACTTCTCTGATCTTCTGAATTAAAGTGTAAGATTTGTCCTGATGGAAGCACTAAAAAACATAGGCCCATTAAAATCAATAGGGGTTTTTTTTACGCCTGGGATTAGGAATGTTTTTAGTTGTTTTTCAGTTTATAATTTATTAGGTTATTATGGGATATGGTCTGCGATGTTAATTGTTTGAAGCGGAAAGCTTAGAAGTGTAAAGACAGTCCACAATGCTAAAGGTTCATGATCTGGGGAACACCAATGTGCTCATTTAAAGTGATGGTGATCTACCCTGACTTTGGCCTAGTAACATGTCACAAAGTGGCCAAAAACATTTTGACTAATCCTCTCGGGACAATGAACTTCCATACTTAATTCTATGAACATCTAGATGTCAGAGATAACTTCTGGACCACAGAGTTTGTCATTTCACACAAATTTCACACAAAATTCATTGTAATCAGACCAAGATTCTTGCTCTGAACCAACGTGTCGGTTGGGCAAGCGAAGCAAAGGCCTAAGCAACAGACTGGCTGGCATTGCAATATGTAAATCCAACCACTACTGGCGCAAAAATGCCAACTCTGAAGTTAATTTATGATTGAGTCAGAAAAATTATATATGCCGTGAATTCAGAAATGTTCTCAAATTAACTTAGCCCTGTTTTCTCAGTAAACAAAGCGTCAACATCAGCTACTCAAACTGAAAATCAAGTGCATGTGTGACTCACCAAGACAGCTTTCATCTGACGTTATGACACAAGAATTCCAGTCAAACAAAAGATCAAGCAGGGAAATGGTTGTCACATGGAAATATAACCCTCCTGACAAGTTTCTCTAGAGGCTCGTTGTTTTGCCAAATGTGTATCTTGCAAAATAAATGGATAAATTTTCCTAATAGCCCCTGGGGGCCTGCTCTAAAGCCTTGGCAGCAGTAACTGCATGTTGAGAAAGGATATGAGCCGCATATTGAATTAGAGGTGGCTCAGACACAGGGAGGGAGAGACTGACGGAGGAAAAGAGACCCAACAGCCACAAGACGTGACAAAGCACTTTTTGGCGTGAGAGAGGGCCCACAGGACTGTTTGTTGTAATCTGGTTTGTATGTTTTTGTGTGTGTGCATGTGTAAGTGTGTGTAATAAGCGTGTGAGTGATTGTATTAGTCAGGGTATGACATTAAAATTGTTTTCAAAGAGCATTTTCCACCCTTAATCTGATTTTTCAGGGGTAATTTTTGACCTATGAAATAGTTGAATCACATACGAGCAACTAAGATTGTTCTTAAAGTATAATCTACAAACAGGAAGGAACCCAGAGGAACTGAGTAACAATCAGACAAATCTTCTATTGCCTGCTCACTCACCAAATTTTAAGCCTGAGTTTGGAGATGTTTGTCCATGAAGTGGTTTGCTCTTGATGTTTGAGTCCAGCCATGTACCTGTTTGTGCCTGTGTGTCTGTGAGTGGGGTGGGGCTCACTTCATTAGCACAGTGACACCCTGTTCTCAGTATCACAGCAGATGTGACTTTGCTGGCGCCAAGTGTGGTGAGAGCTAAATAATAGGGGAAAAAAATCCATAGCTATTTCCTGTTATTCTATAAACTTCCACAATGGAACAACCACACATACCACAGTGGGGATGAAAGCAGTCTGTCCTCATTCTCACTCCTAACCCTTTTGTTGCTAATGCCTGTGGTTGTCCCACTCAGCACATTAATGAATTACAAAGAACTGTACAGTGGAAGTTAATGAGTATGTTACATGACACACTCTAAAAGAGTTTTTTTTTTAAAAAGTCTGTTTTCATTTTTTTCACAGGTGGTGCGCGAGATGCCAACAAGAGATCTGTGTTTTCAGGTGAGAATCTGAACCGTCTAAACCCCACAGAGACAGACTAACCCCAGAATGTGCTCCGTCATTTGAATCACCAGAAACCAATTTTGCCATTGTGCGCAACTGTCTGTTAAGTTTAGAGAGCCTCGATGTCTGTCAATGACCTCATTTGCAGAGAGCCACAACATGTTACCCAAATAACTACCAATTGGCGACTTGCTGTAGAAGCCTCCACCTTCATTTATGGTCCATTCAATTACAGTTACAGGCTAAATGGAGGGCACAGTGGCTCTGAAATGTGATTGGTGGAGGCTGGCCATGTGTGGAGACGGGAACGCTGTTGCCCAGTTCCATTAAGTCACTTGGGTTCTGAGTTTACACGCAGCAGACAGCGTCAGCGCTCAGCGTCAACATTTGGGAGAAGGAGAAAGTCTGTCTGGTTTGAGGTTGTCTGCGGTTCTCCTTCTTGTGGCTCTGGAGGTGCCCACAGTTCCCAGTGTCAGTGTGCCAGTCTGGAGGGAGATCTGAGAGCACGCTGTTGCTGCTGCTGCTTGGCTATCAGAGAGGCCAGCGTATTGCCACAGCAACCAAACTCAAAGCTCGCTGCTTAAGTCACCCCAATCACTGCTCTCCCAGAAGTTATTGTGAAATATGGTCGTTGGAGCCTACACTGGGCAGCAGCAGGCCTCATTTTCCACCCCATGTTTGTCTATGACATGTTCAAATATTAAATGGCCGTTTCAGAGTGATTACCCCGGTTATTATTCTTATTAGTGGTTAAATGTGTCTGATTTTGGTTTCTAGGAGACTGATGTTTATGTCTGTCATTTTTCACAGGCCTATAGTGACGAAGACCAGAGACATTGATCCCATCAAACTATTATGCAAACCACTGGACATTTTGAATATGTGTACAGAGACAATTATTTTTATAATTCATATGAATGAAAAAAGAAGATTGTATACTTTTTCACAGATATTTCATAAACATTGTACTGTAACTGTATGATAAAATGTGAAAATATAACTTCAGAGTATGGAATATAACATTTATTTTTGTTTGCTCTCTAGCATGCTATTGAACTTCCATGTGGAGTCCTGAAACAGATGCATTTTGTTGTTGACGGACTCTTTTTCTAGGCATATTCCCATTGTGAGGGCAGCACACCCATGTTAAGAAAGCATTTATTGATATGCACTGTTAAAAGATGTAGTGTTTTACAAGTAGCAAATACGCAAGTTGTGGAGGGAATACAAGGAATGCTGTTATATTAATTAAAATCACTTGGTGCACATGTCCTCATTCGATTTTTGACCCTAATGTATTTCACCTTGTTGTGTGCTTCCTACATATTTAGATCCTACATACAACCTTGATTCAAAAAATCTTGAGACACTATGTAAAATATATATTTCTAAAAAAGCATAATGCAATCATTTGCAAATTAATTTACTTACAGCAGCTTTAAAAGTGTTCCCCAGCCCCTGTAGTAATATCATTTTTACAATTTGTTGATTTTACCACTCAATACAATAAAACACATATATAGCTAGCTTATGTTTGCTAGCCGCAGTAACCGTATCTGCAGCTGTTTGAATAGACCCTTTTCAGGGCATACATTAGCACAGGTGTGACCAATAACGTTAACGATGGCTCCATTCTATTAAGTGTCCCAGCATGAGTGAGCATGCACAATACTAGTGACCTGAAACTTGCTCACCTAAATGGAATGCAGCCATCGTTAATGTTATGTATTCCACCTGTGCTTTTCCTGCTTTGATGAGTCAGAGTGTCTGGCGTGAAAAGAGTCTTTTTGAGTCAAAAAGTGAAGCTGCCAATGCAATGTAGTGTTCCTCAGCTGGTTGGGTGACATAGTGTTCGTTAGCAGAGTTACAGCACTACTTTTAGTGTGCGCCTCTGGATTTGCTCTTGAAAAAAAAATCATGTAATTGCCTCCTCCAATATTGACACCAGATTTTTGCCCCAAAGCCTTTGGAGGATGCCCCTTTCATGCCCAATCATGATACTATCAGCTGTTGCAAATAAACCTGTTTACCTTTGGAATGTTTCAACAGGTGTTTTCTGAGTACTACAGTCCTTTGTTCCCTGTGTTTAAACTGTTTGAAACATGTTGCTGCTAGCATCAATTTCAGATTAAGCACATTTTAAAACAGCAAAACAATTAAGTCAATGAGTAAAAACATGAAATATGTTGCCTTTGCAGTGTTTTCAATTGAGATCATGTCAAACTAGAGGTTTAGCAAATTATCACTTTCTGTTTTATTTACACAGTGTCCCAACTTTTTTGGAATTTGGGTTGTAAAAACACAAAAACACTCATCTGCTGTTTCACTGAAAAACACATCGTTATTGACTAAAACTGCCTCAACACAGTCTCTGTTTAATCCAGTCTTTCCTAGATACACGATCCTTCTAACTGTGCGTCTCACATGTACTGTGGTGCTGACAGACACAACGAAATCTGTTCTGACCATGACTACATTTCTCCTGTGTGTTTGCCTGGGCACGTGTTGGTTAAACTGTGGTTGTCTACGACGTCATCTCCAGAGACACACACAAGCGATGAGCACACCCTCCAGCCCGACGCAGTCTGATCCCTCCATTCGAACCCTGCTGAGTTCTGTGGTATGGTACACCCCGCAGTGCCAACTTTTCAGTCTGTCTCTCGGGATGTGGTCAACAAAACTACTCGACTCTCCGCTCTCATTTCACTGAGGCCGATTCCTGTGAAAGGATGTGTGAGAAGACTAATCACTGAAAACCCCATCCTGTAAAACATGGTATGTGGATTCATGTCCCATGTATTTTAGCACATCATGTGCTCATTGGAAAGGGATGTGGTTTCGAAAGATCTGTGGAAGAATTTGAGGGCATGGCATAATCGCGTCACAGTGGTGCCTTGATATAATCTTTATATCACTATAAACAATATTTTCCTGTCAGAGAAGGGGAAATTACAATTTTCACATTTCATATTCCATTTTCACTTTGTTGGATTTGAGAGTGTGATTGCCATCTGTTCTTGTTCCACATATCACCAGCGCACTGACTCCGTTTATACTATCAATATTTTCTCTGAGTTCATGTCTCCTCTAGTTTTTCATTTGTTATGTCAGCAAAATATCAAGGCACGAGGAGGTCTGGAATACGACAAGACAGTTTGGGCGATGAAGACTTAAATTACTGCCACAGATGTCACACAAAGACTGCGCTCTGATGCTTTTCCTCCCTTCTGTGTATCTGTGAATGTCTCCGTGTGTCACAACTTATAAAGATGAAATGGTGTGACCATTACTGATACTTCTTTTCCGGCACAGCTTGTATCATATGTCAGATTATAGCCATATGACTTCTTGATTATTCCAAAGATGATTGTGATTCTTCATATATTATCATTCAGCTCACGCAGCATCTTTATCAATCACATATGTCATGTTCTTGAGAATCAGGCAGATCAAGTTTCAAAACATTAATACCTCTCTATGGTATGAACCTCCAATATCTTCTTAAAGTATGTTTACTGTGCAGACAGGCCTGTTCAGAGCAACTGCAGGGGCCACCCAGGAACAGCGGCAGACATCACTGTACTTACTGGGAGATCTGGACCACCATCAATGGTCAGCAGACTGACCCAGGTCTTAATTTACAACTGAACAGACTGGGATTTATCCTGACGTACAGCACAAATAAATCTAAGGTGGAAGAGAGGTATGCTTTGAAGGCATCTAAAGTCAGTATCATACCCTGCTTGAAAAGAAAAGGCCAACTTATGTTGACACATTTTTGTCCATACATTTTTCTGACTATATTGAGAGATTGCAATCTGAATAAAAACAATCCCACTGCACCATGTATGATTATGGAGAAGATCTTTATTAAACGCTTTTTTGTCGGAGCTCCTCTACACGACCGACGAGGGGTTTGTGTGGTTGAATTTCATGGTAATTTAAAACATAATCAACAATCTGGATTTTGTTTCGTTGTTCTTTCAAGTGAACTGCCTGCTCTCACAGAGCTATAATGAAATCAGCCTCCACTGTTATTTAGCTGTTAACTTCTTCAAGTCTGTCAACAACATCTAAGTGAAATTGTGGCTGTGCTGCTATTTGAAGTGTTTCTGCACTACAGCAGCTCACTTTGTTTTAGAAAATGTGAAGTAATAAACATTCATAGATGCAGTAAAAACCCAAATTAACAGTGCAAGTCTGACCAATGTCATATCTTGTTGTTGGAGCTGACTTGTTCATGTGCACAGAAGTATTGAACTGCTGTGCGCCACTAGAACAACTAGTCTACTATTACTCCAATCTCAAGAATGTATTTTGTTAACCCTTTAGCATTTAGGGAGCTAATGATTAAACATATAAAGAGTCAGTGTTTATTTCAGCTGTATAGCCTTAAATGACCATGTTTGACCAATGAGGTTGGGTGACAGTGAGCATTACACTTCAGAGGAGGTGTCACACTATCAAAGCTTCATAGGATTTTTTTTGGTTATTGTTCACAATGTAATAATTTGCAGATCACTATGTGGTCAAAATGTTGCCTTAGTGTGTGTGTTTGATATTGGGTTAGGCTTGATTGAGGGGACAGCTGGGCCTTGGCAGGGGTATTCACTGTACTGAGCGCCATTCTTGTTTTTAGTGATTAGTCTTTTATTGTATTTTTGTAGTTAACTATATTTTAATGGGGGAAGTTTCATGTCCATCTAAGCCTTAAAAGTGCCCCAACGGTCGACTATGTGATGTTGAATTTTGATCCAAACTAAAATGACGTGGATGCTTGTACCTCGGCATCACCCTCATTGTGGTTCAATGTTATGTGAATTTATACTTTTTTACATTTTATTTTGTAGTAAGAACTACTTTCAAATCAAAGGGGCAAAAACACAACAGCACAGGTTGTTTGACAAAATCAGCTGCTGTTTTGAAGACATTTCCAGATTCGAAAGAGACCATCCAGCTAGAATGAAAAATAAATTATCTGCTGCACACTAATGAAAAAACCTTGTTTAAAATCTGTTCCTTGAACTAAACGTGGCAGGAGGAAATGTCCTTACTTGTAAAATATGCCAAAAAGTAAAACCTCATCTTCTTCTTGATGACAGGATTGAAGCAGTGAAAGCTTATTGCTGCCCACTTCCGGCGGCCATTTTAATTTGAGTGAACAAGTTGGATAAATTGATAAAACACCTTCATCTGCGCGACCTGCGTATTTGGCTGTTATAAGAGCTTTCTTGGGATATCCTGAGAACAGAGGTAAGTGTTTGACGACCCACAAGATTTTTTAAAAGTTTGGCTGGTAATTTTATTTGAGAAAAACGTGCAGCTAGCTCTGCAGTTAAACTTTTATCAGCTGAAGAAGTCAAACGACGTCCATGCCACGTTCAAGTTCCAAGTGAAGGGACATTTTGAAGGTAAGCTAGGTTAAGCTAACTTTATGTTGTTTGTTGGTTCGTTTGCTGTTTAAAATGTTCCTTAATTTCTCAGTAAGAGACATGTAACCTTCACTCATGTTGTAAACTTAGGCTTGGCCCATATTGTAAGTGTTGAGCAAGAGATGTCACCACATAGTTTAATTAGCTTTTGTAGCTACATGGCAGTCTCAGCTTTTGCTGTGATATGAGAGATGAGTTATCCATCTAACATCTTATTGCAAATGTAAGATTACTACATGTTATAGTTGAAGCATGCAACGTTATCTTTTTAAGTATTAGGAACACATCTTAAATCTATTTCCCCTCAGAGCATGAGCTGTTTAAACCTCAGGCAGCAGAATGAAAATAGTCTTTGACCATCTTTACCCCAACATTGTAAACCAGAAGATATCCATCATTGTTGTGTGGATAGTTGAGGCTGTTAGGCTTGGCAGGACTTGTGAAGTGTTGAAGGACATACTGTCTGTATTAAACAAGTGTTATGTTTTTCCTAGCTGAATGGTTTTCCTAACATTTTCAGCTGGTTTGCCGTGGCAGTTTATTGGCCTTCCCTTTTACAACTACACATGATATAGTTGTAGAGACATTTGTTTGTTTAATGCTTTTTCTATAAAGATCCTGTTGTCAATCTGAATCTTTATGATAAATGACATGGAAATGGCTCATCCCCCTTGGTGTGTTGTGTTTGAAAGTAAAAGATCACTACTGGGATTAGCAAATGCTTGTATGATCCTCTGGAACAGCATGTATTTAATGCTGTTCCAAAGAGTTGTTAGGAAAATCCAAAAGGATTACATAGTGGATGGATAAACAGAAATCCTGTTGTGATCTCTGGCTGATTGTGAGGCTTTTCTGTCAAATCTCTGTAACAGTCACAGGCGGCCCAGGAGTCTCCAGAGTACTCTGCACTTTCGGGTTCAATTGTGAGACCTTAGTGGGCGAGAATGGTAGTCTGAGCTGTCTCTTCTGTATCTCCCTTTTCATTCTCACAGACTAATTCATGGTTCTTCTCCATGACCGTGATGTGGTCAGTGTTGCAGACGCTTGGGGATCTTTTCAAAGGCTGGGCTGTATGTGTTTTACACACAGGCCTTGTGGTGGGTGAGGCTTAGACCTGGGTCAAATGACTCATCCAGACTTGGTGCTTGTTTCTGGGTCCAGAGAATCTTTGTGCTCACGTTAGTCTCATTATCTTGGTCTGGTGGTGCGCTATGTCTTGGAAATGTTTGCGTTTGCTTGTGTGGATTTGTTTTGTTCCTGTCTGGAGAGGATTGAAACAAAATATTGTGGCAGTGACATTAACCTGATCATATGTGTACCTATTGTCAAACTACCTTCTCTCCATATCCAACTCAAGCTGCCTCAGGGTAACGTGGAACACCTCCACTGCTGCGGTTATACTTGGATTTTGTGTCACTGTCGGAGCTGATGGTTTCACTGTCCTGTGCTCCAAGAGAGCTTTTTTTGTCTTTTATGTTTTCATTAACATATAAAGTTGCAGTGAATTTATTGAGTCTGCACATGGCTTTTTACTCAAGCTGTGATTTATTACATGATCTCATGCAGCTTTATTCTAATTGGCTGCCAGCGTACTTTTTTATGTCTTAACCAATTAATCAAAGCCGTCTGCCAGAGGTCGCTGGTGGATGGCTGGGTTAGATCTATCTGTTGAGCTTTAGATCTTTGACCCACCTTTTATAGATTCACCCTCATTTCCTCTGTGTAGCAACAACTTTTCATCGTCATGCCAAATATCAAATGAAAATCATCTTCTGTGTGATTCGCATGGCCAATCAAACAGAATCCGAGAACACTAAACCAACATCAGTTCTTCAACCAGATGCTAATAAATTTCATATTCCTGTAAAAGGATTGTCATGTCACTGTCTCTTTGTTTGAAGGGAGGTGATAAATATTTACTGGATGTTAGCTGGAGAGATTTTAGGAGATTCTAATAAATTGTCATGTCTAGCTTGCCAGATTACATAAAAAAAATACAGTTGTATAATAACGATTGATATGCTAATCACTTTGGATACATCTATGTCTGCCCTCAGCAAAACCTTGCTAGCTCATTGCTCATTGCCTGTGCAGAGGCTTTAAATAATGGAGTGATCTTTGAAACGGATTCAAGAGTGTTCTTCACAAAATGCTGCTTTCATTTGTTCCTTTCCTTCTCTTCTGGCTGTAATGAATTCTTAAGCACTTAAGCAATCACCCTTACAGGTTCCAGATAACCCGTTGCTCTTAAACTCTCATACAAAAACTGCGTAAGCGGTAGAAATAATATTGAATAATTTAGTTTGGCAATAATATCACTTTTGTAGTCTCTGTTTCTTCATCAGGACTCCAAGGGACAGCGTGCAGGAAAAGGGTGGAGTAGGGTTGAATGATGATGCTGTTACTGGCCAGTCGGGAGGGGAGGAGACGTGTGATCGGCTCTGTTCAATAGCCTCTAATGGATATCTGACCAGGGGTGACCAGAGAACGTCTGTACTAATGCCAGATGAAGGTTGATGGCTGTAGCTGCTTCACACCTGCTGCTCTTCTCTTTTCTCTTTTCCTCCGCTCTCTCCTCCTGAGTATCATGTCCCTCTGTTGGCAAGTAGTGCATAAGTGGCCTTTTGTTGCCTTTCTTTTTGCAAATACCTGTCATCAGCATTAGCTTCACTCAGTTGATTATGGTTAAGGGCCACTGGCTTGTAGGTCACAACAGGGGAAATGGCAAAGGACAGATTAATTGTCGCAGTGTGAGTAACATTGGAAGTGTTTGGTTCTCTTCCTTCCCAATCACCCAAATGACGCTGTTTCCCCTCATCAAAGACCGGCACTGCCAAAAGTCTGATCTCAATTTCCCAGCAATGCAATGCGAGATGGAATTATTCAGGGGTCATGATACATTGGCTTCAGCTCGGTTGAACCGAAGCATGATGGACGGACCGGAACATTAACAAGTCACATTTGTTGTTGTGACGGAATTCTCCATGATTTGCTTAAGATGTTGAGAGTATCAACATACAAGGAAGATGGATTTCTTTCTTCACTTTTTACGGCAGAGCTAGGATGAAATCCTGTCTGAGTCATAAGTGTTTTTGCTCTGGCTGTAGAAAATGCTTTCCATTTTCTGGGGTTCAGTTTTATGATTTTGAACAAAGAATGATTGGATGTCTAAACCAGCTGTCCCAGATTGTTTTTTCACTCTATCCACCCTGAGGACAGCTTAAACTTCTGTTTTATTTACAGCCATTTCAATCAAAAGGTTGTAAATGTAGTGTTTATCCAAATTGAGTACCTCTGAAACCTTGGTAGGCTGTTTGAACCTCGGGAATAGACTTCACTCAAAAGAAAATGTTGTGTCAGAAGGTTTCACAGCAGGTAGGCTACCTCAATGGTCGACTTTGGAGCTTTTTTTTTAGCCACACTGTTTTATCTGGTAATAAGTAGGGACCACAAAGATCTAGAGAAGTGGGTAAAAAAAAAAGTACAATCTTGTAAAATTGTGTAACCCACAAGTGTGAGCCTATACTATATGTGCTGTAGGATAAGCATGCAGACAGACTTAATAGTACATGATCTCATTGGTGGCAGCGCAAGAGCGAACATGAAAATAAAATAGATTTATTGGATAAGGGGGAAACACTACTTTTTGGTATCCAAAACAACTTTTTCGCTGAATGGGTAGAAACATCATCACTCTATATAGAATGAATATAACACTGATTATAAGCTTTCATAGAGAGCATATCCATTAGCCTTAAAGGCCATCTCAGTTGAAGTCCTATAATGTAAGAATTATTAAGTGGTCTGCTCACTTTATCATTTACAGTAGACCCATTCAACTGGCGGCCTGTGGGCCAAAAGCAGCCCTTTTAACAACCTCATTCCAGCTCTTTTAATCATTTTGTTAGAAGGCTGATTAACCCAGTCATTAGTTATGTCTGATGCTAAGCGCAAAAAAACTCATATTTTATTTAAAAGTTTAGCCCAGGCTGTTTAAGGAGAGGAAATGTACAAGAATCAAACTGACAGCTTTTTGTTAGATTACAAAGGTACATTTGGTTTATTTACTTTCGTATACATGTTTCTTTTTCAAATGTGAAGCTATTAAACAAAGTGGACAAAAACAAACTAAAAAGTGCATTGTTAACATTTGAATTCCTAGCTTTACAGATCAGAAATGGGGAATGTAGATCTGTCAATTCAGATCTGGCCCTTGTAAAAAAGTAGTTGAATAGGCCAGATATACAGCCTTTGAAAATCTCTCTTAACCATTACTCAATAATCCATTAAGCTTGGATCTCTTAAGTTTACATTAACAACCTAACAGAGGCATTTATCAAATGATTAAGTCCTGGAACTGAATATGAGCCTTAAACTGTTTTTATTACAAGAAACTTATTTCAAGATTACAACCAATGACTTCTGTGTACTGAATGTTCTCTCTACTTTCTAATGGTTCCCATTATAAGATCAACACTCATCTGAATCATCCTCTGTCTCTTGCGTCATCTCAGTGGGGCAGAATCTGCCTGTGAACCCCCCTACAAATTGCTTTTGATATTTATGTTGCACTTTGGCTCATCTCAAAGAGTGACCAGTGAATGAATGAATGAATGAAGAGAAATCATTGATAACCAGGCAATTTTTGTGTTCCTCCATGATGTCACTGAGAGTTTAGCTCATGGTTGGGCTTTGCACGCTGAAGAGTCTTTCAAGTCTTTCAAGTCTTGGCCAAACAATGAGGGGTTTTGAGGCTGATACTAGTTTCTCTGATACATTTCCATGAGGCTGAGAGGTGCTTGGGACTTGCCAACAGTTTTGAGGGAGAAAAGAAAGAAGAGCAACTTGAGAAGAGGTTAGAATGACTGTTGAAAAATGTATATTGCCAGCAGCTGTGGTCTTTTTGCCACAGATCAAACAGGGAGATACAGGCAGTGAAGAAGTGTGAGGAGGTTGAACTGTGCCAGCCCTCCACAAGAGGGCACAGATGATGTTGCTGAAGGAGGTTAACTAGATCTCCTTATGAGTGTTTGTGATGACATGCCTAGTTGGTAGGGCCCTTCATGTTGAGCCCTGGCCCGGCTCTGGTCATTAATCTCCTGTTGTTATCACATGTCTAGTTTCTGCTGAAAGACTGAAAGTCCCTGGTTAGAAAATGTTAATGATAGCTTAATGTCCTCTTAAACACACAATTTTCACAGTTGATAGGATTTGATACAGACTATAATTTTAGTCTCTGTTTAGATGGTGAATTTCAAGGCTACAATGTGAAGTCTACAGAGGGATGTGACAAAATAAGGGTGAGAAGCTCGAGTCCCTTTCCTACAGTGTAGATTAAAAGATTCTTGTATGTTTATATTGTTATAATGCAGAATTGCTATTGCTTATGTAGAATATATTATTTTAACATAACACTTTCTATGACATTGTTGTAATAGTCCTACCAGAGCTGAAACGATTAGTTGATTTAATACTGTATATGCTGAATATCTTTGGATTTTTCATGGTTGGTCAGACAAAACAAAACATTAGAAGATGTCATTTTTGGGTATGGGAGATCATGATGGACTTTATTTGAAAAAGCTTTTTGACATTTTACGCATTAAAAAATTGAGATAAAGATACAGGAAGAAAAACATAAGAATCTCGATTCAGAATCGATTCACAAATGTCAAAATTGTATTTTTTTAAATGTTAATTAATGCAATGATGATGGAAAAAAAACAGGAAGAACTCAACTGCAAGGTCCGTGCAGCACCCAGCCATTCTACAGCAGGCACATGCGCGAGTGTAAGAGTGAAATTCATCAAAAAAAAACAAAACACGGTGGCTGTTGCAAGCATTGTATTTGATGACTAAATAATGACCTTTGCAAGATGAACGTGAAGTAGGCCACATGTTGAATGTTGTGAATACTTTTTATGCTGTCTCTCAGAGACCTAACATTAATGGTATGGAGCAATGATCAGCTGACCCACACTCGCTATGCTCTCTGTCTGTTTTACCTCAAAAACCCTGAAAATGAGGTAAACCAGATGAAAATAGTTTTCCATTTTCCTCAACACAGGAACAAAACATGACTCATTTTATTCAGTTAGCCTATAATGGAGACATGAAAGCAGATAGAAATGGTGCCAGGCTGCCAGCTTGACTGGATTGACAGTCAGCCTTCATTTTCCCAGGAAATTTTGTGCCCGATGGCAGACAAAATTGCACAATGAAAGCGAGGTTTATAGGGTTTATAAATGCCAATGGTGTCATTATTGTGTAGCCATTACATTGTGCAATCAACATTTACTTCCAAATGATTTCTTAAAGCAAAAACCTTGTATGTTGCCAGTTAAAGATACTCACCTAAGTAAAAGAATTTCAGCAGCTGGTCACTCTTACTTGGTCCTGCTTTCCATTGATAAACAAAGGTTTAAGCATCTATAAAGACTTTTTTTCCCTTCCTGGTCAGATTTACCACCTCTATCTGTCTCCTCTTTGCAGAGCAGGATGTGGAGCAAGACTATGAAGTGATCATAGTGGTATCACCTGCCCTTTAGTGCTGGATGTCAGATGCTGACAGAGAAAGAGCAGTCAGGGTTTGATTTACAGCAACATGTGGTCTTGGCTGCTGTTTTGTACTTGCAGTTGGTGTGCTATTACAGAGCCTCTGACTCTGTAGATAGCCCCATATGGCGCAAAAGACATCTGAAGTTGTCTTACTGTGTCAGCAGTTTTGTTTGGAATAAAAAGACGATAGAGTGGTTTGTTCGAGGGATGGGAATTTGTATCTGTTTTCCAAGTGTGTTCCTAGTTAATGTCAAAAAAAATAATTATTGAAAATAAATTGGTGCTTTGTATTTATATGTCTTTGAATAACATTCAATCATTTTTTTTCATTGCAGCATGATGTCAAAATAGATTATTGTACTTTTTTCATCATTTTGCTGGCCTTTCTGCAGTTTGTCTAGACATGCTTTTCTCTTGTGAGGCAAGAACGTGGAAAATGTAGTATAGTTAGAAAATTGAATTCTGCCTGTGCTATACTATTGGTCTCCTCTCGCCCATAAACCTAATTGATACCTACGGCCAGTGGTGAAGTGTAAACAGACAGGCAGCTGGTGAGACAGCCATGTGTCTTGGACAGAACAGCCACCCAGCGCATAATGTAGTGCAGTTTGGATTGTTCACTCCCTCTTCTGTGGCTGTCAGGGCCGAACAGAGGCGAGGAGACGACCACACAAAAGAAATATTTGTCCAATCTGTCCAAGCAAACTCCCCAATTGAGGACTGAACTTTCCCATCGCATTGCTCTGTCTGTGTGACATGTAATTGAAAGAGGAATGACGCTTTGAACTGAGAAGGAGGCAGCCTTTGCATTTAAAAAAGTTGACCACTGACAAATTATGCACCTGTTCTGTTTAATTTTGACCTGGTCAAACTTCAACATAGGAAAATATATTTAGGTTTTACAATAATGAAGTCAACTTAGACTAAACAATAGCTTGGCAGCATTTTCAAAGCTCCTTTTGCTTAGTAAAAAAACATTTAAAGTTACCAGTGGAATATCAAAGATAAAAAGATATTGGTTTTAGACCACGATTTCTTGCATTAATGTTTATCTGCAGATCTTGAATATGTTATTTTAATACACCACATTAAAGATTGTCGAACCTGTTTTGAAATAAGCCAAGTCTGTATGTCTGGACGATTATTACCATATGCAAACATCAAATATGTCCTCATTGAGCCATAGTTGAAGGCGTGCCATTTAAACACAATGTTTTTTAAAGATTCTTGGTCCATAGAGCTCTGCCCTGTTCATAAAATGGGGTCTCCTTCTGTCAGTATCTCCAGGCTTCTCAGACGGCTCTGCTTCCAGCGTCACAAAGAGCCAGGAAGTCTCGATCTGTGTGCGACTACTAAAATGTTTATCTCTCTCAATTCATGAGGGTCTGCCGTCAAGAACTCTGATTCAGTGTGTGTGTGTGTGTGTGTCTGTGTGTCTGTGTGTGTGTAGACTCAAATGGTTTTGCCAGTGTGAAGTGAAAAGGGTTGCCAGGGTGGTCAAAGCAAGCTGTTTGCTCATGTCCAGACCTGCAGAATGGATGAGGACACAGATGGGATTTCTCTCTGGTGGACTTTTCTTGTGACCTAGCCTCTCTGTGTTTGGAGAGACATGGAAACCTCAGCTAGAATGGACAGGCATCTTATTGAATGAGGGAAGACTTAGGGCTTTCACCCAACATGGTCTGAATAGGATGTGGGAGACAGGCAGCGAAAGTTGTGTTGGGGGTTTGTTGAGATGAGGTCAATATAATGTGAATGGCCCATGCTGTCACCAATTGCTCTCTCCTTTGACTTTGGGAATGAAAACATGTTTTTAGATCCTAATGAACTTACTGACCATGCGCATATGTGTCCAGAGCATGTGGTAGATTGATATAAAATGGTGGTCTGTCCCATAGTTGTCTAATGCAACTCAGGCGCGTCCGGGCCTTGCCCTCTGAGGCTCCGTAGAGCCGCACTACCATAAAAGTTCAAAGCCTGGACCATAGAAATCATCTGGGTTTGTTTCTCTCCACTCTGAGTACTTCTGCATTTCTCTTGAGAACCATGCAGAGATTCACAGAACAGCAGCACATTTTCAAAAGGAAACGAAGTGCATCTCCATGAATTGCATCCAAGAAACTGTTCTTGGCTTAATGGAGAGGGCAAACTCAGTATATCTGAAGTTAATAGCAATGCGCATTAATAGGAGAGATAGTGCTGAAACAGATTTTCCATGAATGGTCTGCTGATCTTTCCCACCACAGGATGATTAATCTACCTTATTACACTACATTGGTTTTAGAAAATAAAGGTAGAGGTGAATAAAGGTGTTGGTGGACTTAAATCAACTAGAAATGGCATGAAAACGCTCTCAACAATAATAATTTTTAAATTTCTCAACAGGAAATGCCACAGATACAAATTACTAACATCAAAACTGACAAAAGTTTCCAAATCCACCAAAGTAACATAGTCCATGTTTCCCTTTGTCATACAGTAGGTGTTAGTCATTTGCTTGTCATCTGGCCTCATGCCTGGGACTCATTTGCTATAGGAGACCCAGCCAGAAGCTAAATTATCAAGACAGCATTACTCCCAGGGTCACAGGGGCACAGAGTTTCCTCTTCCATGATAACGTGGCTAGTCCAGGGGAGAAAATGGGGATTTGCTGGGAGTGTAATTGGTGTTTAAAAGAAGACACATACAGACGGGAGATGCAGAGATAGTCGTCTTACACCAAGCCAATTGACACAGCGTCATGTACTGATGGGATTTCTCCTTCCACTGTAAATCTTCATACCTAAATACTGCAGCTTACTAAATGCACCTACTGTAGTTTTAAGCTCTTTTGGTGTTGACAAGGATGGTTCTAGTGTGTTAAAGATTCCCATTCGCCTTCAGGGTTGAGTTGTTGCACCAACTGAAGGAGTTTACGTATTTCAGGAGTGACGGTTAAATGGGGGTGGGAGGGGAATCCACGGTGCAGTTGTGACTTGCTGACAGGTGTAGCACGACCAGGGGTGAAAGGTCAAGACAGTTTCCATAGCAATACAGGTCTGGAACTGTCCCTGGAAACATACTTGGACAGAACAAGCAATCATTGGTGCTCCGGGTATCACTCCTACAGTAATATTGCCTGATTTGCACAACTAGGCAGTTTTCAGTGTGTGGTGTGTATATTTTTTTGTGAATTTTTGCCAATTCTTGTTGTTTTTGGGGTTTTTTTCACATTAATTTATTTGTTTGTTCATTTAGGAATTTAGGAACAGTTCAGAGTTGAAAACCAACCTTGTAGAGGTGAGGTGGTACAGTTGATCTGTGCAATCTTTTAAACACATTTCGATTCAGTTCATGATGGTAGTAGACTTGTTTGTGAAAGTGGCAGTGATTGTAGAACGACTTATCACAACCATCAGATGAAGAAAATAACTGATTCTTGCTACGTACAAGATATGTAATGGAAGATGTTAACAATCACTGTCAGTTAGGGTGTAGCTTCTGCTTTCCCTAAGAAGGCCTGTTCTTTGAGCAGGAGATGGTGTTATTAGATACATTAAATATTACTATATTAATATACTACCTCAGGGTATAGACAAACTGAAGGTTTTCAAAAATTTAGAAACACTCTCATATCCCCCGGGTATCAGCTGTGTTGCCTACATCTATGCCTTGCCTACTTGGTCAAGCAATAACATACATGATTTCAGACATATAAATGCATTCTTTCTCTTGTAAGATAGTGCTACTTAAAAACCACAGTTGGGCGGCAGAGGTGACAGAGGCTTAGATGTATTTTCGACCCAGTGGAACAGAACTTTGTTTCAGAAGTGCAAAATGGGCACATTAACATCGGGTTAAACCAACATTGGGAATGGGAGTGACGCCAAGATCATTAGAGAGAGAAAGCAAGCGCCGGGCAGGGTCAGGTTACATGATGTCGACCCCCAGACCTGCCCTGAACCTATCTGTCAGAGGAGAGGCAGAGGCAGAAATGGAGACGAGGAGGAGGAAGAAAAGACTTCAGTTCATTCAGCTGGACACTGTTGCTTACTTTGGTGCGTCAGAAAAGAGCCTAATCAGAGCTGATGGTTGAATTAGAGCCATTTCAAGTCATACTATCATTAACTAAGTTGTGTGCGTGCAACCGCTTGCTTCCAGTTAGATTTAAGAAACCGAGCTATCTGGTGATGTGTTTTCCTCAACATTTATGCCATAAAATCAAACAAGGTCCAACTAATTTATCATACAGTAATTGGTCATTTTTGTCAGGTGACACAAGAGTAATATTGCATTATGGATCAACATTATGTCAGTGATTTGTTATAGTGCTCTGAATCCAACACTGGGATGTCTGTGGCCTGGATGTGACATCATGCAGGGAGGTGAACCCAGTGCTGGGTCAGGCCCTAATGAGACCCGCAGAAGAGTCATTACAGTCAGTGGGAGAAAGTTAGACTGTTGAGAGCAGCAAACCGCCGGGTGGAGCAGGCCCCCGTCCCCTCTCCCTCCATTCCCACCCCCCCATCCTCCTCTTCCACCAGCTGGCTAACAGATGGAAGGACCTGTTGGCCAAGAAAGTGAAGGAGAAGAAGGGAATGTGGGCGAGGAGGGGGAAACATTTCAGTGACAGATATATTGAATGATAAGCAAATTTGCGGATGCCTGAATCAGAGCTCAGGGAGCACTTACATATTTTTTCTCCCTCATTATGGACAAGTGTGACAAGTGTGTGTGTGTATATGCGTGTGGAGGCGACATTTGGCTAGGGTCGCCAATTGGGTTATGCAATGTTAGCGTTTGGCGTGTTTGTTTACAAGGCTTGTGAAATCAAGGAAGTCAGATTGTGCGGGGGAAGGTGATAAGAATGTCAGAGGATGGGAGGCAGAGTGGGTACAGGCCGTGCAATTTGCAGGGTTGATAAACGCGTGTGTGTGTGTGTGTGTGTGTGTGTGGACGCCTGTGTGTATGTGTGTGTGTGTGTGTTTGCATTTGCGGTCAAGGAGCGCAGCAGTTAGAATGATCTCTGTCCTGCTGTTATTTACCTTCCAGGCCCTTCAGAGAGGAAACCAGTGGGTGTGGTGGGATCAACAGGGACTTGTCCTCCTAGATTTATACAAACACCACCTCCTCAGATCGGCTGAGAGTTTGCTCTGTCCGTGTGCTATTGAGTACATAATTTTTAAGCTGTATGCACAGGTGGTAGCTATGGAAAAGGAAGTCAGTTCCCAGTTTAACTGCTGTCTTTGTTGGTTTTGGTTTCAGTAGATATATTGTACCTATTTTAAGATATTTGATAAGTTCTTTAAAGAGTATAATATGTGTATTGATAAAGTATCTTGTAACATCCTTTTTCTGTGTGCTGTGAACAAGAGTTCAGATAAAATGAGGTCATATTTGAATTTTGAGAGCCAATAGGAACCTATCAAAATATTTTGAATGTAATATATTTATGGTTTTATTACCGTGGGGTGGTAGATACACTTTTCTCATTAAATGACAAGTTTGAAACACCTGAAGAAACATTTTCTCGCTAGTGTTGACAAAGCTGCGCACTGGATGTTTCAATAGTATTAATGTGCATTTTCTATTAAGATAAACATACTGTTACTGATTGAGAGACCTCTAGCACATTGTTGGCATATTTGTTTTTGTTTTCCATAAAACTCAGTAGGTCTCGACAGCTGATGTCATCTCTCCTCTTGTAGATATTGTTTCATGATCATCAGGCTAAATGTACCCATTTAATGCTATGCAAATAAGGGATGGATATGAATGGTGGAAAATAAACCTTTTTTCAAAGCTAATATTCAGATAGGGAGACAGTATTGTTATTCCGTGATTTTTATTTTATCTGAATGATCTTCTTATTTTGCATAATGTATGTATAATAATCTGTTCATTCTTCAAGAGGTAATAATACAGAAACGAATCTGGTTTTATCAGGGTGACAAAGCCCCTGTAAAACCATTTAACATTTAAATGTTAAATGGTGACATCTGACCTGATGGGTTAACACTTAGGTGATGTTATTTCTGTTATTTCCTGTCTGAGTGTAATCCTAAATGATTGTTTTTGTTTTCCATCCTGCTCACAAACAAAGGAAATTAATTTGTTGCCTAGGCCCAGCAAGTTTTGTGTCTCTAACAAAATTGAATCAAGTTACATGTCTCAAATATGTTGACTGAATAAACTGTTTTAAAACTATTTCAATGAGTCTTCAATCGTTATTTCAATAGTTGCAATGTTTCCCTTAGCTATTCATAGCTCACTCAACCCTTTTAAGTAGGATAAATCTTCGGACACAAATACATGTTTGGGAAACTCTTGCCACTTCCTCAGGGTTTTTATAGCTGTGTGTCTCTTCCTCAGTTATGATGGAAAAGTACATCTGGCAGGGTACAATGCGCCTTATTGGAGGCCAGAGCCTTGCAACATGTTCTGTGTATCATCATGCTCTGCTCATCTTTGTTGGATATTTCAGGGAAATCCTGACATGAAGAGGCTTTCCTCCCCAGCTCAACTGTTTTCTTTCCCACAGCTCTCAAGATATTTTGGTGGTCAGTCCCTCTCAGCAGGATTACTATGTATATACTACACAGAGGTGGTTTGCGCAGATTTGGCTGGGACTACAGGTTGCAACGCAGAAATGTCTTTACAATTATGGTGCAGTACCTGGTAGAACTGCAACAACTAGTTGATTAATTAAGTAGTTGATCAAAAGAAAATTATTTGACAACTATATTGATACATATTTGAGAACCGTTTCAGTCATTTTTCAAGCAAAAATGTCAACCATTCGCTGGTTCCAGCTTATAAATGTAAAGATTTGCTGCTATTCTTTGTCTTTTATGATGCTAAATGAAGAGTCTTTGGGTTTTGGACTGTTGGTTGCCAGGGAGCGTTTTCTCAGTCTTTTCATAGGCTCGTCATTTCATTTTAATACTGGTGCTGGGTCCAGATTGGCATTTCTAATTTCCTCTTAGGAATTGTTTCCTTGGCGGACTGCAGATCAGTTTCAGTTGTTCCAGCTCTAGTTTTTAGCCTACTTTACATATTTTGTTAAGTTTCAACTAATATTTACTTGACCCTGAAATGATCAGCAGCAGTTTCCTTTGTAAAAGGCAACTCCTTAGTATCCATTTACATTCATTACACTCTCCTACACTTTTACAACAGTTTGAATGACAATCACTGTCATTGCTGTATCTCAGGTCAAAGCCCTCACTTCCTCTCGCCCGCCCCCATCTCCACCTCCTACCTTGTCCTCTGTTGTATCTTCCTTAGAACCCAAGACTGTAAAATGCTAATTTGCTAGTCAGTTGTCTCAGGGTTTTGTTTTTGGCAGCTGAGAGCAGACCTGACCTGGCTCGGACAGTTTAGGTAGGTGAAGGGACAGCTGCTCTGCAGCTCACCGACTGTGTGAGAAAATGGTCATCACAGGACTCTCCTCAGGGCTTTACTGTTCTCTTCCCCCGTGTTTTGTCCTGTTGGGAATGAGGCACTTGGCCATTCAGACTCATATCCCGGCCGCAGCACCAACAGAGCTTCTGCTGTTGTCTGCTTTGAGGGAATTTGTCCCAAAAGCTAGACGTCACCTGGCCATTCTGAAATACTCATTTAAGTCAGACTGAATATAGCTCTGTTTTAAGAGTCAGACTTTTCTGCATCTTTCTTTATTGCTGTCTGCGCTAAAGGGCATTCTTGGAAAAAAGAGCTCATTTAATAAAGTGAGAAACACGCTTGACTTGAAGTCTTGAATACCTTGTTGAACAGCCAGGAATGTTTAAGTGAGTGTGCTTTTATTCTCTGTACCATTTGGGCATAAAGACAGTGGGCATCCTGTTGGGCTGATTGACCTACTGATGTGTGGCACCTATGTACCTTGTGCTAAATGCGTTGTTTGCTTTTTGATAGTTCAGTATGTACTCAAATTGGATTTATGTCTGTCTGGGCAAAAGGTTAAAAGTTGCACCCTAGAGAGTGTGCTAAAATAAACTGTTATGCCCCTATGGATCCTTAGGGAAAGCCCATAAACCCAAATTCCTCTAACAACTGAAATCTCCTTGTCTCCTGTCGTGAAAATGTGAATGAAACATTTCTGGACGTCATTTGAACATTCATGGGTTGTTTTTGTTAGCTATTGAGTCTTTGTACATCATGACTTTTCTAGACTGTCTGCACAGGGTGAGGTTGAAGTTGTGCATATAAGTTTGAGATTGTTGGGAAGGTTCCTTCTGTGTGTTTTCATCACATTTGTCAGACCACAATGCAATTGGTATGGCTTTAGCCCCATGAAACTTTTTAATTAGTCTAAGCTGGTGAAGTGCTGTAAGTGTGATTGGAAAATACCTCAGTGTTCTTAATAACCCACCAAGCAACCACTAGCCTACACAACTGCTGTTGTTGACAAGTGAAAAAGACTTGGAGGAAATGTGTCATAATGTACAGTCATATTAAGTGAACTGGCATCATTTGTAAAAACCCTCAAATTTGCAAGCCCCACGCACCTTTTAAGAGCCAATGCAAACATCTAGCTGTTAGTGAATCCACGTTAATGTCTGTTTGCTCTGTGACTGAAGATACAGGCTGGGTAGAGCGGCTGAGAGCTGCTGATAAGATCAGGAGATGCCTGGAGTTATTGGAGTCCCTCTTTGCAGGCTGTCATTTCCTCTTTTACGTGTCTCCGCTTTAAGACGTACTTGAATAACCTTTATTAGCCTGTGACTTCTCAGCCTAGACGTCATGTGCTTCCATATGCTTACAATTGCTTTTCTGTTTGACGTTGTTCTGTTGAGACAGGTATGTTGCGAGAGCAGTTGACTGTCGGGAACAAAAGAATGGCTTCTAAAGTGCCTGTATAGACAATGATATGTGCACTACATGAAGAGAGAGTGTTACGGCAATCAAAAAAAGGTACATGCATATGAATTGATGTATGGAGCACTTTTGTAAAAGAGATAGCACAGGTTTAAGCAAAGAGTTGTAGTCTTCCTTTTTAAAAATGTTTACACAATGTACAAACAGAAAATTCCTTGACATGTAGCCAGTCTTTGATGCAAAATGTCTGCTCCTTAGAATTTAGCACTGTCATCACTCAATAAACTTTGTTGAAGGTGAACACTTAGATAAGCACCATGCAGCACATCATCCTGGATTTCCTAAACACTGAAATAAGTCCAGAACCTGAGTGCTAATATAACTCTTCAACTGGCTTTGTTTTTACAACTTCATATAAAGGTTTCTGGCATTTGTCTCCTGGACACAGATTCTTCCCAATAGGCATATTTTCCTGTGTGTGACGATTTTAAAAGGAGTTGGGCTTTACTTCATATCGTCTTGTCAGTATATCTGAGGGGAGATATAACTACAGTGAAGGGCGTTGTGACTCTCACTTGTATAGGCAGAAAAACCTTCTTTTATTCCGTTTCCTGTCTTTTAAAGCCACACTGTTCCTCAGAGCGCAAAGACGCTCATGGCAGTAATATCTCAGATGAATGTACTTGCAGATATATGTTCCCACTCTGTATTCACACTACATCTCCACCTAGCCAAAAGGGATTTTTTGGGACAGGTGTTGTAAATTAGCATTTGCAATAAACAGTGCTGTACATCTGGTGCTTGTGCATGATATTATGTTGCTAGGGAACAACCATTGTGTTTTTTCTTTTATTCAGGGCAGATAATCCATAGAGGAACTGATATACATTTTTAGTAAAAATGAAAATCTCGAGTACTGTGCTGAAAGTCTATTTCTGCTACCTCTACATTTATTTAATCACTTAAATTACCAGTTACTTTGCAGATTAAGATAATTCAGTGTTGATAGGCTGTCATGTGTGACGTGCAAATGAGCAATTTGATATAAAACTGAATATTGCCTTTTTTATCTAACAAAACTCCAAATAACATGCAACTCCATTAAAAAACATTTTACAGTTCACATTTGTAAATGTTTTGTATTTTTAATTGATGCTGTTGTCTTTTAATGCTCTCATTCTACTTGCAACATTTTCCTCTGGCTTTATAAAATGTTGTGCAACCTTAGAAAATCTGTTTTTAAATTTTTGGCTGATTGGGATTTTATGTGAAATAATCTGTGTAACACCTGGCCTGCATGTTTTGGATGTTTCCCTGCTTCAGCATTCATTCATCCATTTGAAGCAGGTGTGTTGGGGCAGGGAAACATCTTAAATGTAGGGCAGAGGGCCCCAAGGACCAGGACTGAAGAACACTGATCTAAATAAAATGTTGTTATATTAACTATTAAAGTCCAAAGTTAAACATTTTAAAAAGCCCCTTTCACTAAAGACGCTTAGGAGATGCTTTAACCATCCCAGCTGTAGCTCAGGCCCCCCTGTTCGCCAGCTATTAAGAGTTACCCAGCCAGTGCCATGTGATCAATATGTTTTCCTTTCCCCTTTCAAGTCAGTGATGGTCTTAAATGGGTCCTGCAGCCTTGGCCTGTCTGGCCTTTCTCCCAGCCACACTAATCAGGGACCCTTGTGTACGCCTGTCTGGCTCTTTCACAGCCAGCCTGGGAGCTCCCCTAATTTATGAGTCATTTCCCAAAGAAAACACGCCACCTCAGCAGTCCTGATACAAGGATACTGGACAGTTTAAGCAAGGTTGATTACTGAGAGAGTGGAGGGGTAGCTAGAGGAGATTGAGGAAAGGAAGATGGAGTGATGTCTGACGGGAGAGAAAAAAAGGATTTATGAAGCACCTATGACACCAGTCAACATCTGGAATGATGGCAGAAGGCAGAATAAAGGATTAGAGGGAGGCAGACAGAAGGAGGGAGAAAGATGGAGAGAGAAAGCTTGAGAGAGTGATGGAAATAAAGGGAAGGAGGAAAGTGATATACAGGGGTGCAAAGGTGGAAATCCATAGGTGGTAGAACTCCAAAGACACCAAAAGCCAGAAATTAAATGCTTTATAGTCTATACAGTTACAAATTACCAAGAGATTAGGTTACATCACATGGGGACCATTAATGTCTGTGCACAATCTTGTGCCAATCCATCTAATAAGGGGTGAGATATTTCACTGGATAAGTGAAAACCTTTACCTGCTGGAGGTGTTAAATAAAAAGCCAAGGGATTGCCATGAAGTCATTCGGATTCATCCTCTGAGTACCATGGATATCTGTAATGAATTTAATTAAGATATTTCTGTCTGCACTGCACTGACAGACTGACATTACCACCCACAGTCATGAGTGGCTAAAGAAGTCATTATATTGAAAAAGTCTTCTTACAGGCATGGTTGCTTTAACCTATTAAAGTAAAAATAGGGTATAAGAGGAAGCTGTCAACTGTCATAATAGCACTTGTGTTTTTGAAAGAGCATTAAATGGTCTTAAGGGCTCTCTGTTCATTAACATCACGGACATTGCTATGGGTTAAGGTAATCCTGTCATTAGATTACTGTAATGTAAGGGTTAATGTTTTTTTACTGTGATTATATAGCAAGTATAGTAAAATACAGACGTTCATAGCTCCGTTTTTTTAGCATCAAGGAAATATAACTCTTGTGAGTCATGGTACATTGTTGAAAAACTGGCTTGTTGCAGTGTAATAGATTGACATAGGGAAATCCTGGATAAGCAAGAGACTTCCAACTTTGATGTCGGTATGAAGGCTATTACCTCAAAGAGAGCAGTGAAAGCTCTTTCATTCCTCTATGTGGCAAGGTGACTCCTGCTCCTAAAGCCTGTCATGCTTTAGTCTGTCCAAATCCATCTCACTCGTGTAAATCTGTGCCTCTTTAGCCAGGCAGCCCTTCACTTGCAGCCTTTGTGTATCCCTGGGCTACAAAAATAAACATTTCAAAGTGCAAATGCCAGCGTCTGTTCTCTCTTAAACAGAAATTATGCATGGGATATTTGAGGCTAAGCCATATTACCTGTCGTGGGGGAGGAGGAGATATATTAACAGGTGTGTTCAATTTGCATCCCTTTTATTTATTTGTCAGATTATCATGGTTTCTTTTGGTGCAGTGCGCTCCAAATAAATACAGGAACTGCCTGTAATGCTCCAGTGGTTTGGTTTTATTATATACTGTGTGTGTGTATGTGTATGTGTGTGTGTGTATGTGTGTGTGTATATATATATATATATATATATATATATATATATATATATATACACACACACACACACACACACACACACACACACACACACGAATGCATATATTTTGTTTTTGTTTGGCGAGCCAGTATTAGACCTACAAAAACATAATTATTCACATTTTTTTTTCTGTCATTCTAATTTTACTCTTTAAGTTGATGTGTGTCAGCACTATTTTTTTATTCAATGATAGTGAATATGAGTCACTTATTAAATCATTTTGTGCATGACGATGAGTTTACTCTCCTGGCAGCCATTTGATTAGGCCAAGTGGTTTTCATTTCATTTCAACTTATTGGCATATCACTCGACAGTGTAAATAATGCCGAGATCACAGCAGCAGCAGGGATTGTCCTATATGAATATTGTATCCTCAGTTTAATATAACCATTTATTTGCATAGCTCTGGTTTCTCCAAGCTTTTTGTTCACACAATGCTGTTTCACATTTGCCTTTGTTTACAATTTGAGTGTATCAGGTGACCACTACAGTGTATCCACTTTAGCTACTAATCTAGTAAATGAGCCTTGGCATTCTGTTTTAGAAGGCTTGAAAGGGAAGATAAATCCATATTCTATTGTACATAGATTTTGGTTATAATGCTCTGTACTGCACTGAATTAATCCCTGCCATCCAAAAGCAAATACAGTGAAGTCAGGGCATCCTCAGCCATTTATGGACAGACCGTGTGTCTGTCAGTAGACCAGATGTTTCTGCAGCGCTTATTAAACACTGAGCATATTGTCATAGAGGCAGTAAATTTGAGAGCGGGAAGAGGGGAAAAAATGATCTTTTCAGATGGCAGAGCACAGTAGTTTTCAGTTTACACGCACTTTGCAGAAGCACACCCATCACACCACTTTGTTCTTCTGTTGCGGTCGTGTTTCAAACCTGGAATAACAGGTGTTTTTCATTTATGTTGTTCTTAACACAGTCTTTTAGTTTAACGCCTGTCTACTGCTATCCTCCTGAGCTACTTTAATTGCCCTCCACTATGTGGAAGGACATATATCTTTCAGAGTAGAGAAGGGAGAGAAATAAATGCAAAGTGTTTAATTCTTGTAGTTATTTAGAAGATTTACTGTTATTTCTCTTGATTAACTAAATTCCATTAGTCTACAAATAGTAAAGATTGCATGGATTTGTTTGCCTAAGCTTAATGAATGTCAACATTTATGCTAAGATCAACTAACCATCCCAAGGAAACAGAGCTGTCATTCATCACAGCTGATAAAGAAGCAACAAGACGGATCCCAGCACACCCCATCTCACAGCACCTTTCACTGATGTCTGTGCCCACAGTGTACTCCAGGGATTACCGTCAAGGCTGGTTCCCATTTTAAAAGGCTTAGTCAGAGAATCACGACAAAAGTGGTGTTAAAAGTTTTGAAGGCTGCATAAAGACAACAGCATGTACTCCCTCATCAAGCAGCGTGAAGCAGGACAGCCACAAAAAAGGACATTGCTTCAGCATTCTCAGAACCTCACTCAGACGTTTTAGAGAGTGTGCTGGCCTGACTCTGCTTCTTCTCAGATGGCAAATTTTGAACCAGATCTTCTGGTAATGGATACGGAATAAATATACAAATAATGGATTTCTGAAAATGTCAATAAGTGCAAGTTAAAATGTGCTGTTTTCCCTGAATTTTAATCTGCACAGAGAATATGATACAGACAATCCCTTGTACTGTTAAGCTGCCATAGTAGGGTTATATAGCAGCCCATATCTGGGCTTGGACAACATGCAGACGAGTGGGTCATTGAGTTTATCAAATGGGCACCTCCCATCACAGATGTTTCATTGAATGGCACATGACAGCTTCTGACCCCCCTCCTCCCCCTCCCAGTCAACCCAAACACCAGCTATTACACACACTCTCACGCACACATTCTCTTTCTCTGTGTTCTGTCTTTCACAAAAAACATTAACAGTGGTTAATCCTTACTGTAGTATATTGGGAGTGTTGTGATGATTAAAAAGAAATGAAATCTTTTTTTGAAAGCTGCATTAAAAGCTGCAATTAAGCAGTTTTTGTCCCCAAGAGACTGAATTGTAATTGAGAACATTTTTGTAAACAACTGCCTACTTTCAGCACACACAGAACAACTTAAGCTTCCCTTTGGAGTTGTGTTTTCACCATGGATGATGGATTTAATTCTTGTTTTCACTCACTTTTTAGCTTCCAGTTGGTCCTCTGGCTCTTTAGGGAAGATATCTAGGGCTTTGGTATGATAGTTGCCATATTTTTTCTTTAGCTGTTTTGTTCTTTGTGCAAATTTAACCAAATTGAACTGATTTTTGGAACTGAGAAAGGAGCTTACTGCTACTGTAGTTTCAGTTTTTCCAGAAAGGATCCAAGAACAAAAAGTGCAGACTGTGTATATTTTTGGACCCCCCAAAGGAGTGACAAGTTATCTGCGTGCAAACTTGTTATGGATGATTTGATCATCCAATTTCCTCAATTAAATCACACCTTTAGGTGTAGATTGCAGTGTAAAGTGGTGTTTTCTATGTAGAATTGAAAAGGCAAGGAACCATGTGACATGAAACAACCCACTTGGCAGCTACGAAATTGAATTGTATGAGCTGTTTACATTTCTTTCCCATGCCTTATAAAAGATGTATAGTATGGATCCCAGCTGGTATGCATCTATCTGACTAGAGTCGCTGTCTAAATGTGAGCCATTAGCAAAGGGGGACCATTTATTCAACAGCTGGACAACACAGATATTTATCAGAGGAAATGGCTGACATTTTTCACAAATTTCCAGTTATGCGCAATTAATGACCAACATCCAGATAGTAATTCACACAGAGGAATCCCTGACAAGGAGCAAAGAAGCGAGTTTTGTTTTTCTTAACAATGCTGGCTTTCTTCATTTCCCCCCCATCACTTTCACATAGACATTTCCAAACCTAGGGGATGGTTTTCATATTGGTGGGAGGGAGGTAGAGCTTGTTTTTTGACATTTAGCCCCTCAGCTGAGGCCCACAGGCCCCTTCTTTTCAGCTGCTGGCAGAACAAGGTTGCTACTTGTCCTAGACGCTCGGTGCCATAAATCAATACACAACCTTGACTTGGAATCAGACTATAAACCAGTAACCGTCTTCATAGATATCCAAATCAGAGATATCCTGGGTAGACAAGCATTGCCAGGTCTACTACATCAAACGTTTGCACTTAATGAACTTAGAAAACCGCAAAAAAAAAAGTTACTTAAGAATTTCAACACTATTTGTATCTGCATTCACTTTCAGACCTACTGTAGTGTAGTTGCTGGGTGGTCACGCATCATTGTTGTAGATGACATGTTCGAAGAAGCAGATGGATGCCAAGTTCCGAATTGATTTATTGCTTTTGACAAGCAGCAACCCTTTGTGAGGAAAAATATTCCCTGTATTCATATTTTGGTGTTGTATATGCTGGTGGCCCATATTTAACCCCCACGCAAACCTAAAACCATGCATGTCCTTGTAATTAAAATAATATGAGGCACTTTTCCTGGTATTTAATCTTTAGGGCATATAATAAAATGTCTCAAACCATGCATTAGAATTTGTTTACAGACTGTTTTGACAGAGAGCCGTCACATGTAGAATATGAACACTTTAACTGCCTGCATTGTATCAAAATAATGTTTTAAAATTGTATTGTAGAAAACATTTCCTGCTTTCACATTCCTTAGTCAACCTCGCTTTCGAGGTCTGAGGTTAGTGGTGTTGTTCTGGGGTGGCACAGCACGGGGTGCAGGAGTGACAGCCATTGCTTAGGGTATTGGTGTGTTGGTGTTCTGTCGTGTTACTGTGAAGATGGTATGTCTGGTGCCGGCCACATCGTTTGCTGGAGGGATGTTTTTTGAGTTTGTTTGTTTGTTGGAAATGAAGGAAGTAATTTTTTGAAGTCATTGCTCTGTCTTTTTGTTAACAAGATATTTATTGTTCTGCGCAATAGTTGGCTTTGGACATGTTTTCGCTGCCCTGCCCATTGTTTACACCCATTCAATGGCATTCAAATCCTCATGTGTGAAGTCCTATAAATGCCATTACTTTTAAAGCCTCGCTCTGAATGATTTATCTGCGCATTGATGATGACCCAAAATACTTCTCACCGCATCACGCATTAAAGTTCAACCACTTTAACACGATGATGTCACAATTAAAACTATGTGGGCCCCTGCTCGCCTAATGATGTGGTAAGAACAATATCTTCTACAGCATCAATGCAGCGATAGGGAGTTTGATTGATGATCTGGAGGAGACACAACTCGCAGATGGTATGCTGATCTCATGTTTTTGGTGGGCTTGTTGGAGCGCAGCAGCTGTGAGGCCCGTGCTTATAGCAACGTGTGGAGCATGCGGCTGTCATTAGAACAAGCACTTTATATGCGTAGATTGAGTCCAATCACTTCTGACTGTCCATGGCAATTTCTCGTGGGTTGTCTGCCTTATGTGTACTGCAGATGGGTGGGCAGATACTCAACAAAAGCATCTTTGCTTAGGAGCATGGAGGCCTGGACAAAGAGCCAGTGGATTTTTCCGATGGAGGATTATTACAGAAAATAAGATCTAAATTTGTTTTTGATTCTTACATGTTTTGTTCAGCAAAATAATCCAGAACTAAAAACAGCTAACGTTAGGCTATAAACGAACTATACTGCAGTCCTTTGACTTCAATGTCACCACCACTAAGCCTCCTACTGCACTTTACTATACACACCTACTATACTACTACTATACTATACATTGATCAGACTCCAGGTTGGACAGATTGAGCTCAAATAATTTGCAATTGAAGTCTGTCTGTAAAGATGGTGCAATGCAATGATGTCTAATGTACCCAAAAGCCTCTGTAGTTTTATTTAGCCACCTGTTTACTTTTTTAAAGGATTTACTGACTTATTTTATGTTTTAGAACAAAACATGAAAATCTCTAAAGCTTGTGTTAACCACAGACCTTATTTCAGGCAACCAGCGTCTGGGTTTTTAGGACTCATTCCTGTGGCACTGTATTGTCCCTATGCTTTTAAATCAGAGGACATCCCACATATGCAGACTTGCACAGTATATTTTCTGTATATAATCTTTAAACAAGTGGTTATTGGCTTTGACATTTGCTGTAGGGAAGGGGCTATTGTAGACATGACATGAAAGCCCTATTTAAAGATGCAAGCCATTTCTATAAATTGATCTATCATAGTGTGTTGTCTGACAGTGCAGGGGTCCTGAAGATGGCATTAGGAGCCATTATTGTTTTCGCAGATAGAAACCAGGCCTTGCTCTTGCCCTTTGGCTGGCTACTCAGTGCAACACACTGATTAGGACTGCCACCACAGGGACCTAAAGGAGCCTTTTGAGAATAAACTTGAACCTTTCAGAAGGGGGCTGCAGCAGCGGAAGTGGACTGCACGACTTCTGAAGAACATCAGTGAGGCAAAGTCAAACTAAGATTGTGTAATGGTTGTCAAATCGGAGGTGAAAGAACTGCAGGCAGTGGATATGTCCTGACTGTGTTCATTAAACATGAATCGACTGCTGTTTAAATCTCCTAAAATACATGAATACAGTTAGACAATGTTTGGTTCTCATTCCCCGTGGCTGTAGAAGGGATAATGTCTTGGCAAAATGTATAGCAGATGCACTCCATTTTTATGGATCAAAGGGCTAAAAAAACAAGCAGAGCAACGTCCTGCCTACTGTATTTCACATCTGGACCTTAGGATGTCAGTCATGAGTGGCCAGTTGTCATAATTTGAATGGTTCAGCCTTCAGTCTTCATTAGAGGCATACTGTTGTGAGTTGCAGCTAATGTGGTTATTTTTCATAATCGGGATTGTTTTACAAATCTGAGGATTTTTGTCCTGCACTTGTGCTGACCCCTGAATTGTAACATAGATGGATGAGGTACTATATTCATTGTACTGTTGGGAAATCTCAATTGTTGAAGTGCTTCACAGAAAAATGTACTGTGGTGTAGGTCAGCATCTTTGTGGTATGATATATGTATTGGGCCTCTCCAAATAGGAAATGAATTAGTGAAGGCCTAATCATCTTTTGGACTAAAACCATTAGTTTAAAAGTACAACTTCTTATTTTTCTTCATTGGCTAGTGTCTCCGCTTAAAGGGGAATTTCTTTTACCCAAGATAGCATGGTTTGTTCACTGAACATTGACCACTGCCCTCTCTAACTGTGGACGAGAATAACAAACTGACCCAACCGTGACTATGAGGTCATACCATTATACTGGTTTACTGAGAAGAAACTTAAAAAAAGATTGAAGGTTAGAATATGAGAACAAAAAAGTTATTTTCTGATTTAGATCAATTACAATTCCGCGAGTCTGTGAGCCAAAAATGTAATATCTGATACTTATATTTAACTAATGTTAATTAAATACGATATGTATAGAACACATTGAAGTAACAGCTGTAGCATAGTTAATATGACGCACCTTATTTTTCACAACATACTTAATATGTTTAAACCAGGACCTACATAATTTGGATTAAGTGTATAAGTTTAAATTGTTGATATGATATGAAGGAATGTCTAACTTGGAGAATACAACTCCTGAAACTGGTGTAATGTGATCTGTGTATTTTGCCAATCTCTGTGTCAAAACACAGTCAATAACCACAAAAATCATTTTTCACATTCACACATTCTTACTCTGATATGCAGTGAAATACTCTCACTGTAGCACCCAGCTGTCATAACAGAGAGTAGTGCACAGTAACACTAGCAGGCAGAGAAACATGGATTTTGATCAACTGTATAGATCGACTCCATACAATACTAAGGTTTGGCTTGAGGCATCCCTAACGACATTACCGTTGCAGCTCTTTCGTGTGTGGTTCTGTGCCAAACGCATGGAATTATCATTTCGAGCAGTATTCCCCTTTTTAAAGGGCACTTATAGTTAAAGGAAGTTCTGAACAACAGTGGAGACTGTGTATGTGTGCGTGCACATCATTGTAAATAAATAAAAGTGGTGTCCTGGCCCTGCTGATCCTCCTCTACTGAGCTCAGGTTCCAGCTCCCATATGGTTCCTTAATCTGTAGGTCCCACTCAGGTCAGCTCCAGCAGAGCCAGGTAACACGAGCCAAACTCATAACCCCACCATCCTCCAAAAAGCATCCATGGAGACCTAGACAGATGACTTTAATGTCTTCACTTCTTCTAAAAACCCAAGCCACATGGAGCTCAGTGAGCTATGATCGAGGGGTAGCCTAACTGAAACCTATTATCTACAAGACCTGCTGCTGTGAGCTGAAATCCCTCTCACTGTGTGCTTTTGATGACGAAGCATCGAACCTGGACCTAGTGGAAAAGAGCTTGAACATGATAGTGGTTAGATTACCAAAGACGTCACCTCATGTGGTGTTGAAACACCTCATCATTTCCCACTCACTCCAAGCAGCCTTATAGCTTTGTCCTTTTATAGTGTACGGGTATTCCATATAGTATAAGAGTTTAACCACTTTCCAGAGCTGGACCAAACCGCACCAAAATGCTTCTTGTCAAAGCCATGGTAAGAAATTACAGCACACTCCTGAGGGTTTGATCCCTGGCCAGATAAGGAACTGCTTGATGAGATTGGGTTACCCCCCTACTAGCCTTGGAAGAGAACAACCACAGCAGGTCCTGAGCCTCCGCTCTGATAAAATGCCTCCCTGTTGGAGTTCTCCCATCTCCAACTTATGTATAATATCTAATAATTTCCATGCTCCGATATCAGTTGACATGTCAGGGTTTGGGTGTGTTATTGCAGCCAAGTTACAGCTGGAAAGCTTTTCCAGGCCAACCTGGCGGGTGTGAATGAGCAGCTGACCCATAATTTCACATTCCAGCTTTAAGTGTTTTGAAATTAGCCCCTGAAATTAAAGGCTTTTGAATCTGTTTTTGCTCCTTTGATATCTTCCATCCAATCTCTTCAATGCTGACCTTTGCTCTCTTTCTGTTTTTGATTATTGTCTTTGTTAAAAATATATCAGTTTTTTGTTTTGTTAGTTTGACCTTTTTTGGGTTTAGTAGTTACATTTTTGAAAGGTAGAAAAAGCCTTATTGCTAATAGTAGTTGCAGGGTCATTGGTGCTACCTTACTGCAGTGAACCGTCACGTTAGGCAAAAATAAATGGATCCTTTTCCTCTCAGCCTCCCCCTGGACACTGTAAAACACCTCTTAAGATAAAATTTTAGTGCATAGGGTAGGCTTTCACCAAAGCAGAAACCACATATGTTGGCCGCTCATGTAAGAACAGAGTCTTGTTGTTCAAAAAGCTACTTCAACACCTAGACGTATAAGGCTTTTCCAGTTGCTTTGTGAGTACCTGCATTCAATTCTTTTTTGCGCTATCTTACAAAATGGAAAAAATCCCGTCATAAGTTCATTGTGAAAAGTATTGAGGTTGATGTTTATAAGAAGGTGCAGACGTTTGTGCTTGTCAACATGTGTTTTCTTTTTTCCCACTGACCCTCAAAGGATTCCAGTCATCTTAATGAAACCAATTTTCGTATAAAGACGCCTTTTAGCTTTGGCTCCTCGCATGAAGGCAGTAGCATTTTGGACTCAGCCGCTGTGAGGAGACCTGGCCTTTGAAGTAGCCTCTGGTTATTTTTCTGCTTGACAGATCAGAGCAACTGTGCAGAAATCAAAAGGGAAGTGCCCAGCTGCCCCAGGTAAATGGTAACTCAGGCCTGAGCCGCAACGTTTTGAAAGCTAATATGGCTACTGCTGAGTTAGGGCCATCTGGACAATTTGCCCTCCATCCAAATTCTTGAAAATGTGATGCTTAATAGAATGAGATTGTGTGCTGCAGACGTGTGCCAGAAGTGTATCATGTGACTCATCAGAAAATATTGCTGCACACCTTGGAGAGTGTGAAAGACAAATCAGAGTCAGAGACAGCGTTCATTGCTGGTCAGGTGTCGACCAAGGCTATCCAGGCATGTCTGACCAGCCTCCACTCCTATAGCAGGAATGCAGGGTGCGGAAAGAGTTCAGGAAAATCTTGAGACTCCTACATAACACCTGGTGGAGTTCTTTTCTTTTTCCCCATGGGAACAGTAGGTATTGAGGGATGAGACACGATCAATTTAGCTAAGTGAGATGTACTTCTCCACCAAGCAATATCGAACTCCCTGTCTCCCAGCACAATTGTCCCTTAACTAGGGCAATGAAGTGGGAGGAGGGCAAGGTTTTCCACAGCGCTTGCATTTAATTTTCCTATGCCCCCTGGAGGGTTTCAAAACAAGCTCTGGGGTTAAGAGCAAAATCACTCAAAGCCGTTACACCACAACTGATGCCTAGTCAGGTCTGCTTCTCATTGGAAGGGATCTTGGGTGAGGGAGAGGGCTTACCAGGAAGGCTCAGAGTTGCAAACAATCAATGCCACATTGGCGCTTGACCTGACTGAGGTTATAGGTGCCATACATGCACACACCAACTAAACAGTGACGTGAATAAAAGCAGAACAATATTTCTTAAAACTGAAGATAAAATGACTTATTGTGTTTTCCAGCTGTAGAAAACCAGTATTCAATTTATTTGTTGTGTATCTGCCCCCCTGTGTGGCCCACATGAGGCTACTTTTACAAGAGGCTCTGGTAACCAGTTGACCACAAACTGCATCATCATTTAATTTGTTTCAGTAGAGTCTGTAACTGCTTTCACCCGCAACCACATATCATATTTGTTGAAATATATTTAATGTATCAAAAAAATGTAAAATAGAATAGAAAGATGATATTACTTCAGTAAACTATCTTTTGACTTTTGTAGATGATCTTCCAAGAATTATGTATATATACTAATGGCAGGTAGTTGTCCTTCTCCACCATTTGCACTTATACACACATAAGCACATCCACTATGTCGCACTAGATGATGATACAGTCTTTACTTATTTAGATGAGTACATGCAGTGAAACACATAGTCTCTCATGTGTCCCCCTCCTTGGTGGTACTGGTGTTAGAGCATTTTTGTAGAACAGCACTGTTACTGTTAGTGATGAAAGAGAAAAAGCGGCTTTCATATACTCTGTTTTATGTCATCAAAATGATATAGGACATATTTTAAAACTGTTTTGAAATCAAGTACCAAATATGAAGTCTAATTCATTCAAATATACCATAAATTATACCATGTGTGGTCCCACCGCAAATTGGCCCTCAAACCACTTCTGTCTCTGACCCCTGAAAATGCTGCTATAAGTCGCACACAGCAACTATTGAACTGTTTCATATGCTTTGTATAACCATCACTGTAAAATATCTGTTTTCCTTTTTTCCTTTCTTCTCGAAATCTACTACGCAGTATAATAGCAGGACAAACATTTTCTGCAGTGTGTACAGTCTAGCTTTTCATGTTTAAAAAAATTAGTAAATAAATAAAAGATCTGTGGACTTGATCAAGAGCAAAGACTGTAATATGAAAGACTGAGTCAAGTCTGAGTCATACTTTCCACAAGTGGGCGACGAGACCGGGAACAAACTCCCATACTACTGTATGACATACTGATGTTCAATGAAATTATTATTCTTTTTTGTGTTGTTACTGTACTTTTCTGTTTGATTTTACTTTGCAATTTAATACATACTAAACTGAAAAAAAACAAAATAAACTTTGTCTTTAAATTTGCAACTTTGAGCTGATCTTTGGATAAGGTAATAGTGAACTGTAATTTTCTACAATTCAGGTGAACTTGGTGAACTCAGACTACAGTAATAAGCCCCTGAACGTTTCACTTAACCCATTTTAAAGTTTAGCTATACATATTTAATCATGAAACAAAATAAAATGGACAAACAGCACTGAGCATTAAGAGATTTCATGTGGGTAAAGCGAATGTTAATTTAATAACCGTATCATTTTCAGTGCTCTGGGGAAGGCATTTCTTTGGTGTGCTATATAGATTGGCATAATGTAGTGTTTTTCTTGTGCAAGGTTGTTTATCTAGACCAGTGGTGGAGATGATTTAGTGTTGTTTTGATACAGCTGCTTGTGGTCCTGCTGGGCCCAGGGAAACTGGGAGGTCTTGGAGGAAAGGAAAGGAGTTAGGAGGATATGAGTCCAAGTTGATTTATCTGCAGTCTGAGCTTAACCTGAGCTTCTGTCTACCACCAGACCCCTCAGCTCTCAGGGATACAGGCACACAGCACACCAGCTAGTCAGGGAGATTGATGTGGGAAAGAGTTTGGAGAGTTAGTTTCTCATTAACTGCTATATCTGATACGTCGAACCTCAAATTCTTTAAGTGAAAATGACGCACATAAACAAGTGCTTGCACAGTCGATGGCGTAGGCCCATTCGTATTTCTCTATCCTAATTGCAGGTCGATATTTAAACTCCTCCAGAGTTTTATTCTAGAATTAAGTGAAGTGAATACATATGGAATAGAGAATGGAGGTACAGGTTTGATTAGCATCTATTAAAAAATAAGTTGAACTGAATATAATTTTATATTGACGCTTCTGAAGACATAAATACACAGGGATATGTTATGCAGTAAAAACACTCTCCGATCCTTACTGTGTTTATTTATTCACTTTGTCATTTCAAGACAAGATTTAGCCTGGCAACAGCTTGATCAGGCCCCGTGTCTGATGGATCTGTGATATGCTATAGATATGTCCTAAAGCTAGACCTTAGGGTTTGGTTCACACAACACTGAGGGCTGATATCTGATAACCTTCTCCTATCCAATGGATGGCCAGAACAAACTTGCCAATAATGATTGGTATGTGTTTAAGACTGAGCCCAGAGCTGATGGTGATGTCGGACAAAAAAAGAAACCTCCTCCAGATAGTCTTTGCAGCACTTTTGCAAAGATTAATCTCAAACTCTCTCATACCATCTCCTTATTAAAAAGGAACTTCCTGATCTTTTTTCAATTTTTTTTGTTCCATTGATGAGGCCCATTTTGGAGGGGATTAGGGGAACATTGTGAGGATAGCTGCTGTGCTCTGTTGCTAGCATTGGAGGATGTGGGGCTTTAATACTTCAATATGTTTTGCATTAAGTCTAAGCATGTTTGCTTCCCTCGGGGAGTTAAACATCTTAGCAGATAACACATTTTTCTTCAAGCTTATGTTTTTACGTACCTGTTTATCCTCACTGATGTTTTTATTCAGAGATCCTTTAAAAAAACAACTGAAGCAGTGTTAGAATGTCCAAATGTGGAAGCTGACACAAGAGGTGAATTGCAAGATGGTTTTGTAATAAAATGACTAAGAGAGCGTTAAACAGTGGTAAAGTAAAATTTGACCGTTACCTTAAATACATGTTTTTTGGTTTTGGCAAAGCTGTCTTTGTGGACTGGAGGCTTAATCTCCTTTCCTGCTGCTAATAATGTAATGGCCACTTTTGGATTTCATTTTAGACACACTGCCAGTGTGGATATTCTGCCCTCTTACTAAAACAATGGCAGGGTTTGACTTTGTGTGTATGTGTATGCATGTGCACGTGTTTTGTATTGTGGTCTGGGCAAACCCAACTTGGCTCTGTTTGAACGGGGTAAGATAAAGCCTCATACATTTTAATATATTGCCCCCATGTCAAGCAAGAAGGAGCAAACACAATGCCACGGGGGGCGGGGGGAAGCTATTTGGTAATGAGAATCAGAAGCATCAGTTTAAAAAAGGGGGGCTGCTGAAATGTATCTGTGTATATAGACTAGATGTGGGAGGCTGTAGGGTTGCCTGGTTAGGGATTTGGCCCCCACTTTCACTTTTCTTGTGAACTAAAGCAGGAAACAAACTACCTCTGGCGAGGATGCACCTGGACACACCAAACCACTAAATGCTCCAGCAGGCTGATTACATCACGTAAAGTTGGGCTGTGCTTGGTTTTGGCTCGTTCATTTTCAAGCAGGAAAACATGGCAGCCAGGTCACAAACTCTCTCGTATTACAGCTAAACAGTACACCTCTGAAAACATTTGAGGTTAGAAATGGGCAACGCAGTAACAGATCATATTTGATCAGCACTGCCTAGTTTGACAGTTTGATCTGAGTTGATGTGTTGTGTCGAACAGACTCATTTGATTAAAGTTAAGGTTGAGTCGGCAACCGGTCCATCAACTCACCATAGCATATACATCATGCACAGCCTTGCTGAATCTCCTGATCTCCATAGAAGCAGCAAAATTAATAGAATCCAATGACTTGATCTGTTGTCACCAGGAATACATGATATGGACTTTACAGGTAAATGATAATTACCTATAAGCTGAGCGATAATCTCGAATAGCTCAAATTATGATGGTCAAATGAGTAGGGGTTGTGACGCTCAAAAAAAAGAAAAATGTATCCAGCGGGCAACAGCCACTTCTTTCACAATGTAATGAGCCTGGCGCTCTTCCTGGGGGCTTATTCTACCCAGGTGCAACAGTCTGATGTCATTAGTGCGATTACACCACCTATTGTATTGGAGTGTGTAAATACTGTATTTGTTCAGTTAATGAAAGCATCATATTATCAGCTCCATTCAGTTATAATTTCACCGAAATATAGCCGAAAAATAAATCTCCCAATATCAGGCCATTGATTTGATCAGGCTGATGTGTATCGTGCATCCCTAGTTGTTGCATCCAACAAATGGACAATTGGAGAGACGTTCATGTTGAGTTTCCTTTTTTTGTCTACACATTATTCCAGTTATAGATACAGCTTTTTGACAACCACTTGTTAAATTTAACTCTTCAATCCTGTAGCTAGATCAAGAGAAATGATTAAACTTGACCTGTTGCCCTCTCATCAATCTTGTCTTCAACAGATCGTGGTGTACCTGACTGCAATGTTTGCCTCCACTCCATTTGTACTGAAGAGAACTCTTTGAGATGAGTGGGGATTTAGTGAGACTCCATGACTAAAGTGTCAGATACTACTTATCCCAGGCCTCTCTAACTCCTCTAGCCCAGGTCAAAGGTCATGTGCTCTCCCACCGCTCTGTCTCACATTATAATGTGTTCAGGATCAGTTTATCTGAGAGGAACAACGTGACGCTTAGGTGGATCAGCACGTTTCCTCCAAGTCTTGTCGTGGAATATTAAGTAATGCCGCAAAGCCGCCACATTGTTGAGGGATTATCACTCTGGTTGTGGCCCTTATTTGTTCTATTTATAGCAGTAAATAGTGGCGTTTCTGCTACTTTCCAGATGGCTTTCATGGCCAGGACTTGCATGCCCTTGACAATTGCCTCCAAAAGTTTGGCTTGTGTACAGCACACTGGCACCACACACACATCTCGGCCAAACACTCTGCCTGCTGTGTGCCTGTGAGTAATTTGGAGTGTAGTGGCCTTGTCAGTCAAATGCAGTGCAAAAGGGCTCCATTTTAAGTGTTTTATATTCTGGGATATATTTATGAAGTCTTAATTGTGGGAGCAAAGACATTGATGTGAAAGCCCTTTGACTTCCTGCTGATCCAGATTTCTACATTTGTGGTGCCAGCAGCCTAGTTTTCTTTGACTTGGATGTAAAACTTGAGGTTGTGATTTCTATTTGGCCGGTGATGCGAGAGGACCAACTTGCTGTTTGACATGGAACACCATTGTGTAATGTCATTACTGAAGATGCCAAGAGCATGGGGTTCATATGGCAAACTTGATGTGATGTGGAAAGTGCACAGAGCACATTTTATAGGCAATTTCTGTCAGCCTTTTTTGACTCTACATATTTGTGGCTGAGCCGAGTTGCTGTTTCTCCGAAACAGGATTCAGACAGTTTCCCAAAACGGAATCATTTAACCTGATATATCAGTAAGCTTGCAGCGTGTGGCTTGGTAATACATCCGCTAGCGAAGTGCTTAATAGGTTTGATCTCTTTGGTAACCCATTATCCCTCTTTACCCGAAGTTAAACACCTCAGCTGAGTCTCCTTAATCCACACTTTTCCATGACAGTTATTTCCACGAAATTGACATTAGTCAGGGTGGGCAATCTGACGATTTTAGATTGTGATCGATCATGAAGCTGTCACAATCCACCTTTCAGGCCTGTTGTACAAATTGCAATATTCAAGGTCTTCTTACTTCTGTTTCCAAACTTTACATAACCTTGTTGACCAGCAGATCTGTGCTATGTGAACATACCAATCGAGTGATATAGCCAACTAAGTGGACGAATTACTTCATGTGGCTCTTCCTTTGGTGATGTAAGTAATGCAACACGAGTTAAAGCTGGAGGCATGGCAGATGTGGAGCTTCTGCCAAAAAAGAAATATCTTTAATGTTGTATTGTGTTTTAGTGGTGTAATGGAGAAATTCATAGGCTGGTTATAGTCTAGAGGGCATCTCAAAATTGAGAAAAGAACACCACAATTTAGATTGTGGATCTCTGTTGCACTTAGATAGATGGTGATATTATATTTTGGCTAGATCGCCCACCCATATCAGCTACATAGTCCTCAAAGCTACCTATCTCAGTTTTCCTGCTCAGTTTACAAGGACACTATTGGGAATACGGAAAGTATGATAGAAATAGATAAACAGGCTTATAAAGTTATGACTGCAGTATAAGGGGAACATAAGAATGTTTCCTTATTGTGTTGCTGCTGTTACTCTACCACTTATTTTTAGCATGAAGTATCCGATTAGAAGAATACTTATTTTTATTGCCCACCGTAAACCAGTCAGTTTATGTTCTGTTTCTCCTAACATACCTGGATGGGATCCGACAAGTGCAGAAGCTCTTCCACAGCTGTGATGTTTTTGCGTTCCCAAAGCATGTTTATCTAAGCTATAGGCTGTAATATTTATGACTGTTTTTAATCCAGTCAGCGTACAGTTTTGATTTCACCATCAGCTCAAGTGGTGTACAATATGTGGCAAGGGGTCCATAAAGCCTTCAACATGTTTTATCCCTTTCTTTCTTACGTGTATGGTTTCAGCGTGTTTGACACCAAGCTAAACACATTCATCACCGTATAAAACGAGACACTATTTTTCCAGTTTTCTAAGGAGTTCAAATTGAACCCTCGCATTGAGTTCAGCTGCAGGATTTTTGAGTTCATCAGCTGTATTAGAAATGTGAGATCTCTAAACATATCTGCATGCGCTGTGTCTATTATGTCTATTACAACATGTCTGCAGGTTAGTTTGCCAGTAAATGTTTTATTTTTATTATTTGCAAAAATACAGTTAATGATTTATGGGTAAAAGAAGCTGGTCGTCTGTACTGTGATGATACAAATCCCTCTACCTCCCACTTACTTTATCCTGCTTGGCACCAACTCAGTCATGAAAGTCTTCAGTCATTCCGTTACGGATGTTCTCTGGATCCCTTGGCCATCTGGACCCGGACAGGAACAGGAAATGAAGAATGAGGAATTAAGAGGGGTTCTTTTTAGGATATGAAAGCTTGGAAAAAGAAAAGCTGAGCACCCCTTTTCACAGTTTAAGCCTGGGCTGCACAAATAGAGGCACTTTCTCTACCTTCCATGCTACCTCCCTTTTGTCTCTCATTCGTTCATATCTTCTTTCCCTCCTTCCTGCCTTTATTCAAAGGCTGTGAGGTATTTCATTCATTGTAATATTTAGTATTATCAAAAGAAATTAGTTCACAAATCCTAGGTTGGGTTTTATCAAATTTAGTCAGTGCATGAGAGCTTAACATATTCATGTCTTTCATTCTAACTATACTCAATTACTGACCATGTTATTTTGAATTCTGTGAGAAAATGTTCTGCGACAATCATTGCTATATTAAAGAGGTGCTGTTGCAGAGACAGTCGGGTTGCTTTCCATTTTCCTCAGAGCCCCGCAACTACCAACCATACAGGACATACTGCATTTGTTTCTACATTTCCGTGAAGAAATGATCAACACCAATTTCAAAATAAGAGAGAAGAAAAAACATGTGAAAGTGAGCCTAAGGAACCAATGTAAATGTAGATTGTTTCATTATTCTATAGCCGTTACATTGTGCAAGTTAGAGCAAAAAAAGTTGTCTATTGCCAGTGTAATTGTGACCATATTTCCATCCTCCATTTTCTGTTTTTCTGCTTCTTCCTTGCTTTCTTTTTTTGTCCCTCTTTGTTGATCTTTCTCTCCCTTGTTCTTTGTTATGATGAGTATCACAATTGAATTTTATTTGTAATCTTATCAATCTTATTATACAATTTATCTGCCCCTGTAGCCTGAGATTGTGCCAGGTGTGCCTGTAATCATTGTGAACACACAGTATTGTTATCAGATGGTCTTGATAAAATCCAAGAGATCAACAGGCTTGCCAACATGAGGCAGCGATGGGAAAACATGGGTTGGATTTTATTAGCATTGTTTCTAAATGTGCCTTCCCGATACGAACGTATGTTTCAGGCAGCTTTTGTGAAAACCACGATTTCTATGTGACTTTTTTTGACAGAAATATTCACAAGGTGATGCCCGTTTTCTCCCTTTTGGCCTCGTCATTGTGGCTGAGATTCCATGCCCCAAGAGGGAAGATAAGCACTTACTAGGAGGATATTCTGAATTCCTGTACTGTTTTTCTGCCCTCTAATGCCCCTCTCTTTGCCGGAGTTCACTGAAACAACTTCATATCCATGTCATTTTAGAGAGAAAGAAGTCTGCTTAAACAGAGGTCAATGATAGGGTTCAGGTAAGAGTCATGATAGGTGATATTATGTACATTAATGCCTACATGCAACATATCTCACTGGAGCTAATATACCCATACATCCATATTTACCCTATTATTCTTATAGCCCCTCTTTTCATTCTCTTTCTTTATGAATGTGAGGCCAGCTATACAACAGCACAGAGAACAGTGGAGGAGCCCCATCTCCGCTCATGCATATTCAAGTACGCGTGCACACGCACTCACTTGCACACTGTGAAAGGCAGCTTGGCTCTTGGTCAAGGGATCTCTGCTAAAGACTGGTCCTGGACGAGAGAGCTGATCGCTAGCCAAGCAGGACAGTTACAAAGTGGAGCACGGGAGGCCCTGCCATGTTTGCCGAGATCTAAAGCCTCTTTCTCCAAAGCTTTGTTTGCATTTTGTTCACTGCAGCAGCTGAACAGTACACAGAAAAGCCTTTTCTTACCCTTTCTCTGTCCACTCTTTTCGCTTTTCACTTTCTCTGACTCGGCTGCTTTCTGACAGTTGATTCAATTCCTGTGTACTAAAGGAAATTATGTGCTTAATTGGATTATTGGGAGTTTTCTTCAAATGAGTGCTCACCCACCCACACAGCCCCAGACTCTGAATTCTCCTCTGGGATGGGCTGTCCGGTACATGTTTCCAGACTCAGTCTGCAGGATGAGCATGAAATGAAAAACATTGGAGTGTGTTACAGTTTTAATACCATTCAGTCATGGTAAATATGATTAAATATTCATGATGTTAAGAGGTTTTGTTGACACTGACTTGATTATTAAACAGTTTTCAAATCAAGGCAACAAGCATTTACATTTATTTCAAACATTTATTTGCCCTCTTTATGTTCTGTCTGCCTTACTCACTGCGCGCGCGCGCACACACACACACACACACACACACACACACACCTCTACATACATATAGTTAAACAATGGGGAAAATTCAAGTTATATGGGGGATGAAAGCAGGTCTAGCTGTCAGACATCTCTGCTGGCCATCACCTTCAGTGTGCTACTTGGCCCAGGTTTATAGAGACAGAGTAGTGTCCAAGCGCACGCAGGCATCACTGGAATTTGCACCTGTTTGAGACGTGACTTCTATGGTCCTCTCTCCTGAAAGCTCGTCTGTGAAATAGGCACTCTTAATAGTCGAGGGGATGACCACCTGAGAAAAGAAGGAAAATAGGTAGAGAGAGTTGAAATGGATACAGAGTGTGGTTGGTGAGAGGGCCCGTGGATATAAAAGAGGCTGGATGAGGGAGCTTGGAGAAGGGGAGGGTCCTGCTCTTGTACCTATTCTCATACAAACGACCCTCCTGCTCTGTGTGGCCCTTCACTGGGTCATAAACATCCCAGTGGTTGTGCAGTTGTGCAGTGGTGAGTCGTTTATGTTGCTGATTTTCTCCTAGAGAGAGGAAGCGGAGTCTAGGGCACAGATTAAAAGGCCTCTCCTCCCTCCCGCGTGCGAATCACAAATCACATAGAGCCACAGCGCTTCCGCTCGCCCAGGAACCCAACCAACACCCTGTTAAAAGCCGCAGCCACATCCCTGTGTTTTCATCTTACTGGGCACAGAAAACCCAGTTTGTATTCCAATTAAACTAGTGTGAGTACCAAGTGTTCCATGTGGGCACCATTGCTGTAGTTGATGTCTATTAGCTTGCCAATTTAGTTGCTTGGGCCTCATTATTTGGGATTTGGCTTGCTTGTTAAAGATTGCGACTAACTATATTTAAATTATTGATTTAATCTGCCAATTGTTTTCAAATCTTTTCATCTCAATTCTCATCTTCATTAAAGATAGTATCAAGATTTACATTTAAATTTAAGAAGCAGCAACATATTTGATTGAAAAATTGTTCAAACGATTATTCGATTATCAAAACACTTGATTTTCAAATTTTCTTTCGATGGACTAATCATTGCAGTTTTGTTGATTGTTGCACTTTTTTTTGGTGACTGTTAAGAACTGAACCGCACTGGAACTGTTATGTAGTTATGTATCTCTCTTGTTCTTGCCACATTCTGCTGACAAATGAAAAATTCGGTCCTTATCGTGGCCTGCGGACAGTTAAGGGCCTCTTAGGGGATAATTGAACGGCCTATCTGCTCCACGCAAATCCTAATTCTCCCTCTCAACAGGCCACTGGCGGCATGCTTTATGGGATTATTTTCAAGCAGGCATTTTGAATGTTGTAGTGCACATAGGCCCTCCTTCCCACGTACAGCTTTCCCCCATTTCTCCTTGTCCCTGCCTTTCACCTTCTCGCCTGAGAGGATTAGTCAGGCTTCCGGAAACGGAGCACCACTCGGCGAGAATGAGACTTCCCAAAGCTCCTCCGAGACAGGAAGGAGCTGGACACTGGCTTTATGACAACAATTACTGCCTTCTCTCAATGTCTTTTGGGGGTCTTTTTTCAAACGTTAACAAAGAGTTGGCCTGTTTTCCGTAGAGAATATCAGTGTAAACAAACACTTTTGGAGCAGATTTTTCTGTGACCCAAGAGACTGAGTGGAGTCTGCGGAGTCGGAGGGTATGAAGGGAAATGATTATTTGTTGAATGCATTATTGTTTGGTGGTGTGGAGACTGTTGATTTGTGGCTACAGTGGAACTCTCCTTGCAGGGTCAATGATATGCTTTACCAATGTCTTTATTCCTTTATCTTTAATAAATCATTATTTGGAGGCAAAAGCACATTCTTTGTTGAGATTAAATATATGTTTGGCTTATTGTCGTTTCCAGACAAAGGGTTCATATTCAGGTTGGGACTGAGCGAGTGAACTCCTTAAACAAAGTTTGTGCACAAAATCCCATCTCTTCTTTTTAATCTAACTACTTAGACACTTTCAGAGATGTAGAACACTTTTGTGAAGGTTGAATGAGTTGATCAATGTTGGCACATTCAGTAAATTGACTGAGTAATCTGGTTAAGAAAATAGTTTGATCCAGCAGATGTTATTTGCCATTTGCTTTTAATTGCTTTGCCAGTACTATAAACACAAAGAACAAATGCACATTTCAAAAAACACACTAATGATAATGAAAAGCTCCACCAAAGTGCGTAATGAGAGATTCCAACTTGTGTAAAAGATTTTTTGAGAAAGTGTCCAGGCTCAGTTTTAGCACCAATCACATAACAAATGCTGTCGTCCTAGAAAAAGAAGAAAGAAAAGTAGGGCATGACTGTGTGGTGACTGTTGTAAGCCCAACTTTAGAGTGCAAGAATTGCAAGGAAATTGCCTTGAATTCAAAGGCTTTAGAAAAGATTTTCAATTGCTAAATTTTGCACTCACTGTGAGTCATATTTTGGTCCAAGTGGAAAGACTGGCTGTTACATTTTTCTTTTTGAACCTTCTCTTATCGAGCTGCCCATCAATGTTTCATAACCCATTTTGTGCCACTTCTATTGTTACAAAATGACAGATATTCAGGGTACTGTCCACAGGAAGGCCAAGGTTTACAGAGCATGACATTTTTTTCATTTTAAAAAACAATTACTGCAGTTGATCTTCCTGATCTTCTAACCCCCCACCGATGTCCTAAACTAATGTTGTGCTCACCTGTACTGCTCTTGTCTGACAAGAGTGACAAAAGGCACGAACGTGGTTTACAAATTCAAAAAGTGGAATTCAGTTGTATTGAAGTCTGAATGGTCCCTGGGGCTTTGTTTGTGGAACCTGGCCACTACATGACCACCATTGTCTTAGATGTCTGAATGTCTTTCATCTTCTTCCTTGGACCCAGGGAAAATGATCAGTATCTGCCTGTTGTATCTGTCTCATATCTTTGTGGCTTACAGCACTGGTTCCCAGCTATTTATCCATTTACTGAACCTTAAGGCTATCCCAAATCATTCCCGTCATCCTGTGAACCACCAGATAAGGGGAATGATAGGATGGGTTTCGCTTTCTATCTTTTCCCAACTTGTGTAGAAGTTCTTGGAAGGCCCTAATCCATCTTTAAGATGGCTCCCTGGGTGGTCTATCAAATTTCTACATGAGTTTTTCTATCCACTGTCATTAGTCATTTTCCAAACTTGGATTTTATCATTACTCTGAAACATATTCTAAGATGTTTGTTGTCACTGTATTCAAGGCAACGTAGGTTTGAAATATTTATTAGATGGACTTTGGATTTGATAACCTGATCTGTCCATGGTTTTGGAAGATAAGAGGCCCTGTCTTTGCCACACAGTGTCTAAAGGGTTGATCATGGAGAGTCTCTCTGTGTTCTCAAGTGCTTTTGGCATCTTGAAAAGGCCAAGGAATCAAAGTCTGTGCTGACAGTTGTTGTTATTTGGAAATCTGGACACATTTACCTTTTTTTCATGCCAAGAATTATCCAATATAGTCTGCATTCCTCTTGAACTAGATCTGTGGAAGTTAGTAAGTATTTGCACCTGTTTATCATTACCAATTGTACAACCTGTCATTTGATATTATGTATGGAAATGATACACAGAATTTTCTTCAGATCAAAAATGATCAGCAGAAGGATCAAGTCAACTGTATTTTGGGGATGCTGAGAGAACAACATGTGTGATTGGGACATAAAGGCAGTATGGCTTATGGAAACAATTGCTTTTAATGAAGGATAGTCACTTGTGCTTTATGTTATGAGAAAAACATAAATACGCTAACTGCTTTGAACTAATGACATTAAGGGTTCTTGGTTAAAGACCTCAAGATTAGATAATTTTATCAAAATGCGATATTATCTTCTATTTAAGCGGAACTGGATTTTACACCGATGGTTCGTGGCCGTGGTTGACCATCATGCAAACATCTGCTACAGAGGTGATAGCACATCTGGCATCTGACTTAAGTCTGTTGGTGGATGTCATTACTAGTAGACCTCTAAATCCTATCATCATTACCTAACACTTGATCTCAGGTTACTGTTAATGAGTTCATTGTGTGTTAGTCTGCTCCCATTGTCTGCAGCCCTACCTGTTAGCTGCTTGACAGTGGGGTCTTTCAAGAATGGGTGTCAGCCTTGGTGTTTATTGCAACAATGACTGGCAACCTTTTAAATTAAAAAAACCTTGTGATATATTGTTATTTAATTTAGTTAGTTTTGTGTATTACAATTGAATGCCTCACACATAATAAGCATGTTTACATCCACACAATAACTCATAATTGTGAGAACCAAGATAAGGGTAATGCTCAATTAAGCTGTTTAAAAAAATAGTAACAAAATGAGTGACCCTTATTTACATGTTTTTGGTAGTTACCAATGTTCACATAAGTAACTTAGAAAAGTAGTTGTTGAAAGATAAACAAACATCAACAATCAACACACTTTTAATAAAATTATGCTTAATCCAAGTATATAATAGAGTACCATAATGCTAACTCGGTAAAGGTATGAAAGTGTTGGTTTACTTTGGGTGTAAAAAACAAAATGTTATTGTGACTGTGGGGTTTATTCAGGATATTGTGGCAGATGCAGCCACTCTTGTCTGCATGCATGTGTGGGTTTTTTCATGCATGTTAAATCACATACATATAGTACAAGGGCACATGCATGGCACAGCAGGAGGGGTGGCGTGAGGAGAGCTCCCTCCACATGCGTGTGCTGCGTGTTCAGCTGTCACTGAACCACAGAAGCCCACCTCCTCCTCCATTCCCCACTTTCTCGCTCGCTATTTTTTCTTTACCCCTGCTGCCCCTCTGTCCCTACTGTATTCCTGCCTCCCCTCTGTCCTCCCTTTCTCCTGCCTTTCATTTCTCCTCCTGGCCCTGTACATTCATGACCAACTGTGCGTATCCTGCTCCTGCTCTCCTGCTGTATCCCAGTCATCCCCAGCTCTCAGCTGTGCCTCTCTGGTATGAACTTAAGATGACACTGATTCAACCCCCTGAAGTGTAAGGGGTCCTGGGAACCAGCAGGACCAAAGTAAATGTAGTATGTAGAAACAACACCACCATGGAGTACCTTACTTTATGAATTCATCCACACCTGGGCTTATTGAAAACAGTTTTGCTTCTCTGATGTGGCCATAAGCCCTGCTCCCAGAGTAAGAATTAATTAGTTGTGAGGTAGTTGATGTATTTAGTTCTCTAGTGTCTTATATCCTGACTCAAAGGGATCTTTAGCACCTGACAGATTCAATAGTTAGATACCCAGCAGTCATCTGACACGGGTCTGCAGCACTACAGAGGTACGCTAGTATGGCAGTAGCCATGTGCTTGGCATTTAAAATGCTGTCTAGCACAAGACAATGTCACCCCTAGGTTTGCCTTCCTCCACATCCTTGCTGTATCCCCCAGCCTCAGCTTCACTGTCTAAACTGGCACGGCTATGACACCCCTATGTATCTCATTCAGCCATAGAGAATGGGGCTAGTGAACCGAATAGCCCCCCAACACTGGCCTCTGCCTGCACCTGCAGACCCAACTGATGGTTGGAAAGCTGGAAGGAAACAAGGGGGAAGTAAGTTTGAGATCTGAGGAGGGTCAAGATTAAAAGTAAGTTTGGACAAGAGTATGATGTTCTACTGTATAGGCATGCAGAGAAGTCTGGAGTAAAAGAAAACTAGTCATTGTACTGCTGATTTCTGTGTTAGATATCCACCATGATGGACTTGGTGAGGTTGGGGAGAAGGAGGGTGAATGGGGGTTACCAGAGAACCACTGGCCCCCCTGCAGGTCATTCAGTCATTCATAAGATGAGGCCATTTTATAGACCTCCCTCTATCCTTGCTTTTTTGTTGCTGTTGTGTCCATCAGTGGAAGTGAAAATGGAGATTAAGAGTGGTCATGCAAAATGGATGATGTGTGGTGGGAACCAGTTTCTGCAAGTTAAAAGTTTGGTTTCTAGGTGAGCCCTTGGTGGAGTATGCGGTGTATGTTTTCCTCATGGAAACTCTGCCTGATAACCTTTCTGTCTGGATGGATTCATGATGTTTACAGATGTGCTCAGCTTATGAAAAAACAACCCCTCTCCCTCAGTGGGGCAGCCATCTTTAATCCAGTAAAGAGCACAGGGATTTGGTCGCCCCTGGCCTGCCTGAAGGCCCTTTGGAAACCTCTCGGCCGTGAGAATGGGGGCTGGGGTTGGAGGTGTGGGTTAGGATGTGTGTAGCCATGCAGGAGGGGCTGGGGACAGTCTTTGTGAATTTAGTTAATCTAATTTGAGCTCTTTTCCCCCTAAGGCCCTTTTTCTCCCTTGCTGCTGCCCCTGTTTCAAACATCAGTCCAAGCTGGGGAAAGTTTCACGTGTCCCTGGTGAAAATAGGCTTTGTTTGGTTTAATCCAATATCCTGATATGTAAACCTGAGGGGAATATAACTGGGAGCACCCACTGAAAAAAGTGGCAGTCTCTGGTGTTTGTGTGTGGTGCAATCAAATTAAAATGGAAATCTGTTACACATGAGAGATCTGAGCAATATCACAGCGTATGGAAGTTTACCAGTTGGGTCAAGCTACATGCAAATAATTGAAACAGTACAGTATAATATAAACAGTCTTGAAGATGGTTCTTTATGAAAGGAAGTGATCCAATTTAAAAAATAAATAAATAAATAAAAAACATTTAAAAAGTTTTAAATATGCATGAATATAAATATGTTTATGTGGACAAATTAAAAGTATCATTGATTAAAGGTCAGTTGGAGATGGACAATCAAAGTCTTCATTAAGAACTCTCTGTAAACCTGTTTGAACTTAACGGTATCTATCAAAGGACGACTTGAAACAGAGGCTGCTTACAGAATGTAAATGAGCCACTTAGAAGCCTTTCTTTGTGGTTTCACACCTCTGATTAACTCATTGTGATGCTGTCGGATATCGAATGGGTATTAACTCATTAGGGTTCGCCTTTGAAGTTGCTCCTGAATATCATCAGGGTCTTGTAATCCTTTTTTAATGGATCAGTGAGTAGGACAGTGGTTCAGCAAAATGATTAACGTGACAGCCTTTCTCACCTAATGTTCACTGTGTTTTGCATGAATGGACCCAAAATTGGTTGATTCATTTAGGAAATGCACTGGTAATGGTGTTAATGTCGGAGGGTTGATAGTAAGCTGTAAATGTTTGCTTTATCAGTCTGCTGCCATCTAGCCGTAAACCCACACCCCCTCTTATCTTTCCTTCTTTTCCTTTTCTTTCTCTTTCTAGCTTACTCTTTCCTTAGCTTTGTAATTTTAGTGCCTTCCCCTCTGCCCTCCTTTTTAACTTAAGGCAATAGGTGGTGAAGGGCAGGAATGCAGCCGAAGGACTGTAAGGATTTATCGCACAAAGGTGTGAGAGCTGCTGCCTGTGCTTCTGTGCCTGGAGATGTAACAGTTTAGTGCCAACAACATTCCCACCACAGAGCCCATACAGATTTTTATTGCTTTTTTAGTTTGATTCTTTAGACCACATACTCTGTGGCTGCAGGGAGAGGGATGGGAGGAAAGGGGTCGGGGACATAGGGTAAAGTATTTATGTGTGTGTGTGTGTGTGTGTGTGTGTGTGTGTGTGTGTGTGCATGGATTGTGAGAATTGTTAAGTAACATTACAAGCAAACGGTACTATAAAGCACAAGAATAGTTTATCTCCATCTTCTTATCTGTCTCTGCTTTTGCCACCTAAACATGCTCTCTCCCCCCCTCCCTGTTCTCTCTCTCCCCTCCCATTCCTTCTCTTTCCACTGCTCTCACTCTCCCTGTCCCTTCCTCCTACTCTACCTCTCGGGTTACGATGACTGGGGGTTTTCTTGCTTCCATCTCGTAGAGTGTCTGTGTGTGTGCATGTGAGTGTGTGACTGCATGCGTATGTGTGTGTGTGTGTGTGTGTGAGTGTGTGTGTGTGTGTGTGTGTGTGTGTCTCCCTCAGCACTGAGCTGTGAGCTGTGTCCTTGTCCCTGCCTCCTGGCAGCAAGGAGCCACCCAGCAGCCGGTCTGTGATTGGGCAGGGGAGTGGGGTTCTTGACACAGCACGGTGCTGACTGCTCCGGGACGTGTTTCAACAGATGGTCGAGGTTAGAGAGTGTCATCACATCGGAGAGGGGATTAGAGGAGAGAGGTTGTCTTCCAGGAGCTGTGTGGTCCCCCCCTACTCTTCAACCCAAAGATCCCAAGACCAAGACACAAACCCCTCTATGAGCGGAGGGAGACCCGGAGAAGAAACAGGAGAGGAAAACACAGAGAGGAATCCTAGCCTTCCCTCTCACTCAGCCAGCACTCTGCTCTCCTGCCTTCAGGTACTTAACTTTCTCACAATGTTTTTTTTTTTTCTATTTTCTTCTGCTTTAGCTTCTGCTGTGTCTGTGCCTGTTAGTTTGTTCAGTTTGCAGTAAATTTCTGATGCAGCATGCAGTCACGAGTCTACAAGTGCAGTAAATCTGTGTTGCCTGTACAGCAGCTCTGTGTGTGCTGGACTTCATAGTTTTCCCCCTGAATGACAGGAATTCCCTCCGTCGCAAATTCCTCCGTCTCAAAGGATTAGAAGGCAGCACATTCCATTAATGTCATCTTTTTTTCCCCCAATCCATAAGCACCCATCTGTTAATTTGTAGTTTCCTGAATGCCGGATATTTGAAAGTGAAAGGAAGCTACTGTAGATTTGAAAAAGCTTGCTGTCACTTAAAAACAAATATGCTGCATAATGAGTGGTGTCAGTGGGGGCATCCTATGGGTTATAATAGGGACAAGGGTTTATGTGTTTATATCATTTTATTCCTGAAGATAAATTGTTTTCTATTCAACTCTGTCAGCTCATCTAGTAGGAAGTTAAAGCGCAATTTTTCTACATTCCCAAAACTCAGTGTGGCATTTAACATTCCCTCACTTCAGCCCAGATAAGTTTTTTCATAAATCTTATTCAGAGTGCACCTCTGGCAGATCGTGTCAGTATACGCTAAATGGATGAGCTGCTGAAGAGCGCTTTCCGGATAAACTGTCAGAGCTAAGTAGAGAGGCAGAGACTCAGAGAATGTACACCTCACTTCAGCTATTTAGCTCAAGTCAAGTGAGAAGGGAAACTTGCCAGTGGAGTGGGAATATGATGTATAGTATTTATGCCTAGCTCCGGGCACTGTGTGTGTGTGCTGTGTGTGTCTGTATGTGTGTGTATGAGGTGTTTGCAAATGGAGATTGTGCAGCTGTGAAAGACTGCGTGGACAGCAGCCGGGCTGAGAGGAGAGGAGGTTGTATGGGTGAAAGCTGCTGTTGTGTGAATTTCTGTTTACCTTGGTAAACCAGCCGTAGCTACACTTCCTGTTTGTTACTTTAAGTATTTAACACAACCACCAATAGGTTGTGATGACTGCTGCTTTAAGGCCAGTGAAGACCTTGGTACAAAATTTGGTCATGTGGGCAGATCAATTAGGCAAACGGTTAAAAGTTTTTTTTTAGAACTTTATCTGTGATTTCTACGTTTTATAACTTTTATAGGGAGGTACTGAGTCATGGATGTGTTTTCTGCCCATCACAAAAGGGAAAAAATCACATGCACATTGCATGTACAGTAAATGCTCTAAAACATCTAAACACTGTAGTTGAAAACTTTTTTACTTCTCTTAAAATACATTTTTATTCTCCTGGACGAGTGATATGACATTACGGTTCCTCTATTTCATGGTACAAGTGAGTGACTTGGGACTTGGGTTCCTGTGTATTCAATTCATGTGTTCACCTACTGTACCATTCCAAAAAAAACTAGAGAATTTATCTTCTGAGCTAGTTTCCTAAATGGCAAAATTATGCTGCAGTCCCCTTCAAAGCCGATTGTTTGTACCAGGCACAATTAGCAAAAAATGTAGCAGCCTGGCTTACATTTCAATATCTTGGCAGTGCCAATTTGTATCACTAAGAAAGTCAAAGCAATAAAGAGAATCCCAACTTTAAACCTTCAGTATTGAAGAGACTGATCCATAAATCTTCCCTTCACTTCAGTTTCACCCCGGCAGCGTCAAGATTTAATTTCTGATTACCTTACTCAGAGCATAGCAACGCTGCTTTGGCGTGTTTAAAAAAATGCAGCATTCACTGCCAGCTCAGAAGAGAAGGGAGATCCTTTAAACTGTTTAGCTTCACTGTGCTACAAACAAGAGCATGAGCAGCTGCTGCAAATAATTAGGTTCTGGGGGGCAGACGCTTGCCAAGACAAACGTTGTTTCAGTAGCAGCTCTGCCATCAGTCGAATCTGCTTTGGTGTGTGTGTGCGTGTGAAAGTTGTAAGCAAAGTAATTCATTCTTCTGATAAGTACAGTGGGTGATTAAGTGTAAGGAAAAAGGAAGCAGTATTATCTGTGCTTTTCAGAGTAATTGTGCAAACGGGAATAGTGTGTGTGCGTATGTGTGCGTGCGTGTGTCCTTTTAAATGCCAGTTACAGTGAATCAGACTTCCCAGACGTCTTGCATGACTTCATACATGCTGACTGATAAACAGCATCAAAGTCACGCATAGCAGACTCATTATTGTTAAAAAATTAGCAGGACATTGAATATATTATATGTATGTGATTTACCTACCGAAAATACTGCCTTTCTTTAAAGATACTAGTGTGTTTCGGCAAATATTTAACCTTTTCCATTCTCTCTTTCCCATGGACTCCACAAATAAACCTGCCCTACTCTTCTGCCTCTTCTTCTTCTTCTTCTTCCTTCCAAATCAGCACCATAATTTCATCTCAGCTGAGTCACACTGTTATCACGCTGCATTGTGCTTTCTCAACTTGACCCCACAGTGACAGCAGTCACATTTATGAATTCTGTCATTATGGGTTTCTCTTGGTTGCAGTTAAATTGAATGCCTTACAGATGACTTTTCATTCTCCCTTTAAGAGTAGCCCAATAAAAAAGGAGTTGAGATGTTGATAAAACGGAGAAAAACTGGATCTGGAGCTTGAAAGTCGTGGGTTTCCCAAAGTACCATGAATATTTGTTTGATCAAACTGCACCTAATCATTTAATCTGGCTGACGATTAAATAAATACTCTTACTGAATTATTCAACATTCGACATCATCTGGTTCCTCTGATGATTCATCTCTCTGAAAAAGATTCTGTCCAACTGTAGTTTGTGTGTGTTCTCTTGTGTGCGAGCATGTTAAGAAAAGATTTCCTAAACCACCCTCTCCTCCGGCACTTGTTTATCTCTTCAGCTTAATGATAGTGTTCCTCATACTATCCTGATTGCATAGTAGCGCTCGAGTAGATTGCACAGTCCTATCACTGCAAATGACCAGTATTTGAACAGTGAGCGTTTGGCATGCTTTTATTTATGTGGGATCTAGAAAGGCTATCTTTAGATGAGTCAGCCACTTTCTCGGTTCCTTTGTTGTCCTAACTGATCAAACATTTCCATGGGGCTTCAATGCACTTAAACGTGTCCTTGACTTTTGTGGACATATCTCCGGGGAAATATGCCATGCATATGTGGATGCACAACGACACACAGCATAGATCTATTTTTGGGGTATTGGGTCGCTCACAATAGCACCCCCATGTGTTTGTTCAGCCTCTCATTTGAGCAGTAAAGGTCAGGTCATGCAAACATCACATTCAGCTCATCATTGGCAGGAATGCCTGATTCTCAAACTTCAGTTTAGTGCTTGCACGCGTTAGAGAGAGCAGCAAACCAGACGTATATGCCATGCTTTAAATTTTGTGTCCTGCATTGCTCCCCTTGTCTTTGCCTTGAGGCTCTGGCTTGACGAGTAGTTGGAAAGAGAAGATCAGCTTTGTGAAGCTACGTTTCGTGCAGTTCTGGTTCAGCAATGCAACAGCCGGGAATGACCCCTGACCAGGTCCTTGGAGTTTTGTCTGACGAATGAATAAGAAGATGCAGGATTGCTGTGAGGCTTTATTCGTTAATGTGCGCTTTTAGCCACTGAGTGAGAGAAAGAGGATTTTAATGCTTTTCCTGTGTTGTCCAAAGCTGCCTTTGTTCAAATGTCACTGCACATAGATGCAGCATGGGCTTAAAGAGGGAGGAAGAGAAAGCTGGGTCAAGAGAGACACAGAGGGGGAAGTGGAAGAGGGATAAAGTAGAAGAGGCCAAGATAAGAGAGAGGGAGGTGTGAACATGTGATAAAGAGGGGAAGAAAGTCTGAAGTTGACACAAAGATCTTGTTGTGATCAGAGCCCTGATCTTGCACACGCGTTGTTGGTTGTCACCCACACGTGCGCGCATTTGAAACACATGGACACAAACATAATCTTCTTGTGACACAGGCATGTACAAAAGAGAAACATAGAAAAACGTGTACACACACACACTCTCGCACACTATCCACAAGCTTACCCCCCTCCGTCCTCCACCCCCCAGAGGGCTGCACTGTCCCTGCTTTGTCATCTCTACTTGTCCAATAATCCCCTCCCCAGGGAGAAGCAATCTGTTTTAGATTTGAAAGAGAAAGGGCCCTGCCTGTATCACGTACAATTAAGCAGCCGTCAGAACGCGTCGGCGTAAGTTTGGAGGGAGAAGTGCTGCCACTGGGGGGTTGTCCCTTTCATCCGCCGCCTTTCCAGAATGGAGATAATGGGGTAGGAGGGTTGGATGGATGGGAATGGATGGAGAGGGGGGCAGAAGGAATGAATACATTTCCTCACCCCTCTATCCCGCTCCACAGCTCGACTAATAGAAGCCAGCATGCGTTTGTTTCAGCTCTTCTGCTCCCTTTCTTTCCTTCTCCCCTGGAGCGGGCAAACACATTCAGCCTCTGCCAGCACTCCCCTCCTCTGCCCGTGTGCGCCTATGTGTGTGTACACGCACAAGCACTTTATAAGTGTGGACTTGGCCATGTGCTACTAGTAGCCTCTGGTCCTGTTTGCCCTTACTTTAACAGCCTGACTTTGCCATGTGGATGCTGGATATTTTGAACAGTTATAGTATTAAAGGTTGAGCAACTTTGTTTACACTGACGAGGTCCAGCATTGCATGACACATATTATCTTCGCTTCGCTTTCCTTGAATTGCCCGCGGCAAGTTCAGCTGAGTTTGGCTGGTGTCTCTTGAACATGTTGGGATGATGTGTTGCCTGCATTCCTTCAACTTTGGCTCAAATGTAAAGGAATGGCAGCATTTGGAGGGGTAAGCTTCCTGTTTCTATGCTTTGTAAATTAATTAATCTTTCAGTAGATATTATATTTTAGATATTTCACAGTGCTCTAAGATGAATTTTTTTTTGCCAAGCAGGATAAAGTTAATTAAATTAAAATGACGTTACTGCATGCTTTGGAAAGCCACACTCTGAGCTAGAGGCAATGGAAAGGAGAGCTCCCCTGTGTACAAATTACAGGTTACGTGTCTGTCTGTATTCAAGTCTGACTGATTCTCACTGTGGCTGTTTAAGTGAATGACTAGTGCCTAGTGACTAACGCACACAGAGTACATGATATCCAGATTCACACGCGCATATATGCCCACAGGCCTGGAGAGAAGGGAGTGCTGAACAGGCACAGGTGCAATCGGACAAATGGGTTTTTATGAGTGGTATCATGTTGGTGTGTCACAGCCATTGAGTTTGTTTATGGCGTCCAGGGTCACGCAGGCTGGTTCTCATGGTCTATGTTTGTCTACGGTTCCCAGAGAATATGCCTACACATGTTCCACATTTTAGGGGTGTTTAGTTTCATGCGCTAGCAGCAGCACTACATTTAACTGGGGTTTACTGTCAGAGCTGCCACCACCTCACCTTGAGGAATCTACCTTTTGTTTTCTGTTTTTATTGATTGCTACTCCAAATTGATTCGGTTGATTCAAGGATTGCACAATTAATCAAAATATTACCAAAATTGCAATATGTCCGAGTGCAATATTCAGATTGCGGAAGCTGCAGATTTTTTAATAAAGGCAAATGTGTGACAAAACAGCACTATAATGAACTACTGTGGTGCTACAAATCTTGTTCTCCAGGTGTAAGAAAACATTTGTTTGGCACAGACACCAACAAATAGCACATCATCATGATTTTATATGTGAAAATGATCATGCATAATTACAGAAACTTTTATTAAATGTTTAATGTTCATTCACATTGCACTCACTTACATCTGCCTTAGCTCGCTCTACGGATCAGTAGATAGTATTGTGTCTGTAACATGAAGCATATTTCAGGTTTCAAGTTGATTAGGAAATGAAATCATTGGCAACTGGTCTTTGCAGCAAGCATCATCAAGAACCACCCAGATAGTATTATTATTAGGATTAGTAAGTCTAAATCGTCAACTCTAGCTATTTTAATTGTAGCTTTAGCAGCTTAATCTAAACAGTTAATGGTGACAGTGCATTTGTAATTGGGTTATGTTTATTGGCTTGATTTTGAAACATGCAGATCATCTTTGACAGTCACAGCAGCTGCTAAACTTTGTGTGTATTTCAGGTGCGTACAGTGGTCTAATTGTCTGTCTGTTTGAATTTGTCATAAATGTGATTTTTCAAGGCTTACTTGTTCCCAGAAGGCAAAATACTTGCTCAGTTTGAATCCAGGATGTTCTGTTTGCCTTTTTTTCCCCCCTTGTTTTGCTGCTATAAACACATCTGTCTGTATTGACATTGACATAATTCTCTTCTGTCTGTATTATGAGCGAAGAGAAGTCTGTTTTTATTCTAAAGACAGACCAACAAAAACACAGATGGTAAAAAGTAAAGCTCAATTTGTTATATGAAACCTTATCATTCTTAAATGAAGTCAACACGTTATCCAGGAGTTTTGTGCTAAACTGGTCTTTTATGTTAATTAGTAGTCGGTGCCTATACTGTAGAGCGAAACATCTTCCTTATACAGTAGTATTAGTTCAGTCCCTAGTTGTGGTCAAACTCAACTACACACGTCTTTTTTTGTATTTGTCAATGTCCACAAGAAAGAGGGTTCACACTTCTTAAGTCAGTAATCGGTGAACATTACAGGGCCATTGAACTTGGGAAACTGCCGATCTTTAACAGAAACAAATCCTTCAGACTTGGCGCATTAACTCTCTCTCACTCTCTCTTTCCCCCCGTCTCTCCTTCCTTCTCTGTGCCACCATGCTGCTGATTTCATGGAAAAGAAGTCAATCGCTTTATTCTTGACAATTACCTCAGTGGAAACCCATTGAAGCAATTTGCCAGTGCTCTCTTTTGTGGTAAAAGGAATAATTTATCTGGGGTATATTTGACGAGTCAAAGAGACAAGAAAGCCACCCGTGAGCGAGCAATACGTTCTCCTCTCTCTCGCTCCGACTTTCTCTGGAGCTCTCGCAGTCTGATAGAGTGTTTCTGATGGGAGTGTGGCTTTTGACAAGAAAATGGCTAGAGGAATATTAATGTGCTGTATTTTATTCATCTTGAGGTCGTCTATCGCTAATGGTTTCCATTCATAGCTTAGAATAGATTTAACAAGAAAGTGCTTGCTTTGGGCTCATATCATATAACTGTGGCTGCTGATCCTCTGATTGTGATTCCATGTTTTCATATCACGCTATAAATCCGAGGAGTTGTTTCCCTTTCATTCATTCTTTGCCCCCTCCCTCACCTCTCTCTCTCTCTCACCCTTTTCCTTACCTTCTTGAATGGTAAATCTGCTTTTCCACTTGTAAAATTGAGCCTCACGTAAGCCTCCTGGAAGAGCAGTAAATTTCATAGGAAAACTACAGAAAAACATTAGGGATCATCTTTCAATGTTCATTTTTAGCCAATTGATGTTTCATAATACCGAGATCTCCATTATGTATTAAGATATAGCCAATAATATATTGTCGTATTACTTTAAGGCCATATCACTTAGCCCTATGTGAGTGATACCAGTCCTCCAGACCGACACTAAGCCCAATTTGTCAGAATTAGCAGCATGGGGCTCTTGCTTAGATATACAGACTCTAACGGAGGGTGTCCGTTGTTATGGACATAAAAACACCTACATACACACCACTTTCAGGACAGGAGCACACATGTGCACACACATACACAAATAAATACAGGCAGCTTTCCCCATTTCTGAAATTACCTTGTATGTTTTTTAATCATTTCCCTCTTAGGGTTCCCAAAACCCCCTCACGATTACCAACAGACCACCTGGTGGCCCGCAAGCCATTCCCACTTTGAAGTCTTTTGGACCAGGATTCATTTAATTATACATTAAGATGCATCTATAATATTGATGGGGTGGCCTGGCTGCCTTGGCACTACAAAGGGTCTCTTACCAGGTCCGAGAGAAACATGAGGGGTTTAACTAATAGCCGTGAATGCACTCACTCCAGGTTCACATTTCACTGAATTGAGGCCATTCTTCTTCATTAAAGTGGCCTGTGTTGTACTCTTAGCACACCGCATACCAGTGGATGGGAATCATTTCTAGCGAGAACATCTGAAGTTTTATAGTTGCAACATGGACGAAACAAAGATTCTGAATGGACCTGTCAAGGTTAAGAGTCGTGTCGCCATAAACATGTTGGAACAAAGAGCCAGTGATCTCTCCTCGCTGCCTTGTGCTTGGTTTTCTCACTGGAATTCTGTCAGAGATCCTGCACCAATTTGGGCATTTTGGTCAAACAAATCAGTGGAGTTAAGAGTCTGAAAACACCAAGGTCTGAGCATTTTCCGAGTGCATACCCACAGCCAAGTGAGTGCACTGGGACAGAGCTCTCCTTCAGTCTGCTCAGTGTAGCTGACGGGCAGCTCTTGGTGGGTACAGTGTGCTGCCCTTGGCCTGCCGGGCACAGTGGACCCTGACACAGGCCCTCCTCAGTGTAAAAAGCCCTCGTCAGTCCTCGTGGCAGCAGACCAGCTGAATTCCCTCGGATTACAGAAATATTTGGACAAACCTTAATCTAAGGCCTCACAATAATCATTTTTCCCCTCTGAAATGGAGAGGGAGTAATCAGTCCGCGATGAAAAATGTCACTGGTCTGAAGCAAAAATTAAGAGATCAAGCATTGTTGTTCTCCAACTCTATCTTGTTTGCTTTGTCTCAGATCAATTTGCAAGAAAACATCTACTATCTCTCTACTCCCTGTCAATTTTAATTTACTGTCATGGTGGAGTGGAGTTCCTTTTCCTTGGGTCTCTGCCATGACTGCTGATAGTCATGGAGCCTATAGGTACAAAACAGCCTACAAAATTCAAACTATGCCATCAGACTTTAATTCCCCTCTCTTTGCCATTGGTCCTCTGTGACTTGGCTGCCTCAGAGATAGACTGGGCAAATAGAGGGGGGGGGGGCGAGAGAGAGGGAGGGAATGGACATGAAGAGGGGATTTGAGATCCTTTGAAACGGCCATTGTCCTTAATGGGAAGGCCCTTTTATGAATGACTGATTTACTTTAACCGGGCATCGGCATCTGGTTTGGGTTTGACTTGCATCTTGTTTTGGAAAGTTGAACCCCCTCACCTCCAAACTCTCCACGTTAACTTGAACAAGATAAAAGTCTGTGGGCAGACGCACATCAGAGGACAAATTTGCTGCTTTAAAGGATACATGGATTTATTGCTGTCAGTCAGTGTATTTTGTGCAGACAAATTCCCTTATGTGTCTTCTCAGTGTGTCTGCTGTTTTTCAGTGACAGCTGATAAATGTATAGACGGCCACCGCAGTCACTGAACTGAACAGAACCCCAGCCAGATGCAGTTTGCAACCTCTGAAATGAATATGCAGGCCAATCACGTCCAGGCTTTACAAGACTTTTGTTACCTCTATACCTCTGCACTGAGCCCCCCTTCATTCAATTTTTCTTCCCTCAGAGTTTACCCTCTTAACCCCTGTGTGTGGGTAGCCTCAGGTTGCTGAGGTTAGGTTAAACAAGCCACCATCAAAGCCATATTACCACTCGGGTCAGAGGAGGGTCGGGGTGCAGCAGGGTGTGTGGTTTGAGGCCCTAACTGGAGGGCACAACTGCCAACCAGCCAAAGAGTACTGCCCTGGATGGTTACACAAGCAGCAACTCTATTATTTTCAGCTTTACTCGGTGCACAAAGCACAGCTGTCTGTGCAGCCATACCAAATCACTGAGCAATGCTGCATGTGCCAAAGGAGAGTAAGTGAAAGAGCTGTTTTCTGCAAGTAAAGTCGGGAGAAAAAAAAAAAAACTTGAGTCATGAAAGTAAAGATTAGTAGGGTGTTGAGGTGTGCTAAAAGTCCCTAGTGTTGATGGCCATTAATCTGAAAATTGCATATCTTTTATGTATCTGGCAGCTGTGTGTCTGAAAACTCCATAGTGGCCTTTTTGTTCCAATCCTTTGAACCCCTGGGCATTTTACGTTCCTCCCGTCCCTCCCCAATATTCTTCCCCCAGCTTAACCATGATGAGTACAGTAAAGGCTCATTTAAAGGGTCATTAGTGCTAATCCTCCAAAACAATGAGGAAGGAGAAACAATGTGCTCCTCTGACTTTGTCCAGGAATAAAGACCTCTTGTCTGTTCCACAGATGTATAGAAGAAGCCTGTTCTAGTTATATCACGATAGATGACATAAATAAATGACTCATTCAAAATGAAGGCTTTATGAACACGACATGAAACATAATTCTCACGGAGGTTTCTCAAGAGGTTCATGAAATTGGCAACACGCACTTTTTAGGCAAGAAGGAAGCAGTGACAATAGCAGAAGAGAGTTTCGGAGGTCAACTTTATGATAACTTGCAGATTTTAGCCCATATTATGTATTGTATTAACAGTGTATGAACTGGCTCTTCAGTATGAATACACCCAGCAATGTTTAGTTGAATTAGAGTGCCTTCCTCGCTGCATATGTCCTGAGGGCAAGTACTCTGGATGACACTTTTTAAAGCATGTGTACAAAACAAAACACTTGGAAGTGATTGTGTTTGAACACACTGATCTAGTTCATTTAATCTTTTGCAGCTAATCCTGATAATCAGCAGTGATTAAAGCAGCTTTTAAACTGAGCAATCTGGACAATTTAAGCACTCTCCAGCTTTCCATTCTAGAGCAGATGTAGTTTTTAACATAGATAATGTTAATGGAATATTTGAGGTATTTTCCATTTAAAAGTGCTTGGTGCAGTTGATTTGTCTCAAGAAGGTTCAGGAAAATTTTGCGTATTTAGCAGTTACAATCTAATTTCTGAGTGGCTGTATAATGAATATTAATGCATGTTTTTGCATAAGGGGGGGTTTAGCTTCTATATCAAAAATTGATCACAATGAGCTTTCAATTTCGATCATTGAAATCAAAAACAGGATCAGCGATTCTCCCAGTATTTTTCATCACCTGCGCCACTTCAGAGATGACTCAGTTTACTGGTAGCCTGCAGCTGAGCCTGGAGCTGCACCTCCACACACTTATCCTGTGCACAAGAAGATGGTCGTCTGAGCGTACCGTATGTAACTCTGACAGAATCAGAGATGTTGGGTTTATTTTCTTTTTCAGAGGTCCTTTATTGATTTGTTTTAGAAGATACTTTACTCGGCCAACATTGTTTTTTGCATATGAGGCTGAACAAAGACTGACTTTGTCCATTCTGATAAAAGTACTTTCAAACCACAGCTGTTTTTATTCCAAGATGGCTGCAATAAATGTCTGCTAAACATCCGGAATTGTAAATTTGAATGTGAGTAAAGTCACTGTTTGCTCTTTATTTTTCTCCATGTGAACGGGAAACTTGCTTCATGTTCCATAGGTCCTAGTACAGCCAGCCAAATGCCATCAATCTACCTCTGCTCTACAAACAGCAGCCGCTAATCTCTACACACTGCTCTCGCCGCTCTAGCAGCTTAGAGCTCCATATGTCATATTAACATGAAGAAGTCAGGTTACTGTGGATGCTACATAAATAAATAACTGTGTGGCGTTTCCTTTGATGAGGGGTGACTTTGAGATGGACAGCTGTCAGGTGATTCAGGAGTAAGTTTGGCTGACACAGAGCTGATAGAAATCCTTTTGGTCATAAGTGAACTTCAGATGACCTAGTGAGGAAAGTGGATGAGGTGAAATTGAGTTAGGATGAGAGGTAGCCTCGAGGACAGCAGCTGCCTGAGTAGCCTAGGCATACATCCCATTGGTCGTTATGTGTGGCACTTTATTTGCCCTGCCATCTTAGACAGTGTAGCTATTGATACCACTATAGCTAACCACATCAGCACCACAAGGTTTGTATCGGATTCCACAATGAACCTTCTTGTCCGTTTTCTCACTCTCTAAGTCGCATGAAGAGGCTATTGCTAGGAACCCTCGGCATGCAAAATTGAATTTGCACTGGGTGCTAACATTACACTAGGTGGTTGACAGGCTCACATTTGAGTTCAAGTCTTCCACAGCTAGACAGAAATAGAGACTTGAGTTTTGTCTAGAGTTGGGCTACGTCTATTGTTTCTGGGAAGCGTTCCCATTTGTGTAGGAGGACTTGGACCCTCACAGCAGGAGAATTGGTTTTTGTGGGAGAAAGCCTCATGCGTGTGTGAGTGTCTTATGAGTTTCTGCGTGTCACCATATGTTTGTACAGTAGTTTGTGTTTTGTGTGTGTAATTCACTGAGGTTCGGTGCACTCTGCCACCCTGCGCTGGAGGGGTGTTTGTCCAAACGGCGCCAATGTTTGCACAGGGCCTGTCACGATGACTGCGGTGGCTGGCCTGGACACTGCTCATCTGAAACGCAGGACAGACCAAAGTGCTCTTAAAGCTCTGTCTGAAGCTCTGCTTATCACAAGACAACATCTCAGTGAAGGGGAGATGGATAATCAGCGCAGTGCAAAGGACATCAATCACTTTCTCACCCATTTGATGTGTTGGTATGAGAAGATCATATGTAGTGGTGTTACTTATGAGAGCAGATGTCGGCTTTTCTGGATGTGCATGTATTGTGTAGTTGCTGGACAAATAAACATAATGTTTTTAGTATATTAGGGCTGATATGTGGCAGTGGTCAAGGCCTCATCCATCTTGTCATTTTTTTCATCATCTTCTTCTATCCCTAGACCGATCTGAAGAAAGCTCAGGTTGGTAGAAGTACACAAATCCTTATACATAGGCAGTATATATGAAAAGGAAAAAAAAACTTTAGCAGCAGAGTGCACATATTGTTATATTTTCAATTGCGATACTAGCTACTTCTCTTAAATTTTATTTTTCTTCTTCAGTTACAGATATTGTAATATATTGAGGATTAGTTCTTTGTGATGTATCATCTATCGCAGTTTCATGTCCACCCCTGATCTATTAATTAATTTGAAATATGAATTTCACCCTTTAAAAATGTCCATACACTTTTCTAGTGCCTTCCATTATGACTCAAACACCATAAATGATTACTTATTTTTAGAGATAGCTTCTTCTCCTTGCCAATGGGGACTGGCCCTTTGAGGAAATGAGGGTAAGGGCGGAGCCACCCAGAGGGGGTTTGACCAGGCTCAGGTGTCCCAGACCTGCTATTTATCTTCAGGCCATTAACTCAGAATAGCGAGCAGTATGGTGCCACTCGGCGGGATTGCTGTCCATAAGGCACCTTTTCACAGGCAATGATTGAGTACTCATTGTTACAGCGTCATAGTTCATCTCCCAGCCACAAGCCATTCTTTCACACATATGTTGTTACTGCAAGTTACCTGCTTATTTAGATCATCTTTACATTTTTTTATCCATATTACTGCTTAATCTTATAACAAATGGATTTATGGATCAGTTTTTGGAATTTATTTAAACAAGTGTGATATCTCTTTTGGTGACTGTATAATGTCTGTCTTCTGAAGTTGGGCTTAGTGCTAGTATACATTTTTCACTGGCCCCTGGTATCAAAGCAAAGGATATGCAGACTTTTTATGACCAACCATGACATTGTCAGAGAGCAAGAGGCAGTAAAGTGCAAGGATGACTCAGTGCTAATCTGTGATTGGCGACAGTGGCACTGGGGTTAATGCAGCGGAACCCTCTCTCCGCCTCCCGTGCCCCCTAACCCCCTCCCCCCTAGTGTGGTCCCATCCTCCCCACCGGCCCTCTGTCATGCTTGACTCACCAGGGGGTGACTTTTGAGTGACAGGTGGACGGTGGGCCATGATTGGCTTATGCAGGAGATTGGCTGTGGGTGTTTTGAGTGCAGAGAGCCAATGGTGCAGTCTCTGCACAGTTAGCTGAACAACAGCTCTCCAGTAGTGATAGAAAGTTTCCGTGTGTGAGTGTGTGTTGTCTGAGAGAGAAGGAGAGAGTGAAAAACACAAGGAAAAAGTACAAGGACCAGAACAAAATGAGAGTTACAGGTTTCTATGAGGTGAGGTCTGTGTTTCTGTTGTTTAGGGATTTTGTTTTGTAAAGGGAGAGTATTGATGAGGTTTCAGTCAGGATGTAACATATGTGTTTGAACTGTTGGGTAACTTTTCCTTGGTAGACCATCAAAGGCTGAAGTGCAGAAGAAACTTTTTTGGCTTCTCTGTTTATGGATAAACTATTGTCTGTGAGTCTGAGTTGATGCACACAATGTCTCTGAAGTAAATGTGTGTAAATATTCCTAGGAGGGCTGACTGTCTCTCTGAGAAATGATGTAATTCTCCATCTATTTTTGTCAAAAGTGCCCATTTTATTTCTCTTTTCCAAGTGTCCCTTGTTCTAATGTCTCCATGTGTTCTCTCCTTCTGTCTCTTCACAGTCGACCACAGCTGCGAGAGCAGCACGACTGTGAGTGATTGGCCTGGCTGGACCTCTTCTCCCTCCCTTTACCTCTCCATTAATCCTCCCATCTACCCATCCCGTCTCTGGTCGTCTCAGGCACCATGCTGATGCAGTGGCTGGCGTGGTTGGCCCTGCTGTCTCTGGACTGGGCTCCAGGCAGCTGGGCTTTCATCACCACCAGGGCTCAGGGCCTGAGGGGTCGCATCCAGAGAGACCGCAGGAACATCCGGCCCAACATTATCCTCATCATGACTGACGACCAGGATGTTGAGTTGGGTAAGATTGGCACACTTCGTCTTCCCAGAATTCAATGAGCTCTGTTAACTTTTCATCCAGGCGCCTTTTTCCTTACTTTTGCAATGTTTCTTAGATAAATTCTGTGTTTTTTCCTATTTTTCTCTATATGCCGTCTTTCAATCTCTTTGTCTTTGTGGGTTTTTGCATCAGGATTTATGTGGTCTCTCATCACACATGAAATATTAAATAGAGGCCATAAGCCAGAGCCGAATGGCCATCTGGCCTATTAACTGCTGAATTACTATTATTTGCCACTCAGAGAAAACAGTGGGAAAAGGTCAAGTAATATAAATGAACTATGTTTATCCACATAAAAAATTATTTACAAAATCAATAGTGTGTGTATTGGCCATTTCACTGAAACTAAAGCACTCAGCACTGACCTCCACCCCTTGTCCTCCAGGTTCTCTACAGGTAATGAATAAAACCCGCAAGATCATGGAAGACGGAGGCACATCTTTCACCAATGCCTTTGTCACCACACCCATGTGCTGCCCGTCACGGTCGTCCATGTTGACGGGCAAGTACGTCCACAACCACAACACCTACACCAACAATGAGAACTGCTCCTCCCCTTCCTGGCAAGCTCAGCACGAGCCACGCTCATTCGCTGTCTATCTCAACAACACTGGCTACAGGACAGGTTGGTGAACAAAGACACACACTCACATACATGTGCAGTTTTCTATATACAATAATTAGGTATAAGGTCAAGCTGTGTGTCCCCCAAAGACCTCTACATGCAATCTAGTAAAGTTTTCTCCTCATTCATTATGGAAAAGTGGCGTTTTTCAGGTTATGATTGGGTCCAATCTCACTTTATGCCAAGATATTGTCAATCACCACCAGCTCGAATGTCCTCTTGGCCTATCTATTTTCACTCAATGCAAATTTTTATAGTGAGCTAGACTCCACCGGCCTGCCTGGCTGGCTGCTGTGAGAAATGCAAACACGGTGAGCGTGCCAGGTCGCTGTCATGTCTCATCAGACAGTGTCTGTGTGAGTGATGGGCAGGCGTTGGACTGGGCAGCTCAGTGGGGTCCTGTGGGCTGCAGCACGGCCTGCGGTTTTCGAGCTGATGCGTTAGTCTGCAATTAGCCTTCTCTGGGACAGGCTGGCTCCCTGCCCAGCCTATCCGAGAATGTTGTGCAGTGAAGCCAGGGCAAAGAGACTAGGAAAAAAGTTATGCGTCACATACTCACACATACAGATAAAGTCACACAAATGCCCAGAAATCAGATTTTCACAGACAAAAGGAAACAAGGAAAACATGTATTTATGTTTTAAGACAGCATATTAAAAGAAATCCTCCTTTCTTCTCTTCTTTTCTTCTGCAGCCTTCTTCGGCAAGTACCTCAATGAGTACAACGGCAGCTACATCCCACCTGGGTGGCGCGAATGGGTTGGATTGATAAAAAATTCCCGCTTCTATAATTACACTGTCTGTCGGAATGGTTACAAGGAAAAACACGGTGCTGATTATGCCAAGGTATGTGTTCCCATAGTTTCTTAAAAAGGGGCCATTAACTCAATCACTCATTTGTTTTCCCTTTATGATCTAATATAAAGACTGCGCCTGACAAATTGCAGGTTCCACTCCACTTATAAACACAGACAGTGAAGCTCTTCACTTATCATGGTGTTGTGATCCAGGCTGACAGGAATTCTCATTCAGGAATTAAAGGGAGTGAGGCGTCTTGAGGTGGCGTCTCCTCTTTCTGAAACATCCTTTTATTATGACCTACCTCACCTCAACATCTAGACACTGTAAAATTGAAGCATATTTATAAGAAGCCAACGTTGCCTGTGATAAATACCACCCTCTACTTGTTTTTGTCTGTCTTTCTGTCTGTCTATCTTTTTGACTTTGTGCTTTAATACCACAATATAGAAAGTAGGGGAAATTTCACTTTACCACTGTAGATTCTGGAGATGAGCACTTTAGTAACACTGTGTTTTTGTGGCTCTGGATGGCACTGATCATCAATCTTCCCCAAATGTTTTTGTAAGAGCTGTCAGCTTGTTTTCGCAGCTCCATGCCAATATCTCCCCAGGTAGCGTAGTCCTAGGTACATGAGGAATCCATGAGGAGAGTTTATAGTTTGGATTCATGTCAAGTTTCAAGATGGCCTGCCCAAAAGATGGGCAAACAAATGTTTGGGCTGCTTTTCCACTGCCAACTTGGACTGAGGTGTAAAGTTACCCACAAGCTGAGGCCGAGGTGTTTACATGACATGGGCTTGGTCAGCAGATTGTGGTTGCAAACCAAATGGACACACTATTTGCTATTTACTGCCAAAAACCATTAACCTGTTACCACCGGGACAGACACAACTCCTCTTTTCAGATTCACACAGGGTGAGGAGGTCACGTATTATATACAGAGTCTTTGTGATTAGACACTGTGTGCACACTGATTTCATTTAATTTGGTCCCTTTTGGTTTTCCATCATTTTGAGGATGAGTTCATTGAGGTTAACGCCTTTGTCAGAGACCTTTTGTGTGAGATTGAATTTGACAATATGATTCATACTTTAAATGCCGTGACAGAAGTCAAATTTCACAGGACACAAAGCAGCTGGCATTGCAAGCCAGATGTGATATGTTTGTGTCATCAGTGCAAACAGAAAATTTCTCTGATCAGAGATCAAGAAGTCTTCAACTAATTGCCAACTCCCCATCGACAAATTTTGTTATTTGTAAATCCACAACGCCCTGCTGCGTTGACAGTCAGGCCACTTAAGTTGTTATGACACTTAAATCGGCAGAATCTCAATTTAAACAGATGAGTGCCATTGGGGAACTAAATCATGTGTGAATGAGTTTGTATTATGTGCCTGCGCTTAGTGCTCATCATCTCCAAATGGTTCTGGGAAAAGTGATACTCCTCACCTCCCTGACTATTTTATAGCTGTTGGACAGGCATTCCCCATGACACCGTCACTTCCTTTTGACCTGCCAAAGCCCTTAGCAGCAGCGGCTCAGATTTTGGAGAGCTGGCATCACCGAGAAAACAAGTATGGCAATGCTTCGCCATGTGCACGCAATCACCAGCCTCCACAGGCATGTGCAGCCAGCCAGGCCATGAAAGCTGGCCTGGCTATAAAGCCTATTAATAGAGACAGGATGAATCAGCCAAACCCACTTCTGACATTTTCAGGGAAATCACCCTTTACCCTTTCATTCTGAAGCTGGCACTCCCTTCCGCATGTTGTATGCCAGACAGCGGCGTGCCAAAGCTGCAGGTAGAATGGTTAATCTACTGTTGGAAACTTGGCAAATGCTATTGTGATTTTAGTTAAGGGTGTGACCTACGGTACATTTTAAAAAGAGACTCCCACCACGCCTGGAATAAAGGTTTTGATAACATGTCACGCCTGTGGGATGTTTGATGTGACAGCTTCACATTTCCTGAGTCCTGAGCTCTTTACAGCAAGTTACACATTTATTCATTCAGTTGTCCTCTTTGTAAAATTGGAAAAACGGAGCACTCACGGGTCATGGTGATGGAACTTCTTTAGCATCTCCTGTATACAAGTCATCACTCCCTTCAGGTCATTTATGTAGTACAGTAATCCCTGAGGCTTGTATCTTTTGAGCGCATTGTGCCTGATTTGTGTGTTCCATTATCTCCCAGAGTAAATCAGTGACAAGGAAAGAAAGCACATGTTAAGAGCAAAGGGGTAGAAGAAAATGAAGCTAAATGGGAGAAAGGGAATGGATAGCCCGGAGAGGAGGAGTAGAGGGTTGGGAGCTGTCATAACAACATACCATTTGAGAGCGCCAGGCTCCTCTCACCATCAAGTGGTGTCACATTCAATAGTGCAGAGATTCACTGATGAGGCAACAGCCCATATACTGTATACACATACACACACAGACTCAAGCACACACTCACATTTAAACACACACACACACACACACACACAGAGGCAAGCTGCCAGCTGTTGACTCGACAGATTGGTAGTGTAGTGTACTCAATGGCCCCAGTTCATATCCCCACTGGCCCCTCTCCATTTATTTGAAAATGACTGGACGAGGGAAAGCAACATGTCACGGTGACTGGTCTGAGTTTTATCAAAGCTCGTGTTGTTTTGCATTTTTTCCACCTTCTCCTTTTACCCTTCTCTAGATGAGGTTTAAGCCCTGCGGCACCCAATAATTCCCATTTATTCATGGTGTTTGCTCTCTTTTTCAAGGACTATTTCACAGATCTGATCACCAACGACAGCATCAACTTTTTCCGCATGTCCAAGCGGATGTACCCTCACCGTCCTGTCATGATGGTCATCAGTCACGCTGCTCCTCACGGCCCAGAGGACTCAGCTCCACAGTACGCAGAGCACTTCCCGAATGCTTCGCAGCACATGTAAGTTACATTCAGGCTCACATTATCACTCAAGCACTCATCAGGGTTTCTACATGGGGTTCTTAACCCTGTCCTAACAACGAGAAATTATTGTTTAGGCTCTGTATTTCCATACTATATACACAGACATCCTGGCAGCTTTCATCTGCTGCAGTATGGAATTTCTCTTGTTAACATCCAATTTGAGTTTTATGATTTGGTGTACCTAACGTTATTACAGTGCTCACGCCCCTCAATCCCCAGTGATGACAGGTTGCTTAGAAGCTGCTAGGGCAGAGCGTGAAATCAAAATGATTTATCATCCAAGAATAGCTGGGGCACATACCATTAAGAAAGATCAGGGATTGCTTTTTTCATGGAGCACTGCACTCATGCCAAGCCCACATTGGCCTCCCACAAATCTCATCACTGAGCTAAGGCAGCGCTGCAATAGTCTGCGTCGTTCCATGGCAACATGCCCTCAGACAGATTCCCAGAATGCACCACTGCACCGTGTGACGGGATGGTGTGTCAGGTTCAAGTGGGGCTGGGAAATATGGCTTTAAAATAGTATTATAATATTTTTAGGCTATGTCAAGATACATGATGTATATCTTTTTTAAATCATCAGTGATGTGGATATAATGATAGAGTGGATAAAGGCAAGTATTAGAATAAGCAGAAGTCTGCGAAGTTCAGATAATCACATGACTTTACTGTAACTCACCCTTTAAAACCAGGAAAAGACAACAATTACACCATATCACAAATAACAATATCCGAAATCTAACATAATATTCTCATATAACTATAACAATATATTTTCAATATATTTTGCCCAGTCCTAGACACTAAATCTTCAGTGTATCCGACTTCTTCCTCTCACTCTCTATCCACTTAACATTCCTCTCGGTCTGTTTGCTCTACCACTTTGTCGCTCTATCTGTGCATCTCTGTTTGCGTCTGTCTTTCTGTTTATCTCCCCCTCTGTGTCTCCCGGTGTCTTGTCTCATTCCCTCATCCCTTCGCCTCTCTCCTCACCCCTCCCTCTCCCTCTTCTGTGAAATTCACAAAAAAGGACTTCCTGATCCTGTCCATATCAATCAGTTGTTTCTCCCCGCGGCTCTTGGGACGAGAGGAATGCATTGTGCACCTCGGAACACCCTTTGTGACATTATTAATTTATTTTTAGCTCGAGCCTCTGGGTGAAGGGGAGTGGGGCCCTTGGGTGACCAAAAGGGGGTTGCCCCAGTGATTGTGTGTAGGTGCAGTGTGTGTGGAATATGTGCTGTGGTTGGTATGGGTGGGTGTTTGTTTTGGTGTTTGTTTATTACGCACTTATATAACAGACATTTTCCCTGGCAGATGTTGTGGAACAAATTCCTTTATAAATATGATTTTGAGACTGTTCCTTTTTGACTTGGTTCAAGGAGATTTGGTAATTCTCTACAAAAGCCATTAAGTCCTGGTAAGGTCATCCACTAATGGAAAGATATGATTGAAAATGTGCCTGGTCTGCCTCTTTCTGTCTTCTATACTCCTCCGTAATGCACGGAGTCGGGAAGAGACAGCGTGGCAGTAAAGGAGGAGCTGCCTCATAAATCAAATGAGTGTCTGTACTTTTGACAGCAACAATAGCAGGGGAGGGTTTGATGTTAATGTCATTAACATTCCTCTCTGAAGGTGTTTTTACCCTGTCTCCAAGCTCCTGACTTATTTTAAACACTATAGATGTGCTGCGGTTTCTCAGTGGCATGTAGCAGGGAGCGAACGGGAGTTATTTTGGTTGTCGCTCAACGAACGCTTTAGGGAATGTCACTAATCCTCATGCGGGATGTGTCTATGTTAAGTTTTGTAAGGTCAGGAGGCATTCTGGGGTGAACAGCGGGCCCTGGGCTGCTGTAATCCACGGCTAATACCACAAAACGCGACCTATATGCGACAGGTGGCAGGTGTGACCTCTCCTATGGACTGGCTCAGGTCCACTGACCTCTGCATTCCTGGTTCCCCGGTGCCCAGGGCCCCATACCTTGGTGGCCCATTGCCCAGAGACAGGTCCCTTTGTGGTGCTTATTAGACCGCCTGGCTTGGTGGGTGAAGAGTTCACCCTTCTCACAAAGCAGGCCTGAGGAGACGAGGGCAGAAGGCAGCTCACTCAATCAGAGCAAAGCGGCTCCCATAGCAGCTCTTCATTAAATATCCAAGTCTTGATACTTTGTCCAGCAGCTGCCTATTCAAGGGTAGAAGCTGTTCATTTATAGTTTGTTTTTCGGAATTAATTACGTTTAGTAGAAGGGAAATTATTGGTTGTTGTCACTTATCATTCCAACACTACAGCTGTAAAGCTGAGTTAGATTCTGGGACTAACTTGCAGTATATTATTCACATAACATTTTGCTTTTAACTGCAGAAACAAACATTGCAGGCACAATTAAGCCAGCTTAATACATGAGTGTACTGTATTTCTTATGCCAAGATAATACCACGGACAGGTGAACAGCTCCTCTCACTTTTAACTCCACGAACAAGACAGCCTCTCCCTCCTTTTTGCTCTGTATCCAGTCTTGTTATTCCCCCCAGTTTAAATGACCATGACTTATTGAGTTTTTGGTCCAGAAGTTGTTGCAAACTTGACTTTGGGGCCTATTATTTTCTTAAGCATGTGCCAACCCTCAAATGACTTGTCTGTGCCAAGAGCGCAGCGGAGCGAGGAGACTCTCGTCTCTGTGTGAGGGGAGAGACGTTCAGAGAGAGGTGTGGAAAAACAGCTAAGGTGCTGGCTGCTGACGATTAAGACGTTTCCTTCAACAAACAGAGCAGCTATTGATGCGTGTCAAACGCAGTGGACAACTGTGGCACCTGTTACTGAGCAGTAGTTTGTGAAAAGTAGCAGACAGGTGTTTTTTGGCATCGTAAACAGGGTCTACAGATCTGCTACGTGCTCTGATAACTCACGTTTAGACAGATTTTCTTACTTTTATGCGATTTCATCAGGCACACAGTGTACACATACGTTATATCTGCCTTGTTTCACATGTCTCCCTCCTTTGTGCCCTCCTAGCACCCCCAGCTACAACTATGCCCCAAATATGGACAAACACTGGATCATGCAGTACACAGGCCCCATGAGACCCATCCACATGGAGTTCACCAACTTCCTCCATCGGAAAAGGCTGCAGACACTCATGTCTGTGGATGACTCAGTGCAGAAGGTACTATTTATAATGTAATTTTAAAATCTGGATAGTCCACTGTGTATCTGTCTATCATCTCATTATTGCTTGTTTTACTTCCCAGGTTTTTGACATGCTTGAGGAAACTGGAGAGCTGGACAACACTTACATTATCTACACAGCAGACCACGGCTACCACATTGGTCAGTTTGGGTTGGTGAAGGGCAAGTCCATGCCCTACGACTTTGATATCCGTGTGCCGTTCTTCCTGAGAGGACCCAACATAGAGCCGGGGGCAGTGTAAGTCAAAGTCTCCACATTGTAAAAGGTCTATAATTAACTGTACTGTGTGAATTTTGATGAAACTTTTCTCAGTGTCTGAGGTTTTATCCTCCTTGGGATTGTTATTTAATATCTGTATGTTTTGCAGAATATTCAGTAAACTTTATTTGCATGTCCTTCTTCAGAAACCCTCATCTGGTGCTAAACATTGACCTGGCTCCCACGATCCTCCACATCGCCGGGCTGGACACTCCTCCAGACATGGATGGAAAGTCCATCCTTAAGCTTCTGGAACAGGATAGGACTGGCAACAGGTCTGTATGGATCCATGCTGTAATGGATATAATATGTACAGTAATTGCACAGTGTGCATGATATGTGCAACAGTCCCATTCATTTACCCATATTGAGCAAATGCAGATTTCCATAGAGCCAAAATAATTGCTTTTGCTGCAGCTGAGCACAAAGGCTTTGGGGTAATTTGGTGGATTTTCCTTGGCTGTGGGACTTTGGCTGAGATTCAGTGTGGTTCTTCTTATAAAGCTTCCTGTAGATTTTGTTTGCTAGTTGAATCATTTGTTTCCCCAGCAAAACCCACTGTACAAACAGTGTCCAGCATCAATGCAAAATCATTGTCCTTTACTGGGCATATAAAAAAAGCAGATTGTTAATATATCTGCACTATTGAATAAAATAAATAATCACCCTAGAAAATATTTATGGTGCAAGTGAAAGATTATAATCTATTCAATACACAAAGAGCATTACACCAACTCCCTCAACCCACAAGGTCTTGAGCTTTCTATGATCCACATAATGTTGGCTTGCTGCATACCTGACATACTGTAGCTGATGGTGAGTGCACAGTCCATATGAATTCTATAAACTTTGTGCGTTTTGTTTTCCTAGATTCAAACCCAACCGGAAACCCAAAGTCTGGAGGGACACATTCCTTGTGGAGCGAGGGTAAGCTGGGTTTTCTTTATTCCCTTTCCACACCACAGGCACATCCGTGTCATTGCAGAGCATTGTGTGTCACACAAACCTGACAAAACATTTCAATGAACCCGAAATGTGCTCAAAAGGCTCAATGCAAGTTCCCTGTTCCAGCAAAGCAGACGCTTTTCCCAGTTATTTGTTATCTGACAGACATTTCCTGACCACAGTCGGCTTGGAAGGCAGCAGCAGTGGAAGAGGTTGAAATATTCAAAGTTGTTTGTTAAAGCTATAAGGGACTGGCAAATTATGACAGTTCACGCAGCAGGCGCTGACACACATGTGTAACCAGGTCATCTGATCACTTACAAGAAAAACAAGCACAGTCTTTGTCTTCTGAAGAGGCCTCACGTATATTGAGCACATGATCAGTGCTCAAAACCTGACTTAGCCTGCTGTTCCTGCACTGCTGGAGACAGACGGAAGATACATTTCAGTAACATGGTAGAGCCAGATGCGAGCAACATAAACAAAGGCTAGTCAGACTCAGGATGATGTTACCTGAGGAATGGCTGGAGGGCTCTCACTCAATCCACTCACAGGACATGTCACCAGCTCTCCTCGTGTGGAATGCTGCAGCCACACTATAGCTGACGCTTGACTGTTTCCCCCAAGACTGTTGTCTTTGTCAGGCACGACATCGCATACGGCACATGCTCCCTCGCAAACCCCGTCAGGTCTTTATTTAACCTCCGCTCTGCTGCCTGATATACGTTGCAGAAAATGATACCTCCAACCTGACAGCAGGCTTTTGTTCCCCTAACATGTTAAGCTGTGGTAATGCCAGGGGTACACTGACAGAAACCTGACAACTTGGAGAGGAATAATCCCATCAAGGTTGTCTTCGCATGAGAAAAAAAGTTAAAAATTTAAGTAAATAAGAAGGGAAAGACATATGGGCAGTCTTAGGAAAATAAAGGGGGAGAGAACAGTAACACCAGCTGGAGCCAGACTGTGCTGGCAGCATGTCTGATGATACTGTATAATACAGTAAGTCATGTTCTCACATACAGCTGCTGTTTTCTCCTCAATCCCCATTTTTTTTCCCCCACTCACTGGCTTGGCACTCCCATCTCCTTTCCACTAATTTGCAAGTGTACCAGTGAGCGCATCAAGATCCGCGGACACGTATCCAAGAGTATAATAGATAGTTAGCTCTGCTGCCGTGCACACACATCAGTCTCCTGTCTGTGTGACAGAAGAACTAGCCGCTCTATAGGCTGCTGTGTATGAAATGAAAAGAGTGTGACCGCTGACCTGTAGGAGCTTTAGCTCTTTTAATCCATTCCTCCATTAATCCACACTGTTTAGAAAGTCTATCTGCTCATGCGCTCGTCTCTAAATGCTGAGATTAGCCTCCGCAGACCTTTCACTCTGCTATCCTGGCACAGATGTAGCAGCACACACAGTAGCTAATGTTTTTTTTGTACAGTTCCTCTACCACTGGTCATGTGATACGCTCTGCGATTTAATATCCTCACACGACCTTACAGTACTGTACCTCTGAGCCCGTGAAACACTGACTGACAGCTGGGACTGACCGTGTTGTTCGGGAATCCAATCATCTACGTAATGCAGCCATCAGGGAGTGACATCCACAGCAACTGTTAGCTCTTTAATCACCCTTGGCTAAAGGCGAGAGACTGCAGCCAAGCCAATGTGTGAACCTTGGCTGTTTTCCGCCTGGAACAGAACGGGATCGGACAACACAACAACGGGTCTACTCTTAAAGGGGACAGGTTGTTCTGTGCTGCGTCGCCGCCGTCATTCTGTCTGTGTTCGTGAGCAGCCAGGCCGTGTTGGCAGACAGTCGGGAATAGAGAAGGGGATGAGGTGTGGGGAGGGAGGCTGGCATGGCCTGAGCAGACACTCAGCCAGGCCTTGTGGTGGTAGCAGAGGAGAAGGGGGCATGGCAGTCGAACGTGATGCCAAGCCAAGGTCAAACAGCTTGGCCCGGAGCTGAGCACTGGTGTGAGGCTGAGCTGAGCTCCATGCCCAGACCCTCTGGCACAACACAGACGCTTCATAACTTATCCATTCATGACTATGGCCGTGACAGAAAGTAAAAAACAGGAAACTCTTCAAGTGAATAAAACTTTAATTCATCTCGCTTATGTTGAGTAATACTTTAATAGTTTAATAGTGACTCCTTGAATAAGTCTTTTTGTTGATGCTGATTTTCTCCTAATTCTGTTGACTTGTTTTGCGCAGAAAGATCCTGAGAAAGAAGGATGACTCGGTGAACACTCAGCACACCAACAGCCTCCCGAAGTACAAGAAGGTCAAAGAGACTTGCCAGCAGGCCGAATTCCAGACACCCTGTGAACAGCCTGGACAGGTAAAACAAACACACCCATGTGCACTCTGCAAACCTTTGTGAGCAGAAATGAGTTCCCCTGATATCCACCAAGGATAATTTCTTTAGTTCTGCTCAAACATTAATGAGTACCACTCTTGCAGTGACCTCCATGCTGCCTCTTGAACTATTCCACAGAGCCACAAGTGAAATAGTCATTTACAGCACAGTTTGTTCATAACTGGACCCTTTTGTGCTGTTTTGTGGTGTACTGGTACTTCCTTTTCATCTGAGCCCATTAATTCCCCGGCAGACCGACAGCCAAGTGCTACAGTATGTGGCCTTGGAGCACGCAGACCAGAACAATACAAATTGTTACAAGTTTCAGGTAGCGTTAAATGACGCGCCGAGCTTCTGAAGAGCTGACTAATGCAATCCAGATCCATTTTATGATCACATAAATGTGAGTATGTAGACAGCAACGGAGCAAATTTTACTTGATCTTAGCAGCGTGGGTTGTGAATGCTCGTGTGTACCTGTATTAGATGTGTTGAAATGGAATCATAATTTGTAGCTTTGTAGCATGAAGGATAAGATTTGGTCAAAAGTGGCTCGTCTGGCATGATTTAACATGACCTCCCAGTGAGCAGCATGAGAACCAGTGGAGTATTTCTTACTAAATTATAGGGGGAATGGGACTTAGACACAACAAGCAGACAAGTGCTTCGTCTCTCGTCTTCATTTTGTTCTCGTTTGCTTTATTCCAACTCATCTTCTTCTGTTGTTTGCATGCACAATAGTAGTAGTGGTTAATTTCTTGTATGTTCATGTTATTAAACTAAGGAAGTATTCAACGGAAAGGTGCACGCAGAATCTTTATGCCCACCCTTTTTACCATTTCACATAACAAAGAAAACCAAAAATAATGATTACCCCGTTTTATACCACCTTATTTCTATTTTTTTTAGTAGCAGAGTATACTAACAACGATTCTACAGATTTCCCCCTTTGCGACTCTTTTTTATATTTGTCCTTGTTTTCTCAAACATACTGGCTCTCTTTAATCTCAGACAACGTCTGAATACAATTACAAAGTAAATTGTTTTCCTTTTTTGTGCTTCGCCATTTCCGATGCAGATTTAAGATCAACTAGATAACAAAATGTTTAAGCGTGTGAGTTGTTTGGTTGATAATGGATGAAGGGTGGATGAACTCATCTCCTCGGCTCGAACCAAAGTATTCTACTGAATACTGAATTCTTCAATGATTAAACCTCAGCCATGAACCCGCTTAAGGTTTGAATGAGCGAGTCTTTGTTTTTCAGAAGCCTTAAAAGTTACTGCCCTAAAATACCACCACACCGTCTTTGTTCAGACCAGATTTTTCTGAAAGCACAGCCTCTGTTGTGTTTTTTGTCATGGGGCTGTTGCGGTCCTTAGGAATCGATCATGTGATAACTGTTTGGGTTTGTTTTGGGTACAGATTTACTCATCAGGGACACAGAAACCGCTGTTACTAAATGTTTTTGTGGGTGCGAATGACGTCCGGTGTTCTTACCACTCCTCCTCATCCTCCTTTCTCATCCATCTCTGCTGTCCTGCTGCTGCAGTGGTGCTGCTGTGCTTTAAAAGAAGTCACAGGAGGGAGGGCGAGAGCAAAGGATAAAAAGAGGCAGAGATCGTTTTCATCCCTAAGTGACATTACATCTCTCTCTCCCTCAAGTCTTGTCTAACGCTGATATAACAGCTCTGTTGGGCCCATAAGCTCTTCGTCACTATATGAGCCTTCCAGAAGAAACTTGATCTGACTTATGGCCCTTTGTTTGGACGCTTGTTCCCACACTCACCACTGATCTTCGGCGCTGCGCTCTGCAGATGTGTCTCTTCCATTTATACAAGACCTAACCAGTGGTGCTACTCACACAAATTAGCCCCAGCTTTCTTTTCCCAGTGGGGGTGCGTGGATATGTATTTACACAATTACACTGGTGACGCACTTGGCACAGACATACCCAGCGTGAGAGTGATAGGGGTTTCCGCTTTATTTTCTAGACACCAGACAGGCCCACTTCATCTCATGTGGTCGTTTTGGTTTATCTTTCCTGCTGCTTTTGGATGCCATTCTTACCCACAGGCTGAGATTTGCCCGATATATGTCACAAGCAAGTGTTTCTCAAGGAGTTTCTCAAACCACAGTAAAACAGAGGCTTTGTCTCAGATTAACTTTTTCATATTGTCAACATCTATAGCACTTTATGGCCATGCCAGAAAATCAGTTCGGTGCTAAAGTAACATGTGGAAATTTCTAAAAGAAATGGAGATCAAGGACACTTTGGTTTGTGATAATTTTGTTGAAATGTAGACATGCAAATTAAGTTAAAAGAGTGAAAACTTTGAGAAGTACAGACGGGAATATTAAGTCTTTCTTTTTATTTCTGCTCTTTTTGACAGAAATGGCATTGTGTGGAGGAGATCACAGGCAAGTGGCGGATACAGAAGTGTAAAGGCGGTTCAAAAGAAGGCTCCAGGAAAAGGGCCCGCAGCCTGAAGCCCCGCAGCAGTTATGACAGAGAGAGGGGCTGTGACTGCGGGGACGCTGCCTTCAAACCCTCCAGAGCGGACCGCCGCTCCCACCGACAGCTTTCATCATCTCAGCGTGAGTTTGCTCAAACCTGTTGTTTCTTCATTTAATGTTGTCTGAGAGTATAAAGTAATTTTAAGTGATGGAGTATTGGATAAACGTGTGTAGGATTTATTGTGGTTATTTCGGCTCAACAGTAGGTGTTCCGGCACAAGGCGGACTGCTTCAGTTAACATCCAGCTTTTTCTGAACTCCTCACATTTCATTGATGTCTGTCTCTCAATACCAGTTAGAGGAAAAGACGTCTGCAAAGGCTCGAGGCTTGATTTCCTGTAATGGATTATTTATGCTCTAAAGGGAGACAGATGCACAGAAAAAGCAAACATCCTGCAACAAGTCCTGCAATTTGTTCTGTGGATGTTGCCGTGTGTGTGTGTGTGTGTGTGTGTGTGTGTGTGTGTGTGTGTGTGTGTGTGTGTGTGTGTGTGTGTGTGTGTGTGTGTGTGTGTGTGTGTGTGTGGTTTACATTGTCAATCTGAATGGTTTGATGCCCTCTAGTGTTGCCTAGAAAAGGTGCAACTGAAGTATGTATTATACTTTTAGACGCACTCATCCTTAAAATTATGTTGAGCTCTTATGGTTATCGTCAAAAAAAAAAATACTATATTAGTAAAATAGGAGCAGAAAAGCATTGCTTGACTCAAGGTTTTTGTTTCCCTCTTAGGTTATCGGCCACGTTTTGTTCACACCAGGCAGACCAGGTCTCTGTCTGTGGAGTTTGAGGGTCAGATCTATGATGTCGACCTTCAGGCAGACGATCAGTCAGCTGTCCGCCGCCGCGTCATCTCAAAGCGTCACTACAACCCAGAGGACCCAGAGTTTGATTTGGGCTCAGATGACGGTTCGGAGGAAATGCTGGCGGATGATACCAACGCTGTGGGATATCCGAACTCTGTGAAAGTTACCCACAAGTAAGAAGGCAGCTTCTCTTAAATTTAAACATGAATATGTACTCTGTGTTTGTCAGTTTGGTGTATGACGGGTGGTTTTTTTGCACCGGTTTCAGGTGTTTCATCTTGATGAATGACAGTGTCCACTGTGAAAGAGAAATCTATCAGTCCTCCAGAGCCTGGAAAGACCATAAGAGCTATGTGGACCAGGAGGTAAGTGCACGAAGCTCAGACTGTAAGCCTAGCACCCAAACACACATGCACACCTTTTCCAGGTTACTCATTTTCTCATTTAATTCCAGATTGAGGCACTTCAAGACAAAATCAAAAACCTCCGGGAAGTACGAGGCCATTTGAAGAGAACGCGACCGGATGAGTGCGATTGTGGAGAGAAGAGGTTAGTCATTTAAATTTCACCTCCAAAATACTTTTTTTTTAATCTATAACTTGTTGAAGGCCTGGAGTTCACGCCTCAAAAAGTCTTCTGTGTGGTCCTTAGTCTCTTTCTCTGTTTATAAAACCAGCTATTATAGCAAAGGGGACAGAAACAAGGCAGAGAGATTGAAGAACAGGAAAGATCAACTCCATCCGTTTAAGTGAGTTTCTCTTCCCCTTTAATTATGGCTTTGCCCCATTTAGTATCACCCCTTTCCTTATTAATAAATACTGACCATGACTTATAACTCCTATAAGAAACTATTGTACCTTATGATGCTGTTTGACTGTACATGTTGCTAAATATCTGCATGGCCACTGCATGTCAGGTCTAAACATCCAGCTCACCTTCATTTAGATGACTTGTAGTTCCCACTCGACCATGTGTGTGTTTTGTGATGTCTTGTATTATGTAGACATTTTTATTCAGTGTTTGGTCCCTGGGCTGAGCTTAAATGACAAAGCAGATATATGGCTATGGGCCTATTTTATGTGTGTGTGTGTGTTTGTGTGTGTCTGGAAGTGATTGAGTCCCACAGAAAGATAGAATGACTCAACAGTGGGGGGGAAATCAGTCAATCCCTCAAACACAGTGATCAGCTTCCACCAGGAAACATTGGGAACAGATTGGGCCAATACAAAGCAGCTGCTTTTTATGTACAGTGCCTGTTCTGTGTTCATGCAGGGAGGAAGAGGGGGACAGTGGCTAGAATGACATCCCAGAGAAAATTGGACATAGCGAGAGCTTTAACATGAAAGTAAACAGACTGTCATATCTTGGCATCGGCGTTGCCGTCTGGAAGTCCCCCTCCAGATCTTCTACCACTGAGGTTACTGGCATTAGAGAGGGTAGAGGCTGATGTAATCCTTGCAACCCACCGTTTTTGTAATTCTCTTGCGTTTCTGTCCCAACAGGGAGGCTGCGCAGGAAATAGATGTGAAGGCCCAGTTGTACAATGAGATCCGCAGAAGGAAGAAGGAAAGGAAGGAGAAGAAGCGGCAGAGAAAGGGAGACGACTGCAGTCTGCCTGGACTCACTTGCTTCACACATAATAATGACCACTGGCAGACCGCTCCCCTCTGGACATGTATGTATATTTACTTTACTGACACGTTTTATTTGTCAGGCCTCTTCAGTAGGGCTGCAACCAGTGTTGTATAAAGTACCCAAAAGTCATACTTGAGTAAAAGTGAAGATATCATGTTAAAATATTACTTTAGTAAAAGTGAAAGTCACCCATATGAATAGTACTTCAGTAAACGATATTAAATGCACTGAAGTATCAATTTCGATTACTGTGCAGTGGGTGGATTCTGTGCATGCACCAGCTCCAACAACAACACCTACTGGTGCCTGAGAACCATCAACGAGACTCACAACACGCTGTTCTGCGAGTTCTCCACCGGCTTCCTGGAGTTCTTCGACCTCAACAGTGACCCTTACCAGGTGGGTGAATGTCTGTCTACAGTCCTTAAAGCTGCACTTCCTGTCTGTATCTCTTGAGATGTTTTAATTGGTCCCTGCATTATAAAACTAGTAGTTTTAGTTTAGTTTTTCAGTGTCTAAGATAAATTTGATTCAACTGCAGATAATACTGCTCGAGAAATTTAAAAAAATTGTTAATATACTGAAGAGGAGTGGCTCTAAAATGGATCCCTGGGGAACCCCATATTAATGGTTTTACTTTGAAATTTGTGATCAATTACATATACATATCGCTGCCTCCCATACACAGAGCTTCTGCCCTGACAACAAAATGTATTTTGCCTAGAAGAATTTAAAAATAGTGTCAAATGCTTTTGATAAGTCGAGGACCAATCCAGTGCTGCATTTGCTTTTATCGATAGCATCATAGATTTTTTTTTGATGAGATCAAGAAATTTGTTACACAGATGAGCAGACAAATGTGCAAATATAACATCCTGACTCAACAGCACATGTATTTGTTTGTGTGGTTGTTAAATTTTTGTTCTACCTGTGCAGCTGACCAACGCGGTGTACTCTGTCGACCGGGACGTGCTGAACTCTCTCCATGCCCAGCTGATGGAGATGAGGAGCTGTCAAGGTTACAAGCAGTGTAACCCTCGACCAAAAGGACTGGACGCAGGTAAAAATGCTCATTTTCAGCCCATTTACTGTCCCTACTCATCATAAATGACCAAAAACATGTCACACTGGGTGTAGTGGTAGTTGAGATGCCAACGATGACTGAAACAGATTTTACACACAGAGGAAAGAGAGTGAAATGAACGGACGACGATTACATTTGAGTTAGTTTGAGTTAAAAGATGCTGAAATATTGACCGTATAGTTAAATTATAGTCTCGTCTCTGTATTTTGAATCTGTTTCAGTCTCAGTGGTGTGTGTGTGTGTTTGCACATATCTGCATGCTGCATGTGTTTGGGGACGATCCAATCAGAGACGTTTGCTGAAATTTTAGGTGGAGGTCCAGGAATCATCACTCTTAAGTGTCTTGTGTGTCTTTTTGTTGATTTATGTTCAGTGTTTCCTCCATGATATATGACACATTCACACACACTCTTTCTCAGCCCAGGACCTCCTCACATACACTGATTTCTAGTGTGTTGTACGATATAAATAAGGCCCTGTTACAGTTGGACGTCCTGGCCATCATCCCCTCCGTGACTCACGAGTGCTAGAGATATTATTTGGAGGATGCTGTCATCGCGGCAATTGAGGCTGTCATTTTATTTGAGCTCGTCATGCATCACCGCTCTAATCAGCCACAATATGTTTTTTACTACCACCACACGGATAGAGCTGGTTAATAAGTAATGCAGCGATGACCGAAGCCCATAAGGGTTCGTGTGTGGCACAAACTGGCTGGCTTGTTTATGTCCTGAGGATAAAAACTTAATGTCTGTAATTACCAGCCTGGAGAGTGGAGAGCCGGGGCGGCCGAGCTGCTCTGAGAAAACTAATTGTGTTTCAGCACTGGCATACTGGACTTGTCAAACCGGTGCCAACACATGTCACATAGCAGCCTAAAATCTCTTACTTGTACTGGCTGCCCTGCTCGGGTACGATGCCAGCGCCATGAACCAATGAAAATTGCTGTTGTGGTTAAATCAAGTGATGTTTTTGTTGGAGGAATAGATTATTAAAATCTAACTAGCCTGGTGAAATGGATCTAGCAGTTACTTGCATCAATTTACGGAGTGTGACTTTAGCCGCCATTATCACCTGACTGGATAACCTTGTGTGTTTTTGCTTTGAAGGGGAAACCCCGTTGAACTCCACATCTCACAAACCACTCAGTTCTGATCAATCTCTCCATCCAGCCCAATCATATGACCTTTCAAACTTCTTTCAAATCTCCTTTCTCCTCATTCTTATCCAATAATTGCATTTCTCCCTAGGGAGTAGCAGCTGTGCATGAAGAAAATCTTCAGTGTGAATGATCTATTTTATCTCCCTTCCCATATCTCCTTGAAATCAAGGCATTAACAATCGATTGCTTTTATTTTTCCGATCAGGAGGTAAAGATGGAGGAAGCTATGAGCCACACAGGTATCCACCCATTTTTGTTTCTCTTCAGTGGCTTTTTTTCTTTAACACCTGCATGGGCCGAATTTGCCTCATTCCCACTAATACATCCATCCATGGAGTGCTGGCGCTTAATCTGTGGCTGCATGTTGGGATCACGCTAACAAATCATAACAGATGATGTGTTTTTTTTCTCATTAAAGCAGCTTCATTTGTTGTCACCTCTGTGCACACGTCTCTTCACTTTTACCTGCTGTGTCATGTCAGTCTGCAGCGGTTTCAACATGTCATATTTTCTCATGATTTCACACCTTTTGCTTGAGAGTCCAGTTGTTACAATATACACTCAAAGTTGATTGATAGAGATAGCATGGCTGCATAAGAAGTCATGTAGGGAGGGCTGGATATGTGCTTCTACTCGAGACCCCTCCCGAGCATCAAGTGCACGTGAATGACAATGCATGATACTGTATCATCCCCTCTCATGCATCACATTCAACATGAAATCTTAAAGGATGAGTTCAACATTTTGGGAAGTAACAGTTTCTGCTTACCTGCTTAGCCTAGCTCTGTTTTAAACAGTGTATAATTGGTGTATAAACAGCAATTTGGCAGTCATGCTAGCTGTTTCCCCTCATTTCCAATCTTTATGCTAAGCTAGGCTAACTGTCTCCTGGCTGTAGCTTCATTTTTACAGTACAGACATGAGAGTAGTATTGATTCTGTCATCTCTCTCGAGGGAAGAAAGCCAATGACCATATTTCCCAAAATCTCGAACTGTTCCTTTAAAGGTGCGCTATGTAGTTTTGGGGAAGGAAATTTTAATCGGAAGAGAAAGATCTTCACTGACTGATCTTTTTTTTTTTATGTCTAAACAAACTAAATAAACAAACTCTTTGTTTTCATGACTGAATAAACTAAATAAACAAACTGACCTTAAAGGACAGCACAATTTGTGGCGGACCCTGCCACCTTTCTAGCTTCAAACAGTGTTCTGGGGACCTTATTTTCCTCTGAGAGCAGCTTGTTTATTCAGTTACGAAAGAATAAATATTTCTGAGTTTGTGTTATTACCTCATTAATATTGTGAATATTAAAACTCTGAGTTTTAATTTCTTCTCCAAAACTACACAGTGCCCCTTTTAATACCACCCTCCATGCCATGTCAGCCATATCCACAAATAATCCATCGTCATCACATTAGTGCAACATGACATCCAGATGCCTCTCGTGTAACTTCCTCATGGCCATTAGCTTGTGTTAGAGTGGACACTTGAGTTGCCGCGACCTCTCTGTGCCCCCACTGACCTTTGCCCTTTTGACCTGTGTTTTTGGCACCTGCTTACCAGGCAACAGCAGCATCGAAAGTGGTCAAAGAGGAGACCGAGCCTCTCCTTCCTGTGAGTCCCTATAAGTCAAAACCATCTCCATTCTCTAGCTGCAGTAGTCACAACACAGCTGATCTCACAAAGGAAAGCCAGCCTTAAAGCAGCACAGCACTCATGCTTCTTTTCCCTCAGTTTTTACTTGCAGACATCAAACTGAGCCCGACTCTGATTTAGCTTTTTTGCTACGATTTCCTTTTATTTGCCTCTTTTTCTGTTTTTGAATTCCTTTACACATCATTCAGCAGCAAGCTCATTTTCTTATTTTTTCTCCCTGAGCATCTTCTTGTTTTGTTTCCTCTGCCGTTAAGTTCTTTTATTCCAGGTTGCCTGATTTTGCATTTCAACCCAGTCCAGGCCAATCATTAACTGTACCGTCACTTTTTTCTTTGTGCAGCTCATTATGTTAGCCTATAATGACGGATCATTCAATATTTTTCTTTTCAGTCTGTCTTTCGAATGTGAATTTCTAAGGCAGCATGTGTTTGCACTACTCATGGCCTGAGCTTAGTGTGGGTGCTGTGTTTATCTAGTTTATCTAATGCTGCTTTAAAGTCTGTATGCGAGTTTGTTTGTGTGTGCGTGTTGCTTGGGGCCTCAAACCCCATGGAGCTGGCTGCTGTAGTGAGAGCCGGAGGCTGGGCATGACTGCATGGTGTCTGAGTAAACTTGAAAAGAGCTCCCTGTTCTCTCTCCTCCAGATCCTCACAGGCTTATGTCTCTTTGTCTTTGGCAGCACACAGCCCATGTGGGACGGACGACAGGGTTAAACTACCCAACTTGACAGACGAGGAGGTGAACTGGCAGGGACTGGAGGATCTGTATAGCATAAACGAAAGCCTTTATGAATGTAGGCCTGACTACAGCCCCAGCCCAGACAACTGGGTTAACTTCCAGAAGGATGTAGATAATATATTTGCACTGCGACACGTTTTAAACAAATTCAACCGAACCCACGAGCTTGACGATTCCACCCTGCCAGAGCTAGGCTCTGGGGCCGGGGGTGGAGGCCTTGAAGAGGGCAGCGGAGAAGAGTTAGCCTCGGCCGGCGATGTCTGGCCAGGCCTCACCACCCCCGCCCCCAGCAAAACGCCACCAGCACCACCCACACCCAGGCCCACACTGGAAAGGAAACTGGAATCTGTTGTCAACGACCTTCCTGAGAGGCTCATAGACAGACCGGTGACGGTACCATCATCATCAGGTCCAAAAGGAGATGGGGTTATCCTCCACAGCGACACGTGGGCGCAGCTGGAGGAGATGGAGGGAGATATGTTCAGCGGAAACGGACTGACGGAGCTGGAGACACGACATGACAACCTGCTGCGTGCTCACAACAGCCTGCACGGAGAGGAGGCGGGCCCTCAGGGCCACGGCCTGGGCCTAGACCTCGAAGAAGAGGAGGACATATTCCAGGCCCAAGGCTACCTCCCTTTCTCCACGCGGACACTGAGGCCCAAGGTGCAGGCCAGCACCACCGGGAGCCCCCCCACCACACAGACTAGCACCCCACAGAGTGTCGGGTTGGTACTACAGGCGCTGCCTCAGTCGGCTCTGCCCCTCACCTTGGACTACGAGGGCAGCGGCTCTCTGCCTCAACCCTCTAATCAGACCCTCTGAGGCGGACGCAGGCGCTGGCCAGCCAGCTTAGCCAATGAGCTGCTGGTCGCCGTAGAGACACAGAGACACAGTGATTGGGAGATGAGCTCGCCGAGAAGAGCGGCGAGTGATGCCACCTCAGTCAGTCAGAGTTGTATAATGAGTATTAAAGTTATTGTTTATTTTTTTACAGGTGCCTACATTTATTAGTAAACAGTGTTATTTTTTTTTTCAAATATATATTTAGAAAAGAAAAAAAAGCCTTAATGCAGCTAAACTTAAGTGTTGGGATTAAAAATGATGAATTCCTTCTGGATAACACCATTGATGTTTTTAATATATGTTTTTATGAAAAACAAGTTTGAGTGGTGAAACCATTTCAACATGTGAACGAGTAGTTGGCATGAGTCAGCTTTAGGTACGCTCCAGAATCCACTCCCCGTATACATAACGGCAACATTTGACCCCAAATGCACTTTTTAACATTTCCACATTCTGACCTTCATCCTCCGGTTTGTGTCAATAGTGAAATATTTATTATTTCTGACTACTTTTTGGAACTAGGACAATAACTGAATCACTTCTGAAAAACATCTGGTTCACAAATAGTTTTTAAATTTGCTGTTTGGGAATATTTTACCTCTGTGCTATAACGTCATTAATAGTATGAGTTTAGACAATCATGGGACAGTTTAACAGTTAATTTACTGACCTCATCTGAATTTTCCAGCTGCAGCAAACACATCCGACACTCTGAGCTCGTTTTGTGCTGATGACTTGCAATCGCGACACCACATCTGTCACCATTCACAGCAGTTTATTTTTAGTATCTAATCACAAGCAAATGCATTCACAATCACCAGGGGTGAAAGTGTTCATTGTGTAACTTGTTTTCTGGGAAATGTCACCAATTAATCACGCGGTGTAGTGCTTTGATAATCCTGAGTATTTTGTTGCACGTGGCCAATTCATTTGGAATGTATCTGTATAGTCCCTTTAAACTGGTTATAGGACGACGCACTCTGTCACAGCGAAGTACTTCAGGGCAAAATGTTTTCATGTTTCTGCCTGTGTTCATCTCTGCTGCTGCTTGTAGTGTCGGTGCTTCCAGAGGGCGACTGAGACGTCAGAAAACTGGTTCTGCAAAAAAACCTGATGCTGTCCTCTTTCTTTCTCGACAGTGTGTGTGTACAATTGTTAGAACAAGTCTGGTTTCAGGAAAGCCATGAAGCTGTTAAGAAATAAACCCTCTGAATTGAACCGTTGTCAGCCTCAAGTGTTGTCCCACCACCACACGTGTCTGTGAATAATTCAGTCAAGCCAAGTGGATTTTTCTGCTTTTTTAATGACAAATATCAAGTATTCAAGGCATTTGTAAACCAAGTGTTCACAAACAATTGGACTTCTGCTCCTGAGGAACAAAAGCGATAAGAGCTCAGCTTTCAGAATACAGCTTCTGCTCTGTCCAGGAAATCATCTTTCAGTTCAAATACTGATGAAAGGAACACGTTAAAGCAAATCTACTGTCGACCTGAAGTCGTCTGTCAGCCGTCGGACTGCAGAAGAGCGGAAAAAAGGCAGACACCCCTGCGTTAACTGTGTCTAACGATCGGTGCGGCATTACTGGGTGATTCTCTACCCTTCCCTGCAGACAGTGCTCTGATTGGTTCACTTATTTTTAGTCAATCATGTTCATTTGGTACTTTATCAGAATAGAATTTCACAATAAATATTTAATTTTAAGATGAAGCGCACTAGAGGAAGGCTAGAGAATCATTACAGATGGAGAGAAGGGCAATCTGGCTACTTCAGCGTTTATATGAACTCACTGTGTCGTCCTTTACAGGGAAGAAAAAAAACAAAGAACATCGTAATAACCCGACTCCCTCCCCACATGACAACATGAACTCAACCCTTCCCATGTGAATAATACTGTTCAGGCACCGCGAGACACATCCAGCGCTTTTTTTTTTTTTGTTCTTTTTAACTACTGTGTCATGGGTTAGTTCATAAATATGCTCCTAACTATGTGTGAGCTCTATAATACGCTTCATTTGCTTCGACGATATTTACACGATGATCACTTTGAATGAATATGTCATTTGAGGTACTAAGTCACGTAATACTAAAATTAGTCACTGCCGTTACCACTCGATCAACTTCACCTGGTAGAATACAATGAATCTTGGCCAAAAACGTTAACTTTTAAAATGGATTCACTGCAGCAGATTCTCCATTTCCCCCCAAAAAACTTCAAAATATAAAATACAATTACTTTATTAGACTTACTGTATATACCTCCTCAAAGAGAAAAATACTTTTAAAATGTGGTTTTCAAAACATGTGCCACAGATTAGTATAATATTCACCTAATACAGCTAATATCGAACAAAGCTTTGTTTTTAAACAGAGGCCTCATTAGCACCTCTTCCATTTCTCTGCAAACACTGTCTCCTATTTAAAAGAAGGTAAATCCATAAGATAGAGATGCAATGTGTAAGAATTGGCCAACAAAACAAACGGGAGCAGCTAACTGTAGCTGCCATTAGCTAGTTAGCTCAGTTAGCCGTGCAGCTAGTGGTCCAGACTGAGCGCTCAGAGCACCAGGGGCTTTAGCATGCCAACATCAGTAGATATCTCAGCGACACAATACACAGACATTATGTCAAACGTGTTATTTCTTCACATTCTGTTGATAATAATTGCTAATTTTTTCCTACTAAAATTCTTACATATTGCAACTTTAAAGGGAGAGTTCACCCCAACAATCTAGCTTTCACCTGTAGTGCTATTTTTGCATCAAGATTGTTTTGAATTTTGGAGCCATCAACTGTAGAGATCAAAAAAGTGGTACTAGATTGTGAGAGGTTTCATGTAGGAACTATTTCTTTCTACCAAACTACAGTACACTAAACAAATGTATCTCCACTTAGGAGGAAGCATACATTTTCTCATGGACTAGCTAACTAGGACGATGCCATTAATGTGAGCTCGTCCCTCTTGTCCATGAGTAAAGAAAATAGTTCCTGTATGAAACTGCTCACAACAAGCTCTGTGGATTATCTTGAGTAACCGTTTATTTCTGGAAAGAGACATTGCTGTTGAGTTTTTCAAATGTAATCTTTTGGCACCACAAGCTGAGTCCCAACTAGTTCTCTCATGAACGAGAGGCGGTAAGATTTCTCCAAAACTCTGCAGCTCATTTCAAAATAATCTAGATAACGACGGGTAAGAGGAAAAATACGTATTTATTGATTTTAGGGTGAACTGTTCCTTTAAGAAAATAACACGAGCCCAAGGTAGAAGAACGATACTCTTAAAAAAGTTAAGGCTCATGCAAACAGATTACATTTGTTTGAAGTTCACCATCAGACTGATTTAGAAAACTGACCTCCGTCACATGACGGTGCCAAAGACAGCAGGTCGTGTTTCGCTCTTCTATCTTTGGGAATCTGGGGAGCTAACTTCAGTGCAGTGACTCAGTTTATTAATTAACCTTTTAAACCAAGAACGTCATAGTAGAATACAGTAGGTCTGACAAACATTCACTGGCCTTCACACAATCGTCTCTCTGTCCACTAGAGGGCCCCACACACCCAGGAACTGAACACTCGACGTCAGATGACTCTAGCTGATAAAAGGAGGTTCACAGATTTACATGCTTGTCGCACTACTTTTTTTTTTTTTTTTTTTTAAAGCCTAGACTACTAGATAACTACTATGTACATCTGATGACCATTAGAATGGAGAAGCCATTACAATGCAAAGCCAAAATGATGCATCTTTTCATTTGTGGTTTGTTTTTAAGACAGATTAGGTACAGATCATTTTACTTTGAGGATATTTTGTTTAAAAAAAAAAAGGGTCAAATTTCTGCCACATTTTCTTGAATCTCCATCATATTTCCAGTTACTAGTACAATCACATCTTTTGGACACACAGTAGCTTCAGCACATGGTCAGAGATGAGATACCTTTCTTATTTCTTTCTCCTGTTTGGCTCATTATTACACACTGATAATAAAGTAGTGTGACGTGTTGTGGATTTCTTGCTCGCAAACAAGACTCGACTTCTCACAGAAGTCGTTAGAACGCTGTACCATTGGTGCTCGTCAGCTTTAAGCTACATGGTTACCTTGCCAAGGTGAAAAACTTTGTCCACTCGAGCTCGGTGGCGACAAACACAAAAGCTGAGGGCAACAAAGAGTTTTGTCGCTCGACTGAGAGACAGTGACTGGCTTTTTCGGTGGCTAGCGTTTACCCTGGTAGCTAGCTTTTGTATACTGGACTGGCCGAGACAGCCTGAGAGGCACTGTTACAAAAAAGGAAGGAAATAAAAAGGTGAGAGGATTAAAAGAAAAAGAATCCCACTTTTGTCAATTGTGAAGATGAAACAAGACCAGACGAGAAGAACAGGGTGGAATGGCTCAAATACAAGAGACCGCTGATATGTTCACAGCTCGGACCGTGAGGAGAAATGGGATTATGAATGAGCCGACAACAACGTGGTGGTAACTGAGCAGAGAAGAAGAAAGAGGTACGGGTGTGGAATACAGAGGGAGCTGTACAGTACTGAGAAGGGAGGAGCTGTACATTGGATCTTGCATAGTACAGGTTTGTGCTTTAGATGCTGTTGATGATGACTCATCTGTCTGTACGGAGATTTTAATGCCCTGCCCTTTAACAGTAGCACCATGTGATGTCTTTATATCGTCCCAACCTTGACGTGGAGGTCTGACCTTCTGCGTGGATGCTGTGTGTGGCTGCAGCTGATGATACGCTCTGAATAAAAGAACATCTGTCAGTCTCCTGTCGTTGGAGACAACAATGAGCAGCCCTTTAGGTATGGTGGGCGCACCTGTGTCACAGTCCTGCAGCAGCTGCGGAGCCCTGCCTGGTGTCCCGTTGGTGTAAAGCAGACACACAAACAGGAAGGCACATGTCACGATGAAGCCTCAAGGCTCGGAGCGCTCTCAGACATGGGCGGAGCCTCTGTGGTGATGCGGCAACAAGATGGGCGGGGTTATTGCTTTGAGGGCGTTGCCGGGGCAGCTGAGGCTGCTGTGGCCGCGGTTGAGCAGCAGGGCGGCGGGCGGGTCGGGCCGCGGCGGGATGAACACGGGGCAGGAGCGGGTGCGCGCGTGGCTTTTCTGGCCGCCGGCGTGGCAGATGAGCTCGCTGACGGTGCCCAGCGGAGGCAGGTGCTGGCGCCAGCGCTCGTCTCGCTCCTCCTTGTGCTTGATCGAGTACCAGGTGAGGAAGATGAAGATGAAGCCGACGAACTTGAGGCTGGCGGCCAGGCCGAAGTAGACAAAGCGGAACGAGGTGACGTCGTACTCCCAGCAGGAGCCGTGCACGCCGCAGTCCTGCTGCCACAGCATGCAGGTGGTGTCGATCACAGCACCGAAGTAGATGGGCGTGGGGATGTAGGCTGAGGGAGGAGAGAGATGGTGTGATCAGTAACCTTAATGAGCTCCAAGTGTCCCAATCCCAAACTAAATACTAATTCAAGATCATTTAGAGTATAAAGTGTGCTCACACTAAACTTCACTACTAACTTTAGTTTAATATTTGAAAATGTTTAAGTTCTCTTCCTGCATTTGTCTCACGTCCTGCTACTACGACACAGTAAAGTACATTAATTTCATGTATACTTGCTGCAAAAACACTTAACTATGACAACTTACATGTACTGTACACAATAATATGTCATGGTTACAGCAATAGAATTTAAAATGACTGTATTGCAGCACCCTCATTACACCACTTGGTGGCACCATTTCATTCAGATCAGCGGCAGCTCTCATACGCTCATGTAAGTCAATGGACGTGGACAAAATATTAGAAACACCTTTCAGAATAATTAATCCTACTCGACACCATCATTAACTGCGGCTTCAAAAATTAAATGACTTTAGTGCTGAGTCAGCATCTCACTGGGCACAAAAACGCAGCATGAGCGACTTTATAAATGTAAAATGTGTTGCACAGCTGCTGAGTAGGATTGCATCAGGTTGTAGAGTTAACCAATAACCACACAAATACAGACGCCTCCTACACACATGTTTGAGAGACGTGATGTGACAGCTTTATTTTCACACAGCCATACCAAGCAGACCAGAGACATGTTAGGGCAGTGCTAACTAACCCTCGGGGCTTTTCTACACTTATCTAGAGGAGTTCACAGAGGTCCACGACAGTGCTGCAGCCCTGCTCGCTTTAAAATTGTAGGCTGGGGAAAACAGAGCGTTAGAAAAACGGATTACAGAGCAGCTGGAAAAGCCTCGACAATAAAAATTAGATGAGAGACGTGACTGGCTGCGCGTTTTTGTGCCAAATCCTGAAGATCTTTTAACCTTTAACGTCCAAAATAGATGGAGTAGACAAGGGATTATAGTGTTTAACCCAAATCACAAGGCCACAAAACATACAGTGGGGGGCTCTAATGTGTTTAACATTCATCGTTGTGCAAATATCCAAGAACTTACCAAGAGTTCTGAGCAAGACGAACTGCATCCCGAGAGCAAAAGGCCTCTCCTGTTCATCAACAGACCTGAGGGAAGAGAAACAGCCACGTCAGCGATTCTGCGTGCACATGAACGGATGTAGGAAATAAGAATCGATCCCTTACCTGAGTGTGACGATGATGGCGGAGGGCTGGGCACAGGCGGTGATGAGCGTGACGATGAAGAGGAAGATGAGGAAAGGGATGAGGGTGTTGCACGTGCGGTCGCACTTCCCCGACACAGCGTAGCCGTTCTCGTTCAGGTAGGTTTTAACGATGACCAGCTGGAGCTGGTTGACCTGGCCGCCGGAGGACGGAGTGATGACCTGCCTGCTCTGCACGCAGCCGCAGTCGGTGTAGTTCCTAATCTGTAGTCAGGAACGAGAAGGGTAAATCACACTACCCACTGACTCAAATCTGAAGCTAATTCCATTCAAAGACTCACAATATTGTGGCTACATTGAAAAAAAATGTAAATTAGACACTACCGGACCAACTGGGTGGCACCGGCAATGAGATCTAGACATTTCCTTTCCTCGTGTTGTTATAATTTCCTATCTGACATTGTTGTGCGGTCTGACACTTCCTGTACTTTCAGAGCTATGGGAGGAGAATGTACACGGAGCCGGTCTTTGTGTTCTCAATATGATTAATGTGTCCTTCAGCAAAGTCCTTATCAATCCTCTTTTATTCTACTCGATGTATAAACGGCTACATTGCAATTATTTCTGAGACAGGAAAACAATGAAGCTATGGGTGTAGTGTAGTGTGTGTGTGTGTGTGTGTGTGTGTGTGTGTGTGTGTGTGTGTGTGTGTGTGTGTGTGTGTGTGTGTGTGTGTGCGCGCTCACCCCGGTGCTGTCATTGCCCACAGTGCTGCACCCAGCCAGGCAGGGGTTGAAGTAGGTGATGCCGTCGGAGCCGCAGACCGGAGCGTACTCGTGGATCCTGCAGCCACAGTTCACGTTGCAACTGCCCGTCAGGTTCCTGTGGGTCATCGTCAGGGTCGGACTGCACACACAGGAAACATTTGTTAAGAACAAGGAGGACCAAACTACCACGACACTGAGCTTTTTCTCATTTGGGTTTTCATATCAGTGCAACTCTCGTTTTTACTGCTCTTTCGAAACATATTGGATGAAATTAAAATGAAAGGTTGTTTTTTGTTTTTAAATCAACACTTTGGAGATGTATTTTGTCAGTACTGCTGTGTTAGCTCCAGAAAAATTGAAAACCAAATTTATGCTCCTATATATGTAACACATTTCCCATAAAACCAAACGCTTCCTGCTGCAAAGACGACAACACTCCTTGTCCCCACTCTCCTTTCCTGCATGGCGTCAATCCACAAAGTTTTGTTTCAGCAGGAAAAACAGAGGAAACTCAAAAAGGCCGCCAATCTTCTCCACAATGTGTCTCATTATTAATCTGCTGCACATAATCCTTTTAATTAGCTTTAATCTGTTCCTCCACCAGCTCGTGTGATGTGTGATGATAGAAGGACGGAGACGAGGGGGGAGTCGAGGAAGTGACACCTCCAGCGACTCGACGGGCAGTGTGGGAACGGTCGCTCTAAGCCAAACAGGACTTTGGCTTCGTCTACACGGTGAGCAGTGAAGCGAGTCGTGGGTTTTCTCTGCGAAGCGTTCGCCCTGAGCCCTGCGGAACAGCCGGGGACGAGTTCCTAACAACACAGCAGCCAGGGAGCGACACCGACAGGAGATGTCTTTCTGAACGTTTGTGTTTTAATCACGATGATGTATACGTTGCCAGTGATCAAGAGTGTTTTACAACTACAAATGAAAACCTGCCAGGAACCGGGAAAAGGCTGAAATCATTCGATGCTACTTCTGAAAATCAGTGGACCATCATTTTCCGTGAGACCATAAAGTGATACTGATGGTTGCAGCAGGGGAATCAAATTCGGGCCTGTCCTGACATAACAGTGTCACATTCCAGACAGCGTGTGTGTATTTGCGTGCACGTAAAAAGGCATCAGCCCGGCTGAAGCCGCAGACTCGCTGCACTGATTAAACATGTCCTTTCCCCCCCTCCCAGACTAAACCCCCCGGCCTTTGCTGAACCCTCCAGATGTTGTGTCGCCGTGTGCAGGCTGCACTGAATAAAAACCCAAACTGAGAGCCAAAGAGCGCGCAACGCTTAATCTTGCACTGTGGACACTGGACAGGGGGAATGATGGGAAATAAAGTCTGAGGTCCTATTTTGTGAGAGAGGAAGCAAAGATTTTTCCCATCAGCTTTGTTTTGACAACACAGCAGCTTTTAATTAATCACTCGGGCCCGACTCATCATCACGCAATAACCACACAACGTTTTCAGATATTCAAGGATGTTACATAACCTGCTTTGTCTCTTGGCTCTAAAAAAGGTTGATAACCTTTCCTGTTTGTCGGGTCCTTTTTGGCCAAACAGCCTCCAGCTCCGTCTAGACTGGTGTGTGAGTACAGACGGGCGACACAAAGGGTGGGTTTCTCGGGCTGAACATTCCTCATGTGGGTGCTAGCGGTGACTAGTGACCGGTGCTGTTCATAATGAGGAACCCCACCAGCTCACACGTCTTGCTGACCTCTCTATAAACAGCAGCTCAAACAAAGACCGCAGTTATTAATGGGTCAGCTATGAGGCTTTAAAGGGCACACTGACTGTTTGGCAAATAGACACTTTGATTAACGTAGTTATGTGAAAAGCAAATTTCACGGAGGTTTAGCAGTTTCACCTTAGTGTGTTCAGTGAAATGCTGAGTTTGCTGGTTCATACCCACACCCTGGTCCTTTAGCGTTTTTGGTTCATCTTATGCAATTTTTACGCCAACATTAGCATGTGTATGCAGTTTGTTTAAACATGAGTAAACCTGCTAGTCGATTAGTTTGCCTTTCTGATTTTTTTTGCTGGTGTGTCATTCCAACATTCCGATCTTTGATATCACATCAGCCGAGCGCAGCAGGGATTTGCATCTCCATCACAACAAGCTACCTGCCTGAAGGTGTGTCTTTAACTAATGACATGTTTGGCTTGTGTGCTAGTCAGAGGAGCGGCTGTAAAATTCTTCCTCCTGCAGCACCACTGAAGAGCTCACAAAGCTCTGCTAATTGGTGGCCAACAAGTTTCATGTCCTAATAAAACTCCTGTGTTATTTAGTTATTTAAATGCTTTTACGATGAAGCAGCACAATCAGGATTAATAAAATACAGCAGATATCCAAAAGTGCGAACAGGTACACTGACCAGAAACTAAACTAAAAAGGTCTTTCTCTCAGGTTTCCAACACGGACATGAATTGGGTTTTGCAACACAGGCGAGGGAAGAAAGGGGTCATCACGGTTGACCAAGGTCCAGAGACGTCACCGCGGCCCGCTTGGAGGCAGGGCAGGTGCACTCTGGAGAAGGTCCATCCCGGGCACACATCTGCACGGTAAAACTGGTAATGGAAATGCAAATGGACAAGGCCAAAAGTAGGTGACCTGAACGAGTTTCCAGAAGGGACAGAAACATGGCGGTAGCCAAACAGAACTGGTCTGTGGCTCATACATTCTTAATGAACTGTAAAGGTCACGTGCTGCTGAGATTGCTGTTTAATTAGGAGGAACAGCAGAAATGCAAATATTGTTACAAGGACACAATGTGGGTCCATCTTCAAAGCTTTACTAACAGGCAGAACCACTTCTTATTCTGATACATGTCCTGCAGATCAGACGCTTCAAAAAAGTTATATTCTGATTTTATGGGATCATTTTATTTAGTGTCCATATAAACAAAAAGAGGCAGAAATTAGTGTGCTGTGTTTCCATCGCTGCTGATCGGAGCTAGAGCTGACGAATAATCGTTACTACTGTAGAGTCATTTGACCCTGAAGTGTACGCCGACTGAACTCTTTCTCAAAAGCCAGATGTTGGGATTTATGTCCAGTTTGAAAGGAGTAGTACACTCAAACTTTTTTAAGACTGAGAAATGTGGTGTTCCACACCATGTGATCATGGTGCTGAGTCACAATATTAAATGACTAAGTAGATTTTTTGTGTATAAGAGCTTGCAGCGGTCAGTATGATGACATTAAATATCAGCACAGTAGATGTGTCAAAGGTTTGCAGAGCATCATCCAGGCTGACTCTGTGCATCTGTCTGTAGTAGTGTGTTCACGACCGTGTGGGCCAATAGACTCGCTCCGTATTTCTGTCCGCCGGGCCTGACACATGGGATGACTGTTTGATAACTCTGCAGACTGGCTGCTGATGTGGTGTCGGGCCTCAGAAATAGAGGTGGCAGAGTGATTCACTGGAGCCACAGGAACAGATGCCGGTGTTGCTAATTAGTCATTCGCACTCCGACACAACGCCACAACACATGAGAATGATGGGAGCAGTGACAGCGTCCCGGGCCTCAAACCTCCTCCAGTATGTGTGCGTTTCAGATGTCACTTCATAAGCAGGAGGTTTTGGACACAAATGTATCCTTAGATCCCAAGTACCTCATAAAATGATTAATGTATACATGGAAGACGAGCTTACAAACACCAGAACACATGCTAATGTAAAAAAAACAGACAAAGAAGGTCTCCTTACCCAGTGGTGTAAGGTATGTTGATGCCTCCTAAATTGATGCTCTCGCAGCCCACAATGAAGAGCGTGGAGAAGCAGAGCAGAGACACCCCGCTGCAGATCATCGCCAGCTTGGCCGACTCTCTGGCGCCGAGCTTCAGCTTCTTGATGATGTAGCCCCCTAGCACGATGCCCACACCGGCGCTGGGTACGATGATCACACCTGTGAGAGAGATCAGTGAAAAGAAAGTGCGGATGAGATGGAGGAAAAACTTCTGAAGTGTTGTGAACGGTACAGAAATAGAGCAGCTAATTTGCTTCTTGAAAAGCTGTTAACACTGAATTAATTACTGTAAAGCTTGACTGACTAAGTGCAATGATCATCTGAGCTGCAGTGTTTTAATTAGGCACAGTAAGATGAACAACACGTGAACATGTATGATGTCTTGTTGGACAAGGATGCGTCAATCTCCGTGTGACTTCCCCCTTTAAACCAAGAATAAATCACTTCAAAAGAAAGAAACTGCTGCATTAATGTGACGAGGCTATGCTACGGGCTGACAGTGAGTCACTTCAGGCTGTGGCACGTGGTCTCAGTCCACTCTAGATAGTCTAATTGACAGTACGAAGAAAGGCAAAGCTGGCTGCTGGCAGGATGGACCGGGTGGCGTCATCAAGCAGGAGTTAAAGCCCAGGGAGGCACATGCACATGGCAGCCCTCGAGCCCAACCGTAAGCGCACGCGACCGGGTAACGAGCAAGACGGGGTCAGCCAGCGGGGGCGGGAGGTCATCAAAGATAGAGGATCAACAGAGAAGTGATCCAAGTACAGAGAGATGTCATTTGGCTTCTCTCTGTATGTACAGACCAGGAGGAAGACAGAGGGCGAGAGACAGGCAGAGAAAAAGTGCCTCTGAGAGTGAGAGAGAGAGAGAGAGAGAGAGAGAGAGGGGGACAGCTGGAGCATAATATTATCCTGTAAGTGCATGTTTCTGTGCTAAAACCAAGTGCTTTCTGCAGGATTAAACAGCCAAACAGATATTATTTCAGTGACATAAAGGTACACACACAGACACACACACACACACACACACACTCACACTATGCTGTAGTGTTAAATGCCACATGAATGATTTACACACATTTTATCTGGATTAACAGCTTTGCTGGCATGAATCCGAGGGTTATTTTATTCTTAGTTATTTGATAAATGTGTGCATGTCACTGCTAATCTATTATAGAGATCCTACATCAAAGACGGCATGACTCTTGTGACAAACGTTTGCACTGCTTACATTGTCAACTGAGGCTTGCCGAGATAGAGAAGGAAATAATTGAAAGAGACAGTGGCTGATCATCAAGTGAGAAACAAAAGTCAGAGAAACGGGCGCAGAGCAGCGACAGCAGCATGGGGGGAAACTGCAGCTGAGGGAGGCGTGTGTGATATGTTACAGCGCTATTTCTGTAGCAACATCTAATGAGCATGTAGCAGCGGCATCTCTTTAACCAGGCATGATACATACTCAACAAGGTGGTAATTTGCAAGACGTCAGTTTATCTCGTTTTGACTACTTCCGTAAGACAAAACAAACTATGACAACTATTTCTTCATGTACACCCTTTGGTGAACCACTGTGGCGACTGCTGCTATTTTTACATGCCCAACTCTTCTATTTATTTCTAACAAAGCACTGTTGGTACTGCCGGAAACAAAATGCATTTAGTTCCATTTGGAAAGACGGTACAATAGCTGGATTTGTTAGTCTTTTGGATTAGTCTTTTGACCCATTGTTAATGTAAAAATATTTACTAATTAAGCTTTAAAGTCCTAGTTATTACTAGCCACGCTGCTACGTGCAAAAATAATGAGATTTCCATCAGCCTGTACACTTTTCCGAAATGTTAGTATGGTAACAAGCTAACTAAGATGATGAACGTGGAATACCTGCTGTACATCGGCATGTTATTGTTATTGGGATCATATTAGCATGCTGACGTTAGCATTTTGTCAAAACATTTGTCTTGCAAAGTCATTTTTCAATTCTCTGAGTGTCAATCATAAAAATATTGGCTTCCACCTCAAATTGAATTAAATCCTGACTACTGTTCTGACTAGACGATAACAAAAACATCACAAATAATTTATTCACACATTCAAAAACGCCTGCTCGTCTGGTCTGCTGGTCATTCTTAAAAAACAATCCCTCACAATCATCAGGGGAAATGTCACAGTTGGTCAGTCCATCTGGCCGCCTGAGGAAGCACTGTGCTCCCATCAACAGGAGAGCCTCCTCCTCCTCCTCATCCTCCTCCTCTTTTCCAACCATCATCACATCCCAGCAGCTTGGCATCGTTGGGGTAGCCATGGCGACCGCACCACCCGTTTGCCCTTACCCCTTGTATCCTGGCAACAAGCAGATGAGATGAGGCAATGGCATTGTGTGTGTGTGTGTGTGTGTGTGTGTGTGTGTGTGTGTGTGTGTGTGTGTGTGTGTGTGTGTGTGTGTCTGGAGATGACCATATGTTAGCCAGCAGAGTACTGGAACACACACACACACACACACACACACACACACCTTTTTGATTTCACAGGCGTCATTGAGTTTTCAATCACTCCTTGCTGTAATAATCCTGTCAGTAGATTTGTTGTGTTTTAGCACCGCTGGCTCAGACACAACTGAAGAAACACTCTACATGTGCGGTGCACACATTACAGGCAGAGAAGAGGGTAGTGTGTGTGTGTGTGTGTGTGTGTGTGTGTGTGTGTGTGTGTGTGTGTGTGTGTGTGTGTGTGTGTGTGTGTGCGTGCGTGCCCCACGTTATGATGAATGCATCTCCCGCAGCCACCAGAGACTTGTGTGTTGCAGTCGGGGGATGTAATAGAAGCTCATCACTGAATGAAAGTCAGTGAGACTCTGTGACTCACAGCGCTGCCCTCCGACTGTGAATCACAGAGTGCACGTGGAGAGGTGAGAACAAATGTGAGCTTAAACTGGTGCAGACGAGTGGTGTGGAACAGCATGTGATGATCTATCATCTGTCCTCCTGTCCGGGATCAAGTAGAATAAATGTAGAATGAAAAACTTATATTCGAAATGACAGTCTGAGAGTATATTTATGTTCATGTGTCACATGTAGGTTTATGAATTTGAAGTCTCTTAATAATATATATATATATACTTCTCTATATCCACAAGGTACTACTTAATAAAGAAATGGCTGCCAACTAGGGTAGTACATTCTAATCAACTCTTTGCAGAGGGCAGTTATTTTAGATCTTTTCAGAGACGGTACGATTAACCTATCAAATGACTGCCTCATAGGTAATCAAATACACCATTTTCTCCAACTTAAGATATTAAACATTTCTTTCTCACATCTTCCAGAGGAGGAAGAGCTCAGTCCTAAACTCAGTTAATGTTGAAATTGTCTTACCATATACACTACGTGCTAATTTTAAATAAATCGATGAGTCTCTGGACAGACAATACATTGCCAACGAGTACAATGATGGCAAAGTACTTTATCCAGAAAATGCTGATGCCTCCGAAATGTGAGAAACTGCACTGTTCTCCATTTCATATCACTGGAAATTTAAGATCTTTGGGTTTTGGACATTTGGTTAAACAGTACAAGCGCTCTAAATAACAGCTTTGGTTCGGGGAAACTGCAATCTTACAAACTAAAATAATACCAAACAAGATAGAAAGGTTAATCGCTAATTAGCCCTTTGAAAACGGCTGCCGGAGATTGTTGTTTACATGATAAAGATATAATAGATAGAGCATTCATTCTTTTGGCAACAGGATGCGAAGACTTTTGTCTTCTGCCTAATCACGTTGTATGTGTGAGATGTTTTGACTTCACGTGACGTATGTTGCAAAACGTGATGAAAGTGCACGCTGGCACCAGTGACTGGGGGGAGGGGAGCAGAGAGGCAGGTTGATAGCTGTCGGGAGAGACTGTGAGAAAATAATACTTTTGAGCATTGTGCATTTTGTAGTTTTCGTAGTTGTGGACATATTGAGCATTTAATGATTCTCCAAGAAAGAACTTCACAATTAGCAAAACATTACACATGTAGGCATGAGGGGAATACTGCATTTCTATTGTAGATGAAACTATCAAAACTCCTTTGTAGTCTGCTCATAAAATGAGCATACCTCAAAAACTGAAATAAGCACAATGGGTCAAAAAAGTTGTGGAGTGTCAGGAAATATTTTGTTGATGTTTATATAAAAAAAGTTTTGGATCAATAAGATTTATGTTTTTATGTAGTGATATTTCTAAAAAAAGACAGTGTAGGACAGATTATTTCTATTGTTACATCCATAGTTGTTTTGATTTTTCATTTAATTTACTTCAGCTCTCTTTTACAGGCAGCTGACTGGTACCATCATGTCCTACTGTATCATTCTTAGTGCATAATTTGATTTTGTTTTATTGCTCAGAACATATTGTAAAAAAAACTGCTCATTACAGGCTCCCACACATCCTCAAAGGCAGCCCACACTGGACAGTGACTCACAAGACAACACAAGAATATGTCTATGTGCTGTGATAAAATGAATGAATACACAAAGAAAAAGAAGTGAATTAACAAAGACTGTCCACAGAAACACTTACCAGTGTATATGCTGGCGTTGGAGGCGGGGATACCAAACTGTGACTCAATAAACTTGGGAATGAAGGTGATGAAGGCGGTGACAATGGCACACTCTGCCGTGTAGGACAGGCTGACAAACAGGAAGGTCATGTTGCTGAGGATCCTCAGAGCTGCCTTGGGGAGGTCTGGGGAGGGAAACAAGACAAGATTGAGCACTTCATCACATGTGGTGCTGTAATTAACACACAATCAGTCTCTTAATTTGCCTCTTATTCCCACACAAACTGAAGCAGACAGAAAAAGCTGTGTCTCTAACTCTAGTTAAATTTAAACGTAATAACAACCTGAGGAGTTAACACCTTCTTTAAATGTCTCTGAAATTCACACAAACACACAGTCAGCCTCGACTCATTACAGCTGGATAAGCATCCTTGTTTCAAGCAACACTGCAGAAGCAAACATTAATACACAAACACACAGATGCTCGTTGTAGCCTGAAAACCTGCCTCGCTTTAGGAAACTCATGTAGCCAGCAGCAGGTTTAGTGTACAGTGCAAGAGTGTGGATCATGTGCGTCTCTGCTGCGAGGCCAAAACCAAACCGAGCTCTGCAAATGCAGCCTGAACGCCGTCATCCTTGGTTCATCACAACAAAGGCAAACATGCCCTGTTATGTCTTGCTTGGGGACAATGTCCATGTGATTTGGTTGACATGATGCAGAATGCCCTCTCATCCTGCCACTCAAAGTCATGTGGTCAAACTGTAAATACATTATTGTAACCAGGCAGAATCTCTCTCTGTACACTTTGTTTGCACTGGCTGACAAACTGAACTGTGTAGGAAGTACAGCTGCAACAGTTAGCTAATTAATCGATTAGTCTTTTGACAAAAATAATTCAACATTCAATGTAAGTCAACTATTTCTATAATCTATAGCCGCTTACTGCTGCTAACTGCAGCTGTCTTAGCTTGTTAGCTCAGTCAGCTGTACAGCTAGCAGTTCAGACTGGGAGCTCAGGGACCCCTTTCAGACATCTCATCATATGCTGTGGCACGTACACAAGAGATTGGCTGAACCGGTTGGATAAATCCTGCACGTCTGCCAAGCTAATCGGCACAACTGCAGCAGTATTAATGCTAGAAGATATAAACTACGAGGCCTGTCTGTCATTTTTAACTACTGTGACTGTTTTTTTTTTTTACTTTTTGCATTTGAAAAGTTAGCTGGTTTAAATGTCCTTGTTGGAAACAAGGTTGCAGAAAACACTGTTCTCATGGTCACAGGAACATACGAGCTCCTTCGTCTCAACAAGACCGAGGCAAAAGTTTTGACAGAATGGGGATCTCTGCAATCCGCAGGGACCTTCAGATTCAAGCTGCTGCTCCTCCACATTAAAAGAAAGAGCTGATGTAGTTTGGGCACCTGGTTAGGGTGTCCTGAGGAAGACCCAGGACATGCAACACTGAGCTAAGGTAAACTGCAGCTACAGCAGATGTCGGGTTTGTTTTCTTGCAGTCTTCCGTGACCATAACCCCAATGACAAACAAATATGAAAAAAAGGCCACAACTCAAAAGATTCATGGTTTAAAGGAAAGCAAGAAACAAAAGCCCAAGTAGCTTTTTACAACAGCTGAAATCCAAAAGGTCAGGAAAGGTCCCTCATTCATAAATAATGGCGAGCACCTTAAAGAAGCGAGATCACTTTAGGTGCACAGAAAGCTTCTGTATTGAAATTAACTTGAACTTTTGGGGGCTGACTCAAGTCAGAAACAATTTTGCGTTGTCTACCCTTGACCTTCACTATCTGTGTGATGAAAGATGGGGGAGGACAGCATCCAAAGGTAACATTTAATAGAGCTTTTAAAGCTAAATGTTATCTTCAGGTTTCAAGATTTGATCATTTTGTTTCTGTTCCGTCTGTGCAGTTTTTTCTCTCACTCTCTGTGTGCTCTATCAAAGGACACATTCGGGAGCAAAAGTCAGACTTCAAAACATTTGGCAACGTTTAACCAAGCAGGCATCTGGCATCTTCGATTTTGTTCCATGTGTGGCCAGAATGTTTAAAGCCCCTGGCTGAGGGCAAATATCATGACTTAACAGTCATAAGGCTATCACGGGGGGATTCGTCTGTCTCATGTGCTTGACATACACAGATGCCTCAAGTAAAGAAAGAACAAAAGAGAAAGGCAGGAAGTATGTGAAGTGGATTATCATTGCCTTTTATTGGGGAGGTTCTTACGAGGCTGTCCTGCCTGACTGGGCGGCGCAGTCACTTGATTGGGGATAGCCGTCTCAGCACTAATTCAACTAATCTTGTCGGAGGTGGGAAAATGTTAGCATCTGTCAGTGTTATCTGAGATCAAAAGGTAGAATTAGAATAGTGACGCTAATTATTTCATTCCTGTGGATCTGGGCTGTAATCTTGTCTGGAGGGGGACAGATGGCGAGGTCCTGTTGACGTCTGCGGCAGCTGCTCTCTCAATCAGTCAGACCACTGGCTCGCAATAGTTGCCACACTTGCTGTTCTTTGAGAATTTATTTGATGACTTTGACAAATTGTTTCATCCATCTGCTTTGTGCTTAACATTTCTATTTGAATGTAGACAGGTGATAATAGGAAATTATTTGTAATATCTGTAGGTGTCATGTAGTCATTTTATAACTAACCTGTGGATATTTGTGGTTTTTGTACAGCAACTGTTAATTCTGCTAGTATTGAATGACTAGTCAATTGAAAAATATATAATTCGCCAAATATCTTTATTGTTTAAGTAACTGATAATGAATTAATTGTTTTAGCCTTTTTGTACGGTTTTGAGCTGTTCATAGGACAAAACAAGACATTTAAGGACATGACCTTGGATTGGATGTAGGAATGCGATGATTACAGATCTTAAAGGATAAGTACCGTTTTTTACAACCTGGACCTTATTTCTGGCAAAATATATGGTCATTTACTCACCCAGATAACTTTGGTGTCATTCGGCGTCGTTCGGACGAAATTAGATTCAGTGTAGCGGCGATATATCCATATAATGGGAGTAACGGGGCATCGACACACAGCCTCTATATAACGCATTATCTGCCACGAAACTAGTTCATTTCATCAATATTTTGTTATGAAATGCTAGCGCTATTAGCCTCTGAGTCCGGGCTCGTCTATTGTCAACATCCGGGGTCTGTAGGCTGATCTACTACCTCTGACCTGGAAGATGTCGTCTCTGAGCTGCGCGCGCACCCGCGACAGCGCGCCTTGTTTACCTGTAGCTGCTGCTGCTAGTTTGACCCCGGATGTTGATAACGGACGAGCCCGGACTCAGAGGCTAATAGCGCTAGCATTTCATAACAAAATATTAGTGAAATTAACTAGTTTCGTGGCAGATAATGCGTTATATAGAGGCTGTGTGTCGCTGCCCCGTCTCTCCCATTATATGGATATATCGCCGCTACACTGGATCTAATTTCGTCCGAACGACGCCGAATGACACCAAAGTTATCTGGGTGAGTAAATGACCATATCTTTTGCTAGAAAAAAGGTCCAGGTTGTAAAAAACGGTACTTATCCTTTAAAGCTGTGATAATATTGTAATAACTTTGTTATTTAACAGTTGTCTTTCAAATCAGAAATAACACAGTGACCAAATAATTATTTTTTTTAAATAAAGTACACTCAAAGTTCTGCTGATTAGGGGGTTGTTCAAGAAGACAGATCATTCAACATATTGAGTGTTGTGCATTTTTTTTGCCCTTCAGATCGGCAACAAAAAATGCTTTCAGTGCAGCATATTTTTCATAGGAAGTGCTGAATTTGTGCTATAGACACACACACACCTCGATAGAAGGACAAACACAGCACCAAAATACATTACAGATCCAAACATTGAAGCTCCCGAGTCTGCAAAATTGGCCGTAGTTTGCACAACAGCTCAAAACATCCTGCTGGGACAAGTAAAACAGCAGGAGAGCTACCAGGGCTGAGCTGAAGCTGTAATGCATTCAAGCTTGTGTTATCTGCTCTCCGAGACTAAATCATGCCTTGGCTGTTTCGAGGAATGCACACGAGCATGGATCTGAATATGCACGCATTTAAATACACGTTAGAATTCTCCTCATTGTAATAAAGAGAGAGAACAAACATGAATGCTACAGCTTTGCACTGCTGCGAGTCTGTCTGTTTCTGTGTGTGGAAACGTGACTGAGTTCCCCTGAGAGCTCATTTAAGAGAGAGAGAGAGAGAGATATCTGACAACAAGAGGAAGCTGGGGAACACTGGAGCAGAATTCAGTTTAACCAGGGGGCTCTCCCCGGGAAAACCAGGAGATTCCTGGTATATCTGGCTCAGAGAAAACATAACAAAAGCACAAAGGTGCACATGAGCAAACAGTCTAACAAGCACCATATCTAACTATTGTATTTTTATTCATATGATTACATGATTGGTTGGTTTGAGGAAACAGTATCAGGAGTGCTAAACTAAACATGAAGTCTTCAACTGACAACAATAATGTCTGACTTGAAGCCATGTTTACATTTCATTTACTGGGGCAAAGAGCCTAATGTGCAATATAACTGCACGTGTTTACAGTGAATTACTTGCTTCCTTGGTCGACTGAACCTCCTCCATCACAAATCAATAACATCTTTACAGGAGATCTCAACGGAGCTTTCACTATTAGATAAAATGACTAATCCTGGCCATTGATTGGATTATAGGCCATTTGTACATCAATAGCTCACACTTCCTTTATGTAAGACGCATCGAGGACACCAGAGGTGTCAAAGGAGGGCTGATATTATCTCTTCCTCACCTTTGATGTCCTTTCCAAAGCCCATGGAGGAGGAGACGTTCTGGCCTTTGCTACTGGACTTCTCCTTCATCACGTCGTCGTCGCTGGAGACATCGCCGGGTGAGCTGATCTTTTTCTTCTTCCTCTTTTTGTGGCGTGGAGGCAGCTTTTTGGGGAAGGCAAACATGGGGAAGATGACCAGGAGCATGGCTACGGCGCACAAGAGAAAGCCGCTCCACCTGAAAGGAAGAAATAACAGAAGGGTTCTTAAAGGCAACTGAGAATAGAGATGCAACGATTAGTCGCATAAACAATCAAATGAACAGAGGAAAACTGATCGCCAACTATTATGATAACTGATTAATTGTTTAAAGGTGCACTGTTTAAAAAGGTGCTCAGGGCAGTCATCCAGATGCACATGCATATTTACCAGTTGCCAACAAAGCGAGGGTCGCTCTGGTCTATGTTGACGACAGTTTTAGGGTCCACATAGAAGCCGATGAGGACGCCTCCCAGCAGGTAGCCAGCTGCAGGTCCCAGGGCTCCCATCACATACATAATGGCTGGAAGAAACACAGACACAACCAATCAGAAACATCCACAACATCAGCTTGAAACAGACACTAAATCATTTGTAAGTTTTTGAAGAGCATGAACTCTCACTGTTTCAGAACCTACAAGTTTTTCCACTTTCTTCATTAATGCTTTTAATGACCTGCTGTTACCTGCGACCAGACCTGTGGGAGCTGTTCATTACCCCTGATGCACCGTCCACCTCATTCACAACACCTGCACTAAGATCAGTGGACTCTCCACCAGCCCTTAGGTAATTTCTCACAGCTTTCCAAGCATCTTTCACAACCAACCTGAAAGCTCTAGAGCTCTGACCTGAGGGCACACTTGCAGCTCTCCAACGCTGGAGCGAGTGGGGGAGGGGGTGAAACATTAACCCTCAGGGGCTCTCAGACAGTCACTGAGGTGAGCCAATCACACTCCGTCACTTTGCCGCAGGAAGGGAAAAACTCATTAAAGTTAGATAACCTTAGTTGGACAAGTGGAAAAACCTCCCGCGGACATCCAGTGGAGACGTGAGTCAAAGCCATTTACCAGCTGTAATCAGGGGGCAAAACTTTCTATAATTACACCTGGAACATTGCCGCTAGCCGCCAGGGTGTGAGTGTGTGCGCATGTGTGTTTGTGTGTGACTGAGGGAAGGGATAAGCTCTTTATGATGGTTGTGTGTGTGTGCGCGCATTAAAATGTTTCTGTGAATGACAAAATTCTCACCCAAACTAAACTCCTCTATTTGTGTCTTTCAAATGTCACTTTCTTGGATGCCAGCGCTAAACCCCAACGGCATCGGGTGTTTATGTGTGTGCACAGGTGAGCTGTGTGTCAAGAACAACACTCAAAGTTTAATCTTTCCCCAGAGACCAGAGGAACACCTTCTCCCTGCCAGATTGCATAACAAATGCAGACACACACATATGCACACGTGTCCACTATCGACAAAGTTTTGTTTTTGCCAGAGTGGAAGCTCAAACACCATTTAATCTACGTCTGTGTCGCCCAAATGTTTCATCTGCCCTGCCAACATTTGCATATAGCATCCCTGCATCCCAAGAGGCCTGCATGTTTTTACTGCCCTCGTATTTCCATCCCAACACTTTGAGTGCTTTTGGACATCCTTTAAAACCTGGAAGTGACTAACAGAGCACAAATATGTATGTTAACTCTACTACAGTGTGGTTCAATGTCTCAAAGCCCAAATGCTTATCTAGACTTTATTAAATCATGGCTCCATTAAACAAAAATTATTGGAAAAGAGAATAAGAGGAAAATATTGCTTAAAGAACAAAAGGCCCTTCAACAAATCCTCTTATCAGCCTAAAGCAGACACACACACACACACACACACACACACACACAGGCACAAAATGCAAGGCAACAATGGTCAGTTCCCTTGGCTCCAAAAGCTCTGGTGATTGTTTTTTTCTGCAAGTGTCTGCACATATACAATGTGTGACCGAAGAGAAATAGTTAGAGACAAGCACAAAAAATACAGAAAATATGTCTAAGTGCGTTGCGTGTGAGGCCTGAAGGTCTGCGGCAGTTTCATTCCCAAAAAATTAACATGAGCCGACACGAACCACTTCTCTCTTCTCTAAAAACCTAAAGCGAGCCTCCATCCCTCTTTCCACTGCCTCTTTCTCTCTTTCCAAGTGCATCTCATATTTCATCTTTTTAACTCCTTTCACCGCGCCACTTCTCATATCCTGCTGGCCGGAGAGTCAATTCACTGCGGCAGTCAAACCGTTAGACAATGTAACTGGATAAATTACCACCCAGGGACAATAAAATATTAATTATAGTTGGCAAGGACAGCAAGAAGTCTTATCTTATTATCTCCATCTTGAAATTGTAAACGTCTCACAAAACCCAAGCTAGTGAATCATGCTTTTGTGAAACACGGCAAGAAAAGATATGACACCTATAAAGCACAGAACATGGTCTGCATTATAAAGGCTGGCTATAACGTCAACTAGAGCTTGACGACTGAGTTTAAAGATGAAGGTAGGTCTGAATGGTTGGTCGTCTGTCTCTGGACTGAGCTTCAGACCAGTTGGACTCTTGAATATTATATTACAAATGCAAAATCATGACAAATATACAGCTGATCCTGTAGTTTTGAGCTGGTTAAAAATAACAGGATTTTATTTAGAGCTGCAACAATTAATTGATTAGCTGTCAGCTATTAAAGTAGTCGCCAACTATTTTGATATTTGAAAGTCAAATTTCTCTCTCAAGATTCCAGCTTCTTAAATGTGATTATTTCCTGTTTTCTTTACACCTCTATGGCAGTAAACTATGTTTGGGTTGTGGACAAAACAAGACATTTAATGGAATCATCTTGGGATTTTTTGAAACAATGATTAACCTTTTCTTAAACAATTTTCGGACATTTTATAAACCAAAAAAGAGATCATTGTATTAATTCTTAAGTTATGGCCAAAAATGTGTTTTGTGATGTCACAGTGACCTCTGACCTTTGGCCACCAGATAATCAGTTTATTCTTGAGTCCAAATGAACAATTGCACGAAATTTGAAGGATTCCCTAAATGCTTTTTGAGATATCGTGTTCACAAGAATGGGACGGACAGATGGACTGACAACCCAAAATCACAATTCCTCTGGCCACGGTTGTCAGTAAATTAATAAACAGATATACCAATAAAAATAATTGTAGTTCTAGCTGGAGTCCCAATTTCAAGCCTGAATATACAGTAACTAAAACACTACATAAGATAGCTATTTTTGCCACGGAGTGCCCTATAAAAAAGGTCCATCGATGAATAATTCCCATCACTTCACCTTGCAGACTGCTGACCCTTCCTGTGCTCCTAATATAAACACACTATCATTTAAACACAATCTGGCTTGAGCCAGACACACTAGGTGCAACCAGACGTTCCCTCGCCAGCCAAAAGGTTGAGCACCAAGTATGGTCCTTTGGTTGCCCTCCAATCTCCAGCCTCCCTGTTCTCGGGCACCCAGACTGGGGCGGCCATATTTCATCCCCCTTGGGTGATTGTGTAAGCGCCTGGCTTGCCACTCCATCCATCACGTTAACAGCGTTCTGCCCGATTGGAGGACGGAGGGGGTCGTAAACCGTGCCTGACTGGTTGCCCTAACCCTGCCCGCCTGGCACCGAGCCGGGATGTTTGGGGATGAAGGGATTGGAAGGGCTGCGGCTGGGCTGAAGGGCGGCTAGGGCAGAGCCATCGGATTGAGGAATATGCTGGCACAGCAGCGGCGCTCCATCACACACAAACACACATGCTGCTGGGACATACGTCAGTAGAGAGCTGGGGGTGCATGCCAATGCAGAACGCACGGCGCGCCACAGGCTCACTTTACTCAATTACGCAATAGACCTTTACCAGCCGCACGTGAAGGACAATGCATTATAAGCTTCGTATTGCTTTCTACACGTGTGGAGGTAATGGATTAGGAGGTCTCCATTGCAGTTATTGGCTTTTCACTCTTCTGTTATACAAAGTCAGCACCTAAACCATCTACGTGACCATCCAGCCTGACTTTCAATACACGGTTGTAATATTGCGCTGACTTTGTTATATGCATTAGGCACGCATGAGAAGATACAAATTGAGGATGAAGTCAGAGAGCATGCAAGTTAACATATTACAGACAAAATCCAATATCGGCAACGAGTTCTTAATGAGGTCTGAGAAAATGTAAACTGCACAAGGCTGGAAAAAAATATATATATATACACGTGAGCTTTGGAAAGAACTCATCTTGAAGCACCAAAGCATCAATTACAACTTAAACTCAACCAAGGTCACACTCTCCCTGCATCTTAAATACATACAAGTGCATGCATACGGACATGTGAGAGGGGACGGGTAAGAGTGAAGGAGGTGTACGGTAAGAGAGTTTTACAGTGCATCATCGACCCCAATTTAATGTTTCAGCTCTTATGTTTGTGATGGATGGACACAGCAAAGTCAGGCAGAGGACAGAGAGATTTACTCAGCAACAATCCGGGCAGAGAAAGACAATATAGTGGGCTATAGAAAGAAATGAAAATGGATAAAGTTAAGAGTTGCGCGGAGAGAAAGCGGAGGAGAAGAATAACATCTGAGAGGGGCAGCGAGAGTGATGGAACATAAAGAAACAGAGGGAGAGGAGCCGGGCTGCAGTCTGTGGCGACTGATCCTGCTGTGTAACCGAGTGATAAAGCTTGCTCAGCAACATCCCTCTCACATCTAACCTTCAGGGACCAGCGTTGTTCTGTTGTCTCCACTCTGCCTCCTCCACACTCTGTAAGAGCTCTGCCCCCCCCCCCCCACCTCGACTCTCTGCATTCATGAGGCACTGACTCATTCAGAGCTTGTAGAGAATGAATGAGGGTAAAACAGACGGAGAAGTATGGCAGCAAAGAGCGGGAGAGGCATGAATTAGAAGTGTGATTGCAGTAAGGCTAAAGCCCAGGTGGCTGATGTTGCTTTTGAATTGGTGAAATTATCTTCACAGCAGAGCGGTTGTGTTGTACCTTATAGATTGTTTGTTATTTTGCTCATCCTTTGTAGCATCTAAGACTGCAACTAATGACTTATTTCTGATTAATTTGCTGTTACCCATTTCTTTTTCCTTCTTTAGATTTTCAGAAAAATTACATGTCATTTTCACTATCAAATTCAGACTGTTTGTCTGACCAACTCTCAAATTATTCAACTGACAATAAGGCTGTGCAATATGGCAACATATATCATGTGATGAAGGAAAAACGTCTCTCATTTCGTATTATGCTGTATAATCTTTATTTCGTTGTGTCGCAAATCACACTCCTTATGGCATTGTTTTGCATCATTTGGATGATGCAGGCAGGATTCAGGAAGAAAGGTCATTCAGGTTTCATGTGGTCATTTTATATAACTTGCTATATACTATGTATCATTATTTGGATATGAAATGACCTATAGTGGGATATGAGATTTTGTTCGTATTGCACAGCCCTAATTTACAAGAATATAAAACAGAGAAAAGCTGTTTTTTGGTCATATGCAATCAAAAAGTGTCGACTTGCAACTGCCAAAGATTACTACTTCTGCGAGAAATGCAAGGAATTCTGAAATACACTGCACCCAGCTGCCTCCGTAGTCGCCTTGGCTGTGCATGGAATTTCAGGCATAACAATAAAATGGCGTCTGCAGCGTCTGTCCCCCACCATCCCCCCCTTCCAACCTCTCTGACCTTCTGTTCTCCTCACCCCTCACCCTTGAGACACAGCCAGAGCAGCGGAGAAGGAAGGACGGCGAATGCAGAGCGACCAGACCTGATGAGAAAGCACATCGCACCCTAATGAAGCAGCTCCCCGGTGGCCGAACTCATTACCACAGATTAACGATTTGATTTAATTACGTGGCCGAAAAAGGGGACGGGACTTTGGTTGCCTTGTCAGAATGCTGTGGGGTTAAAAGGTTGAGGCTAAAATTCACACAACAGAAGAATTATCATCACGTGCAACTCCACACAAGCTGAAATTAAACTGCATCCGATGTGTGTTTATGTTTACATGCAGGCCATATGCAGTAAGTCTCATTTACTTTAGGATTTGTTTCTCCCCAGTTACTGTCCTGCAATAAAGGCTGCTAAGGTATGAGCCTGCCTCTGTAATCCGTCTCCGCTCTTTGGCTGGAAACTTACTTTCAATGAATTATGTAGCGCTCCATCTGCCTATTAGCTTGAAAAGCTCAGTCAGCCTCCAAACGAGCCTGGGAATGGATGGCAGGCAGCAACACAGCGACCTTGGATTTGTATTCAGCACGTTACACCAGAGCTGTCTAATCTGTGAAGGATGCAATCACATTGTCTTCCACGCATTACTCAAGAACTGTGTCGTGTTGATTTATTTAGCATTATGCATCGCACATTACCTATTCACTCTGACCTGGGAAAATAATTGATTTTCACACCTGCTGTGCGACAGGACGAAACTAAATGTGCTATTCTGCTTTATTTAATAACATCTACTTTATAGGATACTTCATCACGCACTCATGAATTCTGATCTTCTGAAATGTACAGTCAAGCTCAATACTTGAAGCTCTGCGGAAAGTGGAGCTGCAGGTGATGGCTGTGTGACAGATCATCTATGCGGCTGCAGAGAACGAAAAGAGAGGGACGGCACTTTATGTATCCCTGTGTTATAGGGATCAATTCAGTCATGTGACCTTCCCCAGCAGAGAGACAAGAGGAGGAAAAAGACAATGAAACAGGGGAATGATGGCATTGTCATGGCGACTTGCTGACATAGCAGTGTCTTCTTACAAGTCCTAACCTTACAGTTTTACCCAGAGGGCATGTACAGGGCGACTGTGGCCTCTCACACATAGACACACAGGGAGTAAGGGCAGTTGGAATAACTACATTAGCATGCATGAGCTATCTAGGGGATGACAAACCAGAATGCATCGTTTTCTAAGTAAAAGGCATGGTTTTTCTTAATCTCTAAATCTCTTTAACATTGCATCATGATCTAAAGGGTTAGGGAGAGTTGGCTTTGAGTTTTTCAACAGAAAAATCACATAGAAACAAAAACTAAGGAAAAGGTTTGGTGGAGCAGTTAATATACTGCATCATATTTATAATTCTGCTGTATTGCATTTCAATAATAAAACATGAACTGCTGAAATTATTTTTTGGAATGGACGCTGTGACTCACAGAAGTAATAAGCCCCGGTAATTTGATGTCTCTCGCATAAACAGACAGATTACTGACCACCCTGCCGTGTGTGCTGAAGTGTGTGTGTGTGTGTGTGTGTGTGTGTGTGTGTTTGTTCATGGCTATTTTGTAGCAGCCTGGTGTCATTTGCATGTGATTTAATGAAGGTAAACACAGCAGACGGCCGTGCATAATGGCACTGCGCCCTGCTCAAATCGGAAGCTGCAGATGTATCAACATATCTGTCCTGGTGCCTTCAGGTGACTGCAGGGATTTAATGAACTGAATGAGATTTTCAGACAGCATAAAAGCAGATGTGGACAACAGATAGGGAGATAAATGTCTCTGCAAAAGTTGCTAATCCTCATACCATAAAAGAGCAAATTGTCCTTCATAGCCTTAAGAGAAGAGTTGTCGTCGTGATAGTGCAGGTCCCTGCATTAAGTATGAGGGGAATAATGGAACAAAGGTCTAGATTGATTCTTGTACGAGTGCTTCCTATAGAATAATAGGGAGGGTGATGGAAACCTGACAGAGGAAGTGAGGGGGCATGAAAAGAACAGAAGGGCAAGGGAAGGTAAAGGTACAATATGAATACAAGATATTCACTCAAAATTATATTCAGGCATTGAAAGAGAAACACATACACCAACACATTTAAGTAGCCTGTTGGAAAGAGATGAGTGATTAGATGGGTGGGATTGGTAATGTGGGAAGTGGGAAGTAAATCTGAATAGCCACAATAGCACATATTGTTCAAAAAATAGACAGACGGATGAAAACCCAGACAAAAACAGTGCAGCTCCAGTCTGGTAGAAACGGGTCAAGAAGCCATTTTCTGCCATGTGTTAAGCCAGCAGATACAGTCTCTGTGATAATAACATGCAGATTTTGCTTTGCGGTGGCACACCAGTTGGCCTAGTGCTTCCAGTCTGTCTGGGCACCCAAACAGAGCACAGCCTCAGCAGGTCTATAAATATGCCTGGGTGCGCATACAATTGACACATTGCAAAAGACTATCTTTTCTATTCTGGCATGCTCCAAATTCATTTGGTTGACCCTTAAACAACACTAAATGAAGAAAATGGACTAAATTTTTTCATCATTTATAATTTATCAAGCCCCTGTGATGACTTGGACATGAGATTTTCAAGCATTTACTTCACTGTTAGACAACCAGTTTGCTTTATAAGTAGGAAAACACAACATTTAAGGTTTTAACTGCATGCTACTGGATTATTTTATCGAAAGGACATTCTTTATTATAATGTCCACAATGGCTGGAAAGATAAGACTCTTATCTACACATAAATATATGACATGTTTATATTCATCCAACATTTAATAGCACAAGCAGTCCAAGAAGGTTCTGTACAGTACGGGTGTCCCACAGGCAGAACAGTGGGTGGTAAAAGGCCGAGAAGTACAGATCACGCCTTGTAGAATATTTTAATGGATCAAGTACAGTAAAGCACTTTGATCCTGGTGTGCAGTCAGCACAGGCTGGTACAGACCAAGACTTTACAGCCAGACGTGACTCTGAGAACCATATGAGCTGCAACATCAAAGCCTGTCTTACTCGGAAATCAACTTTCAAGCCACCCATCAGGTCTTTGTACCACTTTACCTCGAGGCATTACTGTTATAAGCCCTTTAAAGCAAAGACACGACTGGTTACAAGGGGCGCGGAGAACTTGATCAGCATCTCACGTCTGACTTTCCAATCCCTTCCCCTTGCTACAGTGTTCCTCTGTACAGTGAACTATGACTTTATGACCTCTCTCATCCAGATGCAGGACAGCGCTGATGTTGTGCATGATTGACAGTGCAGAGGTGATACACACAATAAGGCCAGGTGAAGACCCAATTCATAAATCTACTGTACACGCTCCACTGATCAGAAATTAGATCCTCTTTTGCTTCTCGCTGCGGGATCGTAATGCCCAAATCCTGCTATAGTGCAGGAAAAGCCCAAACAATAACCAGTAATAACATTTTCATCATGCAAGCCGCTATACTTTCTGTGCAGGGTCCCCCCCAAGCTCACTTTGCTAAATCAAATAATAAAAAAAAAATCAAATATTTAGAAAAAGAGAGGAAAGCGAATGGAGGTTAATCTCTATTTCTAGCTGCTCCTCAGCTGCAGGATGGAGGCTACAGTACAGCAGTCAGACAGCCATGAGCATGTGTTTCCTCACTAACGGATATAAGACATAAAAGCTGAACAGCATAACAATGTGCATGCATAAAAAGAAAAGTCATGGCAGCAGTGACCTTCAGTGGTTACAACTCAAGTTTCTAGCATGCAAGGCGTTCCTGATGGACAAAAGTGCACATCTTCTGCAGTGCAACTTCTGTGCGCATCAGAGGGGTCACGGATCCTAACTCTGTTTCCAAATCTGCTGATTGTGGTTGCTGGCCTAAGGCTTCTGGACCTGCATGGACAGCAAAAGACCGCAGATCTGCTGCTGACGAGGTCTACCAGCATCCTTTTAAGAGGCCGACGGGGCTGGGGAAGTAGAGTACGGCTGAATGCAAAGAACTCTAAATGGCAAAGTGGTAAAAATGAACTGGGAGCAAGATGATGGAAGGAGAACCCAGCCAACGGTGCACAGCAGGTCAGCTGCTCACTCCTCTGCGCTGCACCAGAACACGTGACTGGGCCCCTAAATCCATCACTGTCACATGGACAAACACTGCATTTGAGACAAAAGATTTTAAGTCCGAGTCGAGAGGACGCTTTTGGGATCAAATTTGATCAAGTAGAGGTTCCTTTTTGAAAACTATTGTGATTTATATTGAATGAAACAGTGATTTTGCTGGCGACTTAAGTGCCCCAATTTTGCATATATTTGTATTCTGATTGATACTGATTGATTATGCTTGGTTGCGAGTAGGGCTGCAACTAACAATTATTTTAATTATTGATCAACCCAGCCATTACTTTCGCAATGAATAGATTAATAGCTTAGTCTATAAAGTGTCAAAGATTGTGAAAAATGCTTATCACAATTTCCCAGAGCCCACAGTGGCCTCTTCAAATTGCTTCTTTTGTCCTAAAGACTGTTCAATTACTATCGTAACTGACAAAGAATAGCAGCAAATTCTTACATTTAAGGATGGAACCAACAAATGTTTGACATTATTGCTAGAAAAATGGATAAAACCAGTATTTCACCAAGTGATTAATTGAATAATTGTTGCAATTAGTATTTTAATGTGATGTATGGCTGCTAAATTTTTGCCCCAACTCCAAATGATCCAGTCATACTAGAGACTGAAGGCACCCCTCTCTGACTGATGTGGTTGTAAACTTCTCCAAGGCTCATTTATCGCTCTCACTGGAAGTCTATTTGAAGGCAAACCTGATAAAGCCTGTGGCAAACATCACTGTTCGCTGTTGTTGTTTTATAAACAAGAACTGCTGAAGACTGTTGATATGAGTGAGTGATGATTCACTTTTGATGTTACCGTCATATTAAATTCTGTTTTCACCTGCAGCCACAAACGGTATTTTTGTTTTATGATTGTGAAAGCTGTGCACAAACAATCCTGTTTTATCGTCAGCCAAGAGTTTGTTGGAAAGGAGGAGAAAAGTTCCCGTCATCTACTCCGGTGTTATAAAGGCTTATTTATTAGACAGTTGGAAATCAATTTCACCATTTCTTCCTTACAATCTCCTCTTGTGACAACCCAATCAAACCAACATAGTTCTCTCTAACTGGCTTAGTGATGGGATGTCATTCAAAAGGCACAGCCGGAGAGAAATGTGATCATTCCTTTGTGCGTCCTCTCTTTCATATAACTTCACTTTTAGATATTACTCAGACGTCTCTCACACACTGACACATTAAGTGAATCCTTCTGCTCTCCATTTAGTTGTCTCACCTATCATCTTTTGTGGTTTTCCTTCTGATCCAGCTTTTTTATGACTTTTACTCTAATTTCTTGTACTTAATTTGAGCAAATTCCCATTTTTGTGCATAATGGATGATTATAATTATAAGTTTCAAGCATTTTCTGGCATTGAAAGCTCCTCTTTAGACAAGTTCGGGTCTGTATATACCTTTCAAATGTACAGAACATGACACATAGACAGGGACAGAGAGTCCGCTGTTGAGCGTATTATTTTTTTCCACACTTTCTGGCCGAGCTGTTATGTCAACAAGTTGCTATTCTAGGTGAGGATTAGTCATCAGATATGTGAGATCAGGGGCATAGTTAAGGTTTATAAAGGCCTCTTTAGTAGAGCTGAAACGATGAATCAATTGGTTATCAACTATTAATATCAACAACTCGTAACCACCAGCTATTTTGATAATTTATTAATTGGTTTGAGGAATTCTTTAATTTTAAAAAAAGTCAAAAGTCTCTAATTCCAGCTTCTTAAATGTGGTATTTTCTTTTATTTCAGTAAACTGAATTATTTGGGACTGAACAAGATGTCTGATCAACATTTTCAGACATTCAGTATGAGTCATTGTGGGGAGGAGGACTGAGCCTCTACCGCCATCAGTTGACAAAGATATGCAGTTATTATGCCATCCATCCAATCTGAGAAGATCCTTACATTAACTCCTCTCATTCCCTCTTGCCAAAACACACACACTAGTGGAGTGTTCCCAAATGCAGCATCAAACACACCAAGTCTGTTACCACTCTGTCTGTTTGTCTGCGCATAGTTAATGTTCCAGCTTTTGAGAGGGACACAGATTATCTCTTAGCTGATGAGCAGCCATGAATGGGGCATCTGGTCTGGGGGTATAACCGCATTATAGTAGTGATATAGGGGGCTTAGGAGTTAGTTTGCCACAAGCTTGCACCTGCAGCTTTTCAGCCACTCTTATTGAAAGATGTGGCACAGCAAATGTGGTCTGTGGTGCTAAAGCAGTGCCCCCCCCCCCCCCCGATCTTCGCCTTGCGCCAAAGAATTTGACCAATTCATTAGTACATCCTCCTCTTTTCCAATTCCTGCACCAGCTACTGCTCAAGAGGAAAATAAACAAGAAAGAATGCTGATTACAAAGCTTGAAAACATGGTGGACGTTCACACACAAAAGCGCCGTTTTAATTAGTCTACATGAGCTCATGCATCACCTTCAAGAAAACATCAGACATCTGAGATTAACCAGGATATCAAGGCATATTCTTAATCATATTTACCGCTGCACTTCATGTCTGCAAGCGTGATTTTTGCAAACTTGTGTCCTGTGTTAACTCCATTTCCTTGGCAACAGTGATTACTGTTCATGAGGACATGCAGCATACCGAGTGACATAGCTGCTTTCATTCACAGTTATGTGTCAACGCAGGTAAGAAAAGAACCGCGGCAGAATAGCCTCCTACACACTGTGACAGGAGTGTATGAAGCCAGTCTTGACGTTGACGGGTCAGACTTCTCTGCAACTCGTCACACAGGCGCATATGTTCAAGCACCATTGCCATGCTTGCAGGAAAACCAAGCATACAATTTGCAATACAAAACCCCGCCTCTTGCAAACACTTGTGCTCACTCCCAACAACCCCCAAAGCCCCAAACCTCACCAACCCCCAAATGCAGGTGCACACACACTCACACAGATATATATGCGCACAACCACCCCCCTGTGCAAGCACGCTGCCAGCTCTCAACAGCTGCTCTCTTACCATTAACAGCCCTAACAACAACTAGGCCCCCTAAAATGTAAAATACACAGCTCTTGGAACAAAAGCCTGGAAAGACATTTGAATAAGAGCAGAGGATTTGGAAAATGATTATTAAAAAGAATCCTACCTTTATTGAACTGTTAGATGGTATTTTTCTCCAGAACATCACACAACAATGAGCAAACTCAGTTAAAGAAGTATTTCACAGCTGGAGAGAGAGACTTGGCTGTCTATGCAGTAGAAAGACAAATATTTTTGAGATTGGTGCTAGATAACTATAGAAAACAGAAAAAGGGCTGTGGCATTCCCTTTTGCTCAAAATGTAGACCTACAACAACCAGAATGCACTGCACCGCAGCAGACCAACAAACACTCCTGCTGATGGGTGACGTACTGCGAGTTGGGTGGTGCTTGGTTATTTGTCAGAGTCTGTTTTGAGCAAGCAACCAGCTAGTAACAAACAATATCATATTACATCCAAACAGCAGACTAAAATATGTTTCTAGGAACATTTTAGTCAAAAAACAGACAATGAACAGGATCGTGGTTCGTATTTAATCAGAAACTACCTTGTTTTGCACTTCAGAAATAGGCAATGTAGTAAAAGAATCTTGGTCATCAGTGTTTGCCACACATATAGTTTATTTGGGTGGTCCACTAAGGTATATTTTATGGCCACCCAAGTATATTTGGCAACCCATTTTAGCATTTTATACTTTAAATGTTTTAAATTTCGATTAAAATCGATTCTAAAGAAAGATAGCTGATTTTAGAGTCTCATTCTCAGGTCGTTGAAAAGCGACCAGGGTGTCTGCGGATGCACACTTAAAAAATGTGGAACCAGTACAAAAAAAAGTAGTGGAGGACTCTGGGTGCAGACAAAATTGAGAGAAGTTTTACGTTATTCATTTGCATTTACTACCAAAATTGTAGGGATACAAAGCTGGTTCTGCAGAGTTCCTGTTTAACACTCTTGTCAAAACGCCGTCTCTCCAATGAGTGGTATCACGTTTACATGTTAGCCCATTGGCCTGCGTTACATAATGCAAAACCAGCTTAATGCTACATTTAGTGGCATAAAGGAGGCTGGCAGAGCCGCTACGACAGACAGATGAATGTGCATTGAGTAATTTGTCCCGCTCCCTACGCCTGTCTGCCTACATTTCTAGTCTTAGTGCAGTATTTTTCAGTACATCTTTATGTCTGTGCGTGTCAGTGTGTGTGGCAGCGATCCCACAGGGTGAAGTCAGAGGACGTTTAGTGCCGTTCATCTCGCTCAGACTGGGCCCCTTTCCCTCCAGGAGGCTTAACACTTGGGCAAGGTCTGAAGGGGACAAATGCCCATTTAAGAAAAAAAAGGCAGTCTCACAAGGACAGCCAGTGTGTAAAAATGTCAATAGACTACACACATTTTCCCAAAAAAGAAATGCTTTCACTCTTTCACCAATGTTGCTCTGGCAAGAAAATCTGTTGGACGTCCATATGTAGAACAATATTTGTTGACATTATCCTCCTTCGTGCTCCACATGTTCTTACACTTATGTAAATGCCATTAACACTTCTCCCCTCCAGCAGCCCTCGCTCCTACGTTCTCCATCTTGCCAGCACAGGGTCAAGGAGAACAATAGCCAGTTTGCCTCTCAGAGGGCATATCACGAGAATGGAGGAAGATTTTTTTTTTTTTTTTTTTAGCTCTGTGGCAAAATACTCCCGAAAACACCCTTGAGGCTGAATCAAGTTGGAGGACGGACTGAGCCGAGCAGATGAAATGCACAAGAGGGAGAGAAGGGAATGTAACTCAGATTGACATGAAGGTACAGGCTGTCTCTGTTCGGTATATGTAACTATTTGATAGAGAGAGAGTTGACGCAGGTCAAAAATAGCATCTCCCAAAGCAACTCGGACAGTGTTTCTGTCTTCTTGGGAATCCAGAGATTGATAGCAATAGTACCCTGTGTGCCGATAGCCATCACAGTACATACAGTACCCCTGGCAACTGATAAACATCTGGTAATCACTGACAACAACTCATTTCCTGACTGGACACAACAGGCAAAGGAAGGACATGTTTCTCCTCACAACGCTGATTAGCTTAATCAGAGAATACACACAGAGAGGCTGCAGGTTTTTGAGTGCTTTCAGGCAGCAGATATAAAAAGGCGAAAGACCTCTGAAGTAAAGTGGACTCTTATTTTTTTTGTTACTCGCTATAAAACACTTTCAGGGCAAAATCAGATGTGACAGCACTATTTGAAAGTACAGATGTCACATAAAGACGTGTCATTAGTTAGATGTGAATCGGATTAATTTGTGAATGAGGCACTCCAATTTGTCCAAATTAACAGACGCTGTTCAGGTAATCATTCAATCACCCAAACAAGTTCAGTAATTAGGATTTGCGGCTTTGTGGGTGGGATGGAAGCATCTGCAGTCATGATATAACATCTGGCCATGTCTGAAAATGCAAATTCTCTTCTATTTTCCAAGCTGATTTCTAACGTGTGAACGCCACAAAACACACAGGAAGTAACATTCTCTTGCAGCGTTTCTGAGCAGTGACAATTAAACCACTTCAAAGCTATTTCGGGACATTCTTCAATTCTAACCCGAGCCAACAAGAGTCAGGGTTCAAGGAGGATTTGGAGGAACACCGTGGACCAAAGAGCCAGCGAGAACAAAGAAAAAATTTCCATTTATTTCCCGCATAGCTGAAGACAAAAGGTTTCTCAGCTTTCCTGCTATCACAAACAAACTCTTGTGGCATTTCCCCAGGAACCTTCCCACACTGTCAAAACAACCCGGCCACAATGCTGAAAAATGGCCAGAAGTCATCGGCCAATGAGGTTGAGCGATGATCACCGAACAGTTGTTGTGGACACCTGCCTGGAAACAAACCGACTCCCACACTCTCGTTCTCTGCCTTACACCATCACTCCTACTCTTCGGGACTGATTAAAGGGAGAGTTGTCTGTGAGGAGGGCAGGTCGGTGGAAAAAGTTTCTGAAGCACGGACAGAGTCATCAGTGGCACTGGACCAGCCCCAGAGGGGTCGGTGGTTCACAGGGGAGTCGTCGTAGTAGTTGTAGTTGTAGTAGTGGGAGCTGGCAGCCCGGCAGTCTGCAGCTAAAAAAGGTCGCCTGCTGCTGAGTAACCCTGAGGGCCTGTGTGTCCAACAGGCCTCGGTGGAGGGAGAGGGGGGCAGAGATATTTAAAACCTCCTTGAGAATAAGCCAAGGGGACAGTGATGAAACAGGACCAGGCTTATTTCTATATGTGTGCCAGCCTCTGATGGGGCCAAACGTGAACCATACCCAATCTTGAAATGTGATCTGTCCCGGCCTGGAGGGGCAGACAGCGGCTCTGGGGACTTGTTTTTGCTTCTGCGTGTGCACAATCTGCGTTTGCTGTGGCTGCTGAGCAGAACAGGACATACAGTTTAACGAAATTGACTGAGTGTGCACAGAAAGGGACGTGGCAGGGCCAGGACTGATAATCCTCAGCGTCAGATAAAATATAAACAGCAAGGTATGACTGTAAACCAACCATTTTTGCCTCTCTAACCTGGTAGGGACACACATATATATATACACTCCAAAGACACCTCAGCAGAGAGACTGAGACCAACTGTACTTTCTAAATTTGTCAGAGGGAGAGCAAAGAACACACCCCTTGTGCTTATGTGAGCGCCCCTCTTCCTAAACTGGGCACCACCTCTTTTCCTCCCTCTCCTCTTTAGTAAATAAACAAGCCTCTACAGTCCCACTGTGTCAGACCGGTGCTGCGTCAGATGCCCTTGGTTTTTCTAACAAAACATTAATAATACACGAGCACCATTAATACACATCAATTCGCTGTGTTAGTTTCAGAATCAGCTGCAAGGTTGCAGCCAAAGATTATATTCTCGATTAATAGAGACTTATTATGCCTTTTCATTTTTTTCCTTTCCTTCAGTGAGTTATATAGGTTCTTGTGCACGTAAAAGGTCTTGAAAGTTAGAAGGGTAAAAGTCTGCACCAACAAAGCTCATCTCTCCCACAGAAAACACTGCTCCTAAAACACCTCGTCAGGAGTCCTGCCTTTAATTGCCATCACACTGCATTCTCGTGTCACACATTTCCATAATTAAAGCCCAGTGGCTAGTTTGGCACGTGAGAATTGATCTAGTACAGCTGCTCTGTTGTTGTTAGTGGCACTGGGTCAGGCATGCTTGAGCTGACCAATCAGAGGAGACTGGGGATTCAGGGGGGAATGGGAGTCAGAGAATTCTGACCTCGTTTTTGCTTTAAAAATTTAATCATTGCAGCTCTAGTCATCTGGCGACTGCCGGCCAGGAGGAATCAATTAACCTTATCCTGCATGTAGAGAGGGTGACTACATGCATATTTGCATGCAAAGAGGCTGCAAAGTCTAGACAATAAAAAGGTTATTAAAAAACAACAGTGCATAAACAAAGGATCGTAACAGCTGTGACCTGGGCCTTCCAGGCTATGAAAACTGGCTTGTCTGCTGTCTCCAACTTTACTTTTAATAAATTGTGTTTTTTAAGTCATATTTTTGTGCATCCTCTAGAAGATAATGTGGACACCCAAGCAGCAATCTAGTCAGAGCTGACCTCTCCATTCGTCCCACATCAATAACCGCTTCTCAGTTCTCAGCATCATTAGCTTGTAAATCACAGAGGCCATCAGCGGGGGAAAGAAAAAACCCGCCCCCTCTCAGTCACAAGGGGAGGTCACAGCCACTGTCCAGAGCTGGAATTGGATCAACAATTCAATGAGGAGAATCTAGATTATTGATCATTTAGATGTGTGGGTCATTATGTTGCCAAATCAGATGGCGATGGTGACAGATTGGAGACAATCAGAAACAGCAGAGACAACAAAAGAACAAAAGCTGGGCAGTGCTTCAAATAGGTTTGCTTCCAGTTGAACTTTTACTACTCAACTCAAGAACAGAAACCTCATCTAATGCAACGAGCCACCTTCACACAAGATGGAGCAGCTTCTCAAAGAAGTGTGCAGACAAACGTTCACCATAGTGACACCAGGAATGGTGTGCTGTAAATCTGTTGGTGCAGAAAGGGAGAAAGAACTGAGGAATGAGGTAGAAATGTAAATTGCGCACATGGTGGCTAGTTCAACACCAGAGCTGCCACGTCTCTAGGGTGGTATAATAAAACAAGAGAATCCTAAAAAGAGAGAGCCACAAAGCCAAATTAGGTGTACCCTAATTTCTCCATTTCCTCAGAAAGTAGAGTAAAAGTTCAGATGCCATGCCCGTTATATTACCATAGTGACGTGGGGCCAGAGCTGGGAAATGGGGTGACAGGTCAGTGGGAATGCCCCACTGTGTATGCATGCATACACAAAGATAACATACTGAAAAAAGACACACACACTCACTCTTTCTCTCCCTCCAAGGGCACCAGAAGTACCCCTCAGTGTAAACCGCATTGTCCTACAAAAGCGAGCAACTCCTCCCCTCTGAGCCTGTGTAAATTGAGATGGGGTTTACTTTAATGGGTTTGGGGAAAAAGAAACACCTCGAGGTGAGTGTGGGGGAAGCCTCCTCCTCCAGATATGGGTAGCCTACATCTCCACAAAATGAAGTTGGGAAGGAACGGCAAAGGCTTTGAGCGTGAGAAGGTTATAGTAGTGATCTATTGCAGGGAGAGAGGGGGATGGGTAGAGGTGAGAAAAAGAACATTTCAATTCAATTCTTACACGTGTCCAACAATATGTTTTTCTAAGGTGAAACAAAGAATTTCAATGTCTGAGGGTGGATCCTATTCAAGCCAGCACTACCTGAACTCCTTCACCTGTGGCTGATTCACGTACCAAAAATACCAACAACACAGCTCCGAGAATGTCACAGATAAAAACATACCCAGACAATAAAACTGAAGCCCAGTTACCATGGTTATTTCAGGTATCTGAAATTCAAATCAAGGACATTTTCCCCTTTATCTGCTCTGCTCTGACATGTCAGAACATGTTTTTCCCAAACAATGCTTCGCTGAACGAAACAGATTATCCCTCTGAAAATAGCCATCAAGGTCACCGGAGCAAGTGCTGCTTTTGATGGATATCTGTACGAGGATGATGTCTTCTTGACTGTGATGGCTCAATGAGCCTTCCGAGCCCTGATGCATTCACTCTGGAGTGCTTTGCCAAGGTGAGGGCACAGCAAGTCTGTGTTTGAGGTTGTTTTCCCCTTGTTTTTCCAACAGCTCTGCTGCATTGGCTCCCTGTGACGCAGGGATCTGATCAATACTGGGTCTCCAGGGCAGCGGAGCAGGCAGCAAAAGGACTCGACAGCGAATGTGCTCCATAGGCTGTGTAATGTTTTGATCAAGGGCTGGTGTCAGCACGCTGTGGCTAATGCTGTGCAACCATCTACATGTTTGTCATCCAGCAGAGTGCATGAATATACACAGACAGTCAATTAATCAGTTAGCGGATCAACCGAAAAGTCAAATCAAATGGATTAATCGTTCAAGATATTTATCAAGTGGAAATGAAACATTCATGATGGTTATGTTATTGCCGAATGAACAGTTCTTGGTCTGTTAGTTGGACAAAACAAGCAAATTAATGACATCACACCCTGGAGCCCTGTGACGACTTTCATAATTATGATCTCTCTCTTATTTCATTGTGTCGCAAATCGCACTGTTTACTAGAGCCCAGTCGATACTGGATTATTGTGGCTGAAACTTCACTGGGAATTTCATAATTATAAACTACCCAAGCATCTTTCTGGACAAAAGTTCTCGTATCGCATAACGGTCAACATATACGCCAATACCGATATATATGTGAGAGGCCAATATCGGCTGACAAATATATCAGTATATATCAGCTCCACTCATTGTAGAGGTCATTGGTGGTCATTTGGAGAATGCTTTGTGTTCTGCTGCACAGCATGGATGCAACCAGGTAATTTGCATGAAGACAACACAAACAAACATGAAGGAGAGTGAACGTGACAGAATGGGGTAATTCTACACAGCCAAGAAAAAACGAGGATCTTGTATCAAAAAGAGGGGCTGCTTCTGTCGCATTGTTGGGTTGAGACTTTTGTCATATCACACAGCCCGAGATGCAGCCCGACACTAAAATCAGTGGGGCGTGACCATCTGTGTAAGACCCTGCAGCAGATTGAGGGGTGCCCCATGTCCCAATAACCCACCTACGGGGCGCAGATAGACAGGAGGATTACCTCTGCAATCATGCAATCCTTTATGAACTATGTAGAGACGTGGTATGTATGTACAAGACCATTAAGGCCAGAAAAGCCTCAGCATACCAGATGATTAGGATACCTGCGCAGAAACGTACCAATGATTTGGAATAAAACAGACACAACAGAAACTCGTCTTTTCTGGCTTCACACGAGAAAATGTTGCTTTACTGCTGCTCACCTTCTGTGCACACACACACATACAAGCGCAGACAGTATGGGACCATTAATCATAAGCAACCCAGTTCTGCTTCTCATCCCACACTCCTCTCATGTGCTCCAAGGTTGACTTTGCAGTCTCTGTATTTACCTCAGTGTGGTGCAGAGGTTGCATGCCGGGGAGATTAAATCAAAAGGACAGAGGGCAGGGGGGATATGAGTGCATTGTTGAACTCATCGGGTACATGTACATGCCCTTCCTGGTAAACATCAGCAAGGCCAGACCAGTGCATGACTGTCTTTTAGACCTATCACAATGCAAACATCTAATCCATTTATAGTGGAAATGAAATCAGCAGGGATACTTGAGACTGATTGGGTTAGAGACCACTAACGCAGTCACACATCAGAGCTGCGGAGCAAGAATAGTGGAACTGCTCAAGTCTAGAAATGTTTCTGTGTAAAACCGCCTAACTGCAATATAATTTCTTCACTTTCTGTAAATGTCAATCACAAGCAAGGAAAAAAAAATGCATTACAGTGCTTCCAGATTTTCTTACCCAGGTAGAGCGATGCATTTTCTTTCTTCACATTGTCATCCAGGTAGGTGGGCCCCAGGGTGTAGATCGGTGTCGAGCCCATGCCCACCAGTATCTGGGCACAGATGAACAGAGTCACATACAGGTTGTGTTCGTTGCCCTCCTGGTCACGAGGGCACGACGCCACATCAAGCAGGTCACGCCCGCTGCTGTTGCCGCTCTGACAGAGGCCTTCGCGGCCCGTAGATGAGTTCATCTCCTGGATCTGGTAGGGTGGTGAGATGAAGTGCGGCAGGGAAAACAACGCTGCCCCTATGGCGATGACCACACCACCCACAGCCAGCCAGCGTGGCCTCTGACCTCTGCCGCCAAAGTAGGAGATGAAGACCACCACCAGCAAGCTGCCGATGTCGAAGCAGCTGACCAGCAGGCCGGACTCAGAGCTGCGCAGGCTGTAACGCTTCTCGATGGTGGTGATGACGCTGCTCAGGTAGCCTGAAACCATCAGGGACTGAATAAAGGTCAGGTAGCACATGCAGAACAGGAAGCAGCGGGAGTCCCTAAGGATGACCCGCACATACTTCCTGGCTGGGATGCGGATAAGGCGGGTGAGAGAGAAACCAAGTTTTTTACCCCCGGAGCCAGCGGCCCTGTGGCCGTCCACAGGTAAAGAGCTGCTGAGCCCCACCATGCTGGAGGCGGAGGGGGAGAAGTCTGTCCTGGAGGAGGGGGACTCTGCCTGGCTGGAGTCTGGGGTTTTAGGCTGGAGCTCGCTGCTCTCCTGCACTGCCACACAGGTGTGGGTGGTTTTGACCAGCGGACTCTCCGCAGCCTTTCGTTCCTGCCGACAGGGTCCATTCAGGATGGGTAGGCTTTTGGACTTGAAGCAGTTTTCTGAATCCATGTACTGGTCCTGGAGCTCACGGATCTCCAGAGACTCAGACAGGTCGCTCCCTGTTTCCTCATTGTCCGATGAAGTCATGGCACAGCTGGAGATGTAGCTTCCGACGGCTCGGGTCAGTCAGTCAGTAGCCGGTGCCACATGAGGACACAGGGGAGCTGAAGAGAAGACTCTGCCCTGTCAGTAGGACCGGGGCGGACTGAACCCCTCTAGTTATGTGCATGTTTTATTCCACATAGTGGCAAACTCCACCTACAAGCCACTAGTGATGATAGTGGTATCATGAATGAATACAGAAGAACATCACCTTCTTTAACTTAACACTTGAGTTGTTTACAATAAATAGATAATAAGATTTCAAATAAAACATGTAACCATTAACAAAAGGTGCTGCTTTTTTACAATGTTATCCAAATTAAGGATCCCACGTTGATATTGATTTTATGGCTCTTTGTTAGAAAGCATCCTTGATTCATAAGGGCTTTTTTTGTTTCCTTTGTCCCATAGCTGTGCAGCATCCTGAAAAAAAAGAAGATGAAAACAGGAAATTAAAGACATTAGCTACCATAAAAAAAACGGTTGCTACTTTCAAATAGCCACGTAAATATATGAAAAAATAACCGTTATAACTTGTGGCAATATGGAAATATGCCCACCCTTGATTAAAACTGCTCACTTCGTCTGGCTAAAATACTTAGCACAAAAAAATATCACACGAAAAAACAAGAAACAAAAAAAATAAAAGAGCAAACAGTCGCATTGGTGTCAAACTGTCGCAGCGGGCTAAGGCTAAATAACAGCCCTTTGTCAAAACGAGAAATATTCCTAGAGAACAAAAGACCACGCTGCCCACAAACGTCTCAGTCATGACTTTGAAAAGAAATAAAACCTCATATTCAACACGAGGCGTTTCTGAAATTAACCAAACAATAAGTGTCGGCCTCGAGCGAAACGGCGACAAATATAATGTGACACAACTTGTAGGGAAAGGGCTGTAATACTCACACAGGACAGAGGGAGGTAGCCTGTTGTTCTCCACGGAGCGGCCACTCACTGAATGAAATCTGTTTGATGCGGATGGCTGCTGCTGCTGGTGGGCAAGTGCTTCCTTCACTGACCGTCGGAAATCGCACATCGTACCGTTAGGAGCGACAATAAAGTGGAAAAAGGCGCTAAATGTGACACGTTTTGATTAATAAGACTAAATAAGTGATATAACTGATGATTACACGACAGATTTTGATCTACAAATGTACTCATCAATAAAAGTTACCCTGCACAAACTCATTTTATGCCCATAACGCGAAGCAGCTCTTTGCTATTTGAGCTCTAAACTGTTAAAACAATCCCCGATAAAAGTGTCTTGGTCTTCTTTGTTGGTATTTTTCACCAAACACACACACTTGCGACAAACCTTCTTTAAAACTTTCAAGCTCCGAGGTGACACACAATACGACGAAGGCAACTTCAACGCAGCAAATCTCGGGGGTGAATCGGCCACGTTTGGGATTTGTAGTTTCTTCCCCGACTCTGACGCGCGTTCACGTCCCTATCTGACTACACATACAACTGAAATAAGTAACAGCGGATATCGGAGACGCAAGCAACGGTGACTATTTCTGTGAATATTAATACATTCATATTTTCACGCAGCTGATTTAGAATACACCAACTCAAGGACTTCAAGTACCAGCATGCTTCACGGCTCCATATGTTGGCTTGTTTGGTACACTACGTCATGTGGACAGCTGAGACCCTTGCTGACCCAGCATTGATTGACTGGTCACAGCCACAGGCTCCTATAGACAATGGGCTCAGTGGCTGGCAAGTCTCTCTGACGCAATAAATTGTAATCAAAAATGTCTCCAGTGAAGGCATTTTATTTCCTCAGAGAATACTAGCACTCAGTCATTGATGAAAAGTACTTCAACTAGTATATTACATTGAAGACTGCACTGAAATACCTCTCTTTACCTTGGAGGAATGTAGTTTATACATACAGCTGGAATTAATCTGATATTCCTGTTACATATCAAGACAATCACATTCATGTAAATCATATGAAGACTTTTCTTTTGAGGAGGACAAGTGTAGATATTTTTTCAAAATCTTTTATTTTTTGAAAGGTAAAACATCACTTAATGTAGATTAAATGGAAAACATTAGACAGCTGATAGAGATACACATTTTTCGTTTAATAGAGAGAGAGAGGGAGTTGACTCCCTGTGACTGTCAAAGGGATGGATGACTTTCCCCAAGGTCATTAATTCATTTCCTAGACTAGGTAGGCTGGGTGATCAATCCCGCTCTTCCTCCTCCTCCTCATTCTGATGCTCTTTGGTTTTCTCCGTAGCCTTTAAACAAAGGCTGAATGTCAAATCTCCGCTTCACTACACAGCAAATGTTGAATATTTTTGTGTTGTCTCTTTTTAAGTGACACATAAGCTCAGCTTTCTATTTCGAAATGATGCGGTCCACCATTTGCTTGTGCGTCTGACAGGGAATGACAGTCTCTCAACAGTCAATCAGAGGGATCGATGAGAAGCATCATGGTCCATCATAGACCTCTGTGGCCTCCATTCAAGAGTTTTTCATCCCTGTCTCTGGCCATCAGCGCGCAGCAACCTGATCAATACCACAAACCACCATGAATACACACCGGCATGAGGAGATGAGAGGAATTATTTGGCAGTTTATCATCTCTGCAGAAGCTCTGCAGGTCAACCTCGAGCAGGAAACCTATTAGAGGACTAAACGTGTGATTTGCTTTCACCTACAAAATACACTGTTAATACTACATTACATATACTATATACTATGGTTTTCTTTGGTTTCTTTGCTTCTGTAATTCATTTGCTTTGTATTATTCTCTCTATTTATCTACTTTCCTATTTATTTATTCTAGTTATCTATTTACATATTCATTGATGCATATATTTATATGTTATCTTTCAACATGTGAAGGGAGAAGAATACAGAAATAAACACAGAAATAAATATGTAAAAATAAATGAATGAATAAAATGGAAAAATAAAACAGAAAGTAAATAAATATGGGAATTAATCATATAGAAGCACATTAAAACAAAAATATCAAGTTATGGCACAATTTAGAAATTAATTACTGCCTAAATGTATTTTGAATATCATGTTTGGTGAATTTAATGTCATATAATTTAAATATTGAGCCATTTAGTCATTTCCTTATTTCTTTATTGTCTTTGTCAGTTTCAGTTCTTCATAACAGGATACTTAAGTCCAATACAATACTGATATTCTAATTCTTTGTAATCATGGAGAAGACGATAAAGAAGTTTAAACAATATAAGCGATTCGAACATTCGCTGTATATACTGCTTGTCCAAAGCACATTTTAAGGGCCAACTCAAAGTCATTGATTTAGAGAAGTGACCCTTTTAGCCCGGGGACATTTAGTTAGTCCATGACCTTTCACAATAAAACTGAGCGAAGGAGAGAATGTGACTGGAGACCTCCCAGATGACAGGAGCAGCTTTTTCCCAAAGGTTAATATGTTCATGCATTCCCAGAAATAGTGTTAATGGGCTACAGTGCGGCTTAAGAGGAATTTGGCTTGCAGCGGCAGAAGAACAAAACGTGTTTGTCTTTGGTGCAGAAACACAAACAGAAAACTTCCCATGTGAACGAGTGAACCAGTACAATAGAGACTGAACAAGCATGCCTGCATTTTTAAAAGGGGAGGGGGTCTCTACAAAGCTTTCCTTCATGTCTAAATGTTTCCCACAATCACTGCCAGTGCTTGTATTGCATTTCTCATATACCCAGCAATAAAACACACAGCCTCTTATTAGAATGACTGTAAAAGCAGTTTATTGCTCACAGGGGTCAGAAATCAAACCTAATTAAAATATCAATATCTGTGGGAGATATTCAGACCAGTGTTGTGCAGAAATGGATCATTCCCTGTGTATTGCGTAAAAAGTCAATGAAACTGTAAACTCAAATAAATAGCAGACTGTCTGCGTGTCACCCTGTAAGAAAGGTTTTTATAATGTGATGGAGCAAATAACTGATTTCATATCCAAGCACTGCTTCCACAAAGGAGAGAAATACAACAGCGCCCTCTAGTGTACAATCTGGTTGACTAATACCAGAAGCAGCAGGGTGTTTGTGTTCCTTAACATGACCAGTAGATGGTGCTCAGACCTCAAGATTGGCATTAAACAGAGGCTGCTTGTTGTGATACATCACATGCAGGTGGGCTGGGAAATGACCACTTGAGAAGCATTGATTTGTAGAAGCATCTGTCTCTCAAAACTTCTTTAAGTGTGTGAAAGAGCAATGATAAAATGCTGTAGTACTAATATGTAAAAAGTTTTTTACAAACAAAAAGCAAGAAAAAAAATCATTTGTATCACTTTTGTATGCATTTGTATTATTAATCAAGTAACCATGATTAATAAATGGTTAATGTAAAGTTAATCAAACTTCAGTTCATAGTTATTTTACTATTAATAAACAATTAAATGCTTTATAAACATTTTACTAATCAATTGTAAAGGTTTATAAACATCAGTTAGAACTTAATAATGGGCATCCAGATAATGTTTATAGGTGAACTACACAGTATTTATTAACCATTTACATCAGTTGTTACTCTACAGTAAACAAATGTTTAATACATGGTTTATAAAGCATTTCATTGTTTATTTACAGTGAAATAACTATAAACTAATGCATACTTAACTATAAGTTGACCATTTCTTAATGATGGTTATTATAAAGTATTTGAAACGTTTTTGTTTTTAATTCTTGGCAAAATACAAAATCCAGAACTGTGTAAAGACATTTTTCACTTTAGTAATATATAATATTTACAGGAGTGGAGGAAGTATTCAGACGCTTTGCCTCAGTAAAAGTGCTGATGCTATACTGAAAAAGTACTCTGTTGTGAATCCTGCATTGAAAATGTTACTTAATTAAAAGTATGTAACGAAAATAAGAAAATGTTCTTAAAGTATTAAGAGGAAAAGTATTCAGTGCAGAACAAAGTATTATATTGTCTCATTAGATTATTATTACCCATACATTTAATGTAAAAGAGGGATTTTACTGTTGTTAAAGTGCAGCTAAGACTCCAACTAATATTATTGTCATTCCTCAATTGATATTGATATATTATAATAATAAAATTCCCAGTACAGTTTACTGTTTCAGTGCACTGATTTCTTTTGGACAATGAAGTTTATTGTTAAACTATAAAATGTTCTGCCTCTGTTGCGTATCTTTGTGTGTGTTTGATGAGCACATTTGTGGAATCATTGCAAAAAGTTCAACCCAACACAACATCGAACCCAAAAATTGAGTATCGGTCAGGCTGTATTCACTATGCACATTCTGTCCAATCACAACAGTCTAAACCTTAAAATTATTTTGAAATGATGACAATTATAACAATTATTTTATGGATAAGCAGCAGATTTTCTTTAAATTGACCAAATGATTTATCCATGAATCATTTCCTCTGTATTCATATGAACATTTGTTTAATTATTGCCAAAACAAAATATTCCTTCAGTCCTTCATATGGGTTGTAAGCAAAACACTTAATTTGTACACTTATGTAGAAGAAGTAACTAAAGCTATCAGATTGTTGATCTCAAATCTGTACATAGGTATAGTTAAATAGGTAAAATAGGTATAGTAAATATACTTCACTGTATTCCACCACTGATTATCTACATTTAATAATAGCCAGTGTTTTGATTTTGGCATTTAATTTGTCATCTTTTTTTCTCCCGTATCCAGATGCTGGATCCAGTCTTTATCATATCTGCATGTTACAAAGACGTTTTGCCAGCGAGATCTCCTGTCAGTCCATGAGTGATGACATCATCATCATCCTCATCATCCTCTGCAGCCTGTTCAGACACTTCCCATGGCCTTGGGCCGCTCTCCCCCTGCTCCATCCCACACTCTTCCTGTTAACCATCCCAACTTTATTGACATTACAGGAATCGCTAATGAAACACTGTCTGTTTCTCAGCTTGTTGTGCCTGCAGATCTATTACAGGGAATCACACGCAAACTTACACAAACATGCATGAAATATACTGTACATCCCCATCCCCCACGCTTCATGTACACACTGCAGCCTTTTCCTGTACGTAGCCTTGTTACATGTGAGTAACATACGGGAAAATGCAGTGATGGCGGACGCTGAGGTGTCTGCATCTGTAACTGGAAGTCAGGGGTGCTGCTGGGAGTTCCAGGATACCTGTCTCATAATTAATCTGATATTTCTCTTTGTCTTCGGGCTGTTTTTGCGTGAAGGTGAAGCTAACGCTCCAATCCTCTCCGACTGTTGCAGGGTTTCATCAGCTAATGGCTTTACAGCAGCACTCAAAGATATAGGAGGACTCTATGCTTGAACTATAACCCTCTGTGGTACTGTTTTACCACATTCTGTTTACCGGGAAAGGCATCCTTTTAAATTAGCCGTCCTCTTTGTGCTGCTTTCTAAGGTCAACATTCTTGTGTTGTGGACAGACTCCCTGGCCTGTAGTTGAGACTACTACCAAAATTAGTTCACCCATTCAGAGGGGCTACAACTGGGAACTTTGCAACCCAGAGAGCGACTGATACATATGAATAAGGCGAGCAGATCAGGACAGAAGGGTGGTGTGTTAAAAAGTGCAAGGGCCCCAAAATAAAGACCCCCGGTATAAGCCTGTGGAGGCCCCCCGACTGTGCGGAGCAATCCCAGCAGATTGGGCCCCATGCTTATGCAAAAGTCCCTCACCCCCTCCCCTCTGGACCCATCACACTCAACCCTACCATCACCTCCACAAGACTGATGGGTAGGCCAGGTCACCCTTTCCACAGGTCCGTCCATGACAAAGGCCGGCTGAATGTCCCTTTCCTAATAAATCATGAGGACATTAACAAATATGTGAAGAGCACAACAGCTCCTTTCCCTGTAGGGATCTTTAACACTGATAACACACACACAGCTTCGATTAGCAAAGATCCTCCCTGCTGAGGGGAGCATCAGATAACATTTGACTGATGACGACTTAATCAAAAATGATCCACTTCTTGTAGGAAAACACTCTTTTAATTTCAGTTTTTTGTATACACCGAATAGAATATAGGTAGTTACATACAACTGCAATCTCACTTTAATTTAGTACATAGGATTAAAAGAAATGTAAATGAATGTAAATTTAAATGTTATATTTATTTTTATTTAGTGACACTAAATAACAATAACACAAAGAGCACTCTATTATAAATGCTTACAGCTGTTCTGTTACTGTTTTCTATGTTTGTCTTTTGCAGCTGTTTCTGTTTTTGTCATGGCTAACTGTTGTTTGTTTATTTATGTATTTTTATGTATAGAGTTGTTTCATTTTGGTTTTGTACCATTTTAATTTGTATTTTTTGGTTTTTAAATTGATATGTACGGAAGCTAATTGCTGCCAACAAAGAGACAAATAGTTTATTATTATAAAAAGTCAAGTTACTTGTTATAATGTGAGAAGTTGGCATGATGTAATAACATAAAACCACCATGTTATGACATTAATCTTCTCACATTATAACATGACATTGTCGCATTTCACATTTTAACATGTTCCTGATCTAGGCTCAGCAGAAATACACCGCCTTAGATATGGACAGTATTACAGTAATCAGATAGATATGACAGTAATCATTAACCAAAGCTGTTGCTAATGAATCAAAACACCATTTTAATATAAGTTGCATTCCTTCTTGCTTTTCAAAATCAGAAAGACAAATTGCAAGTGTCAGTTATCTGGTGATGACGATGACAACTATGATGATGATGATGATGATGATGATGATGGTATGAGAAAGGAAAACCCCAGTTCAGCTGCATACTCAACATGTGTGTCCTTCCCTGAGTTTACTGTAAACAGGGGGGCCCTCCTCAACTCCCCCCAACGCATATGGAAATGGGCCATACCTTCAGGGCTTTGTCCTCCTCCAAGAGCATCCACACAGCCCTCACAATGTTAAAGGAGGGACTGGCAAACATTTCATATTCATGGGCCACAATTACCTCCATATGAATGGAATAATTGCTCTTTAGAGGCTTAAGCTTCCAACTGAAGTATGTGTGCGTTTTTCAGGCCCTCGGGCGGAAAGTGATCGGCCCTAGGCAGCAGAGGGTGTGCTCTATCATCTGATGGAGGGACATCAGACATAGTTCCTGGTATAATGTACATGTGGATGTGTGTGTGTGAGTGTGTGTGTGTGTGTGTGTGTGTGTGTGTGTGTGTGTGTGTGTGTGTGTGTGTCAGGATTGCTTTATCTGTGTTTATCTGAGAAGAAACGCTCAACATTAAGCTGATCATTTCTTTTGTTTTATGTTATTTTGATAAGGAAGCACGAGTGCCAAAGATAGCAGTCAAAGAATTAAACTAAATCAGCAACAAATCATTTTAGGATGCAGAAATTTTACAGGAAAAACAATTAATCTGCCTGATGAAAGTTTTTGCAAAAGAATATATGTTTTTGTTTAACTGCAAAAATAAATATTTCACACATATCAGCATCAGATCATGCCACCCAAAATGTTTTTGCACCTGTTGTTGGTAATAAAGACATCTATGTTACCCATTTAAAGCATCATTCTTTTCCTCTGAACAGGGTGGGTCCTGCTTGGATGAACCCAAAGGGAAATCCCTTTCCTATTGTTGTCATACCACCCTGACACACATCAGCTCCTCAGAAGCCAGAGGTACTTGAGCGTGTGCCTTCTTAACCCCTGAAGAGGATCCTTCTGCCCAGCTCATCCCACTAATTACCTCCCAGCCATACTTTAAATGGGCCACTCCTGATAATCAGCCCTAAGCTGGGAGGAAGGCTGGATGGAAGCACAGACAGAGGGAGACATGGATGGATAGGGGATGAAAAGGATGGGGAGGGGGGTTCAATGAAACTGATTAGAAGCTAGAAGCCTCAGTGTGACAACTTGTAAACTTTTGATGATGTCATCCTTGATGGCTATAGATCCATCCACAACTGAGCAGCTGAGTTGATATATATATATTTTTTTAAAAGTGTGTTTCTGAGAGTAGGTTCAGCAGGTTCAGGAGTTTTTACTGCAGTTAAGAGTGTGTGGCACTAAAGGTTTGCGTGCATTGTGACAAGTGAAACATTCAAAAAGACATTTCCCTCGTTGTGTTGGGTCATTTTTGGATTAGTGTGAGGGATTTCTTCTTTGGTAAATGTTTGAAGCTTTGAGACCCATCCTCCATCCAAGTTTCATGGAAATCCGTCCTCTAGTTTTTATTTTTTGCTGTTCACAAACCAACCGACAAATGGACACAGGAGAAAACGTAACCTCCTCGGCAGAGCTAATAAGCCGGACTGTTGCGCTGGGTGACGTGCACCTGCATTGCGTTAAACACAGGCACTGCAGCTTCATTTGAGTCAAACCACATAGCCCATTTCCCAAATCCACAGTTGAAAGTCGGCCCCAACAAGAAAACAATTTCCTCCTCTTTCCTAAATTTACAGTGCCCAGCTGTTTCAGGGAGTTATTAAGCCTTTTTTTTAAAAATTAAACGTGACCCTTTTTAAAGATTGACCTATATATAGGAATAGGAATATAGGAACAAATGGGCTTCCTGGACACGCACACACACACACACACACACACACACACACACACACACACACACGCTCCTCATACAGTAGTCAGGTTCTTGAGACACAGCTGCTAATAGAGCAATGCCTTCTGCCCCCGATCCACACACATCAGTACACACACACATACACACACAATGCAGTGGTGTTTGCACTGTTATCACTGCAACACTGTCTTTGTCCGGACCATAATCCGGGGGATCCATTGTTGGCCATACGTGCCTGCTCCTTCATTATTACCAACACTCACCCTCCTCCTCGCCCCTCGAACCACCCCCAAACCCCTCCAAAAGGCTGTCTGTCTTTCACCCCCTCCGCCCCTCGCACAAGAGAAGTGTGCTGCGCCACAAAGGGGCACAATTAGCCCTGTGACAGCGAGTCCCGGCGTGGGCCAGGAAGCATGCCGCACAATGGGGCCAAACTTTTATACGACACTTTAATGCAAACACTGGAGTGTGCTGCCCCGTGCCTCGCTGCTTAGAGCCTTTGTGAGCGCGAAGCAAGGCGGTCATTCATTTCATTTGTTGGTTAGCCATTAATTGGGGAGGCACGGGCAATGAGGGTGGATGAAAAAGGATGAAATCATCAGTGGGCTGAGCCTTTAAGTGAATCCCATGCCAGTCATTCAGAGATTGCTCTGTCAATGATTATATGGGGATCAATACAGTGAGGGCAACTGCTGTCTTACTGTAGGGCACACACAGATCTGCCACGGCATCAAGCAGAACCCAGACACCCCTGAAACAATCATACAACACAGATATCACACACACACACACACACACATCCTGTCTGTGTCAGAGCACTTCAACAGGTCTTCACTGCACTGCCTGACCCACATTAATGATCAAGCAGACTTAAATAAACCCTCTGTGGTTGTTCTCTATCGATCAGGTGATCTGGCTATCAGATAAGCTAACAGATCTATGAAGGGCTCCTGCTGTAATTGAGTTGCTCTTTGGGAGTGTGTGCATGTGTGTGTGTGCATGTGTGTGTCTGCCAGTGTTCCTGTTATGCCCGAGGTATTTTCCTGGAGGATTATCAGCACACTTCAGCCGCGAAGCGTCGCTTTTATTGTTTTTACTGTGATTCACACTGTGGAACCAACTGGGAGATGTGCTCCCGGTGCTAATTATGAGTTGTAAAGCAGGTTGTGATTGCAGTTGTTGGTTTGAGTCCCAGAGGGGGGGATCAGTATTCAGTCTGTCCACTGCGCTGTGTGATTAGAGAGTCCAGGCAGAGGAGGAGGGTAAAGTTTAGGTGGAGATGTTGGACCATTCGATGCATCGACAGAAGGAAAGTCCTGTCATATGTGTCTGTTTTTGCCTTTTCGTTGTACTTGATTGGAGTATATCTATTGGAAAAATGTGGAAAAACAGACCCTTTAAAGGTGTATTATGTAAAATGTCCACATTAAAATGTCTAAAAAAAGACTCTTATGTACAGCACGTATACTGTTGAGATGTGTACCTTATCTCCAAAAATATTTATACCCAGAGATATCCCTCATTATTAAAGAAATGAAGACGCCGATGTGAAGCTGTCTCTTAAAACACCGTCTAAAGCAGGATGCCTATCACGACTGTCTGACCCTGACCTTACAGAGCAGCTCCAGTCTGCATAACTCACACACAGTTACCTCTGTGGCCACATCTCAGCCTCTAAATCAGAGCCTGTAGCCCATTAGAGTTTCCCCATCCCGTCTCCTCCTCCTCCTCCTCCTCCTCCTCTGGTCCAGACACGACTGATGGCTTTTGTTTGCTCGCTCACAGCTGCTGCTGTAAATCTGGCCCGCCTCAGCCATCCGCCAAGAAAGCCAAATGAGCTCATCCTTTTGCTCAACCTCTGTTGCGGCGGTGAAATATCGAGGATGATGATGATGATGGCAATTATTGGTGATTTCCTCAGTGGCGTGCGTCATTATGGGGAGGAGGGGGCCGTTGTTCTTTGTTTTATGTGTGGAAGGGCCTACTCAAGGCGGGATGAATTGTCTGTCCTCAGGTCACTGTTTGGATCACCTGGCTGATTGTATTTCAGCTGTTGATTAACTGAGGCCGGATTAATGTCAGAGCTATATCTGGCAGAAAAAGAAGAAGTGATTCATCTGACTGTGTCGTCCCTCAGCTGCTGTCTTTATAAATCGCTGCTTTATAAATGGAGCCCTGAAGTTCTCTATCTCTTTCCGCTGCAAACCCTATAGACCTTCTCCTCTCCCCTCATCCTCATGCTCCCTCTTCCTTTAATTACTGTGTTCATGCTTGACGGGCGCTGATGACTTGATTAAGCCTGCCGTGTGCAGTTCCAGTCTCTACCCTGCTGATGAATGAGTCTAAAGCTTATTAACTTACTCGTTCTGATCAATAAGGCGCTGGGCTCGAACACTGCAAGGACAGAGAGGAAACTGCTGTGGCTGCTGCTGCCCCTCCACGCTGGCAGAGGGGATGAAATCATCACACATGATTAGCCCGCGTAACCAATCCGGCTGCTGTGCGGCGAGGGGAGTACAGGTGGATTGATTTTACTGGATTACTTTGAGTCGCAGAGGCTTTAGAGCTTTATACACGCAACTTTAATGATTAATATCACTGATTTTGCAAAGTTGTTCAAATCTCTAGGTTGAAAATGACAGATACATGGAGGGAATTTGAATGGAAGGACTGCCTTTCACCACATTATTGGCTAAATATCCCCCAAAAAGATGAAGTTTATTGATAAATATTGCTTCTTTTGCAAAGTTATTCAATTCTGTAGGTTGAAATTGATAATATAATGTTTATTTTAAGACACACAAATCAGGACAAAGACTTGAAATTGGAGGAAGCTTAAATGGAAGCACTGCCCCTTAACTAGAAAATTGGCAACATATTAAAACAAAGATGAAGTTTTGGGTGTTGAACTGACCCTGGATTCTGGGGAGACTAGTTAAAAATCCCTAATCCCTTCACAGTTCACAAATTAATTTTGCTTCTAATTCCAGAAAAAAAACGGTTATGGTCTCCTGATGAAGGTCAGATTACCAACTACTGAGCAAAAGAGAGAAAGGATGAGAGAAATGTCACAAATATTAAGATAAAAACAGAAACATTCATGAACATCTTCTCCAAGTTTGTGAGTTTTTTCTGTTCTATGTTGGGTTGATTTCATTAAAAAACTACTAAAAACTCTTCTGTGAAAAATCTCAGCATTTCAGTCGTGTTGTTATTTAACAAAATGTCAAAATGTGTGTGTAGGGGGGCCCGAAAAAGCAAAGCCTGCCCAGCGTAATATTTACATTTAATTGTGTGAATGAATGAATTCTGTTACAGAACACAGATTCTTACCCAGGAGGCCCTCTGAGAGCAGGACTCAGCGGATGAAGAAGGGTTACATCTCAACCCTATTCCCCTGAGGAGGCCCTTCGGCTCCACCAGGGCCTTCAGAAACAAGAGGCTAATCATTGAAGCTAATGTGACCTCCAATGGAAGCAGCCAGCGTGCGTGAAGCCTATACAGCGGTGAGCAGATATTGTTTGAAGGTGACATCTTTGCTAGTAATCCTTGGAATAGGAGATTATGACTGAGGAAGGTGCCATGTGTCTGTCCGTCTCCACCCGGGAGCCACAGGAGGAGAAACACGCTTTCCACTCTTCACATTCCCATATTGATCATTTTTTGTGCTGCAGATTCAGTCTTTTATGGTAAAAGGTGCCAGTATTGATGTATTGTGGTCAGTGATACAGACAGAAAGCACACACACACACACACACACACACACACACACACACACACACACATACACAGAAGGGAGCTGAAAGGTGTTTGATTCATTTTTCATGTCAAGAAAACAGTCGCTTCCTGTTGCAGAGAAGATGCAGATCATACGATATCCCCCCATCCGCCTCGTGTCTGGGAACTATCTCTGGTTTTGTCGGGGTCCTTAATGAACAGGACTTTGTAATGTAAGCCGCTAAATGTTAGCTAGGCTAAACAAGACAGGCACCGTATTAACCTTTGTTTCCCCTTTGCCGGCTGCTGTGTTTGGAGCATGTGTGAGAGTGTGAGGGTCTTCTGGGAAGAGCCCTTTAAGATGATGTGCACCATTAATGTGACTGTAGGCCGGCTCCATTTCAGAGGCATTGATCTGCTGCTGGAGTTTACAGAGCGGAGCCCGAGAGGATGGAGAGAAGGACCAGAGGTGGATCTAAAAATGATGTAATGAGGGGTGCTAATGCGGGAATACTGCCTGCACTAAAGGTTACACTTTGTTTGGTGACTTTCGCCTGTTGTCTCTCGTGTTTACTGGAAAGTTTAAGACAATTAACTATCATCACAACTTTTTTGCTCTACAGTTTACTGTTTTTACTGTTTACTCCACTAGATTTACTCCATTACTTTAGTTACTCGTTACTTTTTAGAATAATAATGTGTTTGAATCTGCAATCTAGACTTAATCCTAAATGTTTCCAACAATGTTCAAACCCAGGGAAATCAGACGTCTTGCTAAAGCTTATTTCTACCTCCCATCCTTGATCAGGCTTTTCAATTAAGGTTAAACCAAATGGAGCCTTGGTTGTTCAGGCATTTTACAGTCTTTGGTAACTTCTTATATCTTCAATGCCTCTTTCTGTATTAGGATTTAGTCATATGGGCATTTTGAATGTTTCTTTAAAGATAAAAGCGTCCATGTTCATCAAATTCTGCATATCTCAGACTCTGTCTTGGAGAGTTGTGAGCTCAGGGACAGTCTGATGCAAATCTGAGATATAAAAATATATAAATGTACAAAAAAGATTTAGGATTAAAAGCAACAGAACAAACAGAACAGACTGTGCATGTGTATATGCATGTGCATGAATTGTACATGACTGTAAGTACTGTATATGTAAAGGTGTACATGTAGGTAGATCCGTTTAAAATGAATCCAATATTGACATCTTTGTTGTTGGTTTTTGAATCACCGTTTCACATGTAAAAGCTTTCAATTGTTTGAGTATGCTGTAAACATTGAGTCTCTTGTTTGCTTTCCAATCTGTGCATCTGGATAAATGTGTTGATGCTTTTGAAATCCTCTTGGTTCAGAAGCGTATGGATAGACTAAGCCTGTTATTGAAATAATTAAAGAGAGGAGGGTTGACGTGTAGAGGAATCTATTGTACAAAATCCATTAAAAAAAAAAAAAGCCAGGGATACATTTTATAGCCAGACTCTAGACACTCAGCAGGCACCAATAAATCCTAAAGTGTAGAAAATAGTTGCCGAGCTCTGCAGTTTTCCTCTGATGAATGTACATTATCAGTAATATAGACTGACTCTTACCGTATCTTGAGCCCCGTCTTCTGTGACTTCTATTACCTCAGTCAATAAGAACATCGTCAATAAAGTAGTCTGGGGTGTGTAGTTTGTATTAAGTGAAGGGTTGTGTCTTTTCCAAGTATTGGATATTTAGTTAAAACAAAACAAACTGGTCTATTGTATCAGGCAGTATTTATGGAGCTGCATTATTGCATTATTGAAACGGGCTTACTGATAAGGCTTCGATAACAGCGCGCTACAAAAAGCAGCAGTGATTGCCGCCACTAATTAATTGCCCTGGTGTTACCAGATGAATCAATGACCATCAGAAGATTGTCTGTGGCCGAGATGAAGCTCATGTGTTGGAGATTGTTAAAAAAGCATAAACAGATCAATGGAGCTCCACTTTATAGGCCTGGATATGGCTTAGATATCTGCTCCGCTTGATGTCGGAGTGTGTGTGTGTGTGGGGCCGGCGGTCCGCCCGGTAACCAGAGCCGTAACACAAACCCATTTAGCATATGGCATTTTTTTTTACCACGGAGAGGTAAACACAGTGGGGAGGCCAGGAGAGTAGTAAAACACACTGCTCGGGCCAGATCTCCCTGTGGACACACACAGGGTGGACACACACAGAGGACACAGTGTCCAGTCCCAATGACAAGCCGAGGTCACTCTGCTCCGTTCAGGAAGGTATAATCATTTTCCTTTATCTAGGTAGCCTCTTTCCTGCGACTCTTGTGTCAAGATTGTTAAAAAGTAAGTTACGCACCTTGTCTTGCTTTTTACACATTCTATCTAAGTGCCTGAGAGTGGGTTAGGGGTTAGCAACATGGCTACTGCTAGCAGCCTGGCTACTGTCTCAGTGCTATGATAAAGACAGGGTTAAACTCGTAACAATAAGTAGGCAGAAAAAAAAGGAAAATACATGTTTTTTTTTTACAATATTTGAAAAATGATTGATATATTTGTCAATATATAGAGAAGATATGATTATAAGTACACTATTAAACGCTGTATACAATTCTATACATTAAGATGACACTAATTTAAAACATAAGCCTGTGTCAACTCTTCATTAGTGTAAAATGTAATTACAAGGTGAAAATATTGTCATTATGCGGTTTGATTGGCACAAATAATGAAAGAAATGTTAATATATTAGATCACTATACATCTCTCATGTCCCGGTGGCAATGAGAAACACATGACGACGGAGGTGCAGGCTTCGTAACAACACCGGAGCACTCCTCATGAAATAAATGCCCGTCCGTTCACCTCCTTCTTCGCCTTCTTTACTTCCTCCATCAAGTGGCTTCCTTTTCTATTGTAGGGTTGAGTTTCCACTGTTACTCCATTTGTTTGTTCAGATTTTTCTAGTGAAAGTGAGAGCCATCACACTGTTCAATCAGTGTTTTCTTCATGATTATAAGTTCAAGCAAAGAAAGTTGTCTATTTCCACTTTAAAGTTTCTCTCCTTCTTGACCTATGACCTTTACTTCCCTCAGTCTTCGGTGTGTCACAACACTAAAGGATGTTGATATCAACTGTCAAACCCTTAAAACCCTAATGGGGCTTTTTTAAAGTGACAATCTTAACAGATCAATGAACCGGTCAGGAGTCAGATTACAAAGACCGTCAATGACCACACGTGAAGGAGAGGAGAGAGAAGAGAAGGGGAAAAACATGACACTGCAGCACATGACAAAGTCAGCCGTCAAAGACACGGAGCAGAGACGTCCATACTCACCTTCAGCTCGGTTTAATGCACTGCAGCCGTCGTTCATCCACTCAGGAAAAGTTACCAGGGTGAGGCCGCTCCGACGAACTGCTGACAGGGCGTAAAAAGACCAGTGGTGGCGGGGTGTTAAGAAGTTAGATGCCGGGAAGAAGCACTAAGGTGGTGCTAGGCTAGAGAGAAGCCATAAAGGCTTGTTAGGGTACATTAGGTGGAGGAAAGGGTCATAAGGCTTCATGAATGTTTCAGCAGGACGGGGGGGCATTTGTCTTCCACCTCCACTGTCAAAAAGCCATCATGACTCAGTGTTGGGGGTGGGTGGGCTGCGGCGATGCAGTGGGAACACTCACATACGGCATGACAAACCAGAACATACTGTAGACTCTTAGCTGTGGTAGTGCACTCAGTGCCCGCCTCATCATTCACAGTCTTCATCTTCATCACTGTCGACACAAGCGCTGTTGAATCATTGCTTCTCGTCTCCTGGACGAGCAGCTTTAAGACCTTTCAGCTTTACATTCACCCACGTTTGGCACCATCGCAATGCATCAGGTTCTTAAACAGTCATTCCAGCCCCGAGGTGGCTGCTAAGCATTCACACCCCGGGGCCTTTCAGCCTGTTCTCCCCTTTGACCCTGCGGGCCTTTGGGAGCTGCCTGGGGTCACGGTCAATTGTCCCGCGAACAATAGAAGAGACTATATAACCTTGTTGGTAAACTGTGGTTTTAATAGGCAGTGGAAGGAAGGAGTAGACCCTGACAGAGGAGGATGTTGACCCTGACACTTTATCATCAAATGTGTCCTGCTGATGGCATTTACATGAGCTGGAGGCATGATCACATATTTATCTGGCCACTGGGAAGTGACAAAGTAACAGCATTGTCACATTTAGAAGCAAGAAATCTATAGAAATCTGGATTTAAACTTCTGTTTGACTGCATGTAATGACTGTGGCTCAAGGGAGGCAGAATAAAGGAGTTGCATACAAACTATGCAGCAGCAGGTGCCATAGTTTCTTTATGTATCATTTTTCAATATAATTATGATTGTGACAACGCTGTGCTCAAGATCTGGTGAGGTTTAGAAACAAAAAACACTCGGTAAGGGTTAAAAAAGGCTCATGTTTTGATAAAAGATCATATTTTCTCGCCACAAAATGAAAAAAAATGTCCCAACATCATTAAAAATACCTGGTTTTGTTGCCACAAACACGGTGGCAAAATGTCATGTGTCTAAACACGGAGAATATCTTGACGTTTGCTGAAATTACCAGTGGAAGCGCACGGCAAACGGTGGTCTTGAACAGTCATCATGTCGTACAATTCCAGATTTTATTCCGGCAACTGGGCTGCACAAATCAGATGATGGTGGCTAGAGGTGTTCAAGATTACCTGCAAGGGGCCGCAGGTTTGATATGATTTCAGACTTAAAATCAGACTGTAAGCTGACAGAGCAGCAGTATTACCGTGATTAGAGAGGCTGAGGTGGGGCAGAGGAGGTGATGAGAGGAGGAGGAGGAGGGAACTAACTAGCTGATAAAGCAGTTGTCCTCTCTTGTCTCTGTGCTGTTAGCTTTTGTTAAATGTGACTGACAGCTATTGATGCATACATAGCTGACCTGCCTCCCTCTGTCCATCACTCCATGTGCATGTGTGTGTGTGTCATGAGATGGCTTGAGCACATTTTTGACATGGATGTTGACGACTTTTATGCATGGAGTCTGTGTGCATATGAGGGCTTGGTTTTACAGGGTTGTGTGTGGTTCACTCCTGTACTCTCATGATGGTCCACAGGGAAATCAATCATCGGCTGTCCTGTGTGGCTGGTGACTGTGCATTCTCCAGGAAGAAGAGAGGAGGTGAGGAAAAGAGTGCTTATTAGCTAATCCACTTCAAGAGGCTTGAAATCTTAGCACTTCCTTCACTTTCTCTTGCTCTGTCTCTGTCTCTTCATGCCACAGTCACAAAAAACAAGAAACACGGTTAATTATTTTCCTGAAATACATAAAACACACTCCGTGTCCCCCGTCCTCCCCCTCTCCGACAGTAACAGAGAGAAAGCAAACAGATCTATTTGACAGGATGGTGCAGAGTCGATGTCCGCCATACGTCAGTGTTGTCCTCTAGGTGTTCGTCTAAATGGACAGCTTAGTTAGGATTAGTTGGACTAACAGCAAACATCTTAAGAGGCAGGGAGGTCACCTCGTCTGTGCATGGATGCGCATGTGGCAGGAGTACAGTGTCCATATGGTGTAAATCCTTCCCTTAGGGACAACACATGCAGTCCTTCTTTTACTGGCAGAAAGTAAACATCTTAGGCTTTCTTATAAACATTTAAATCCCTCTCTGATCTCTGTAACCCCAAACTATCACATGCACCTAAAACTGGAATCAAAATTTCTAGATTCGGTGGGAATACTCAGCTGAACTTTCACACAAGTGAATTTATGCAGGCATGCACCCGCGTGTGTCTTTCCTCTGGCCAATAGTTTCGTAGCAGCATGAGGTCCAACTGTCCTAATGTATCAGTTGAAGACATCCCAGGTCCTTTCAACATCACGACCCCACAGAGAGAGACATTCGCCTGAGAATAGAGCCTGGCTCAACAGGGGCGGCCAGAACCATGATGTATCTGTCACATGGGAATTAGCAGGGGTGAAAAAAGTATTCAGATCTTTTACTTCAACAAAAGTAGCAATACTGCACTGTCAAAATAAAAGAGCTTAACCTTATTTAAGTAAAAGTGTGTAAGTATTATCAGAAAAATTTATATAAAGTATCAAAAGTAAGATGTTTTTAGATAAATATTGCTGCTGCATTAATGTGTATGTTCCATTTTAGTGCTGTTAAGGTTGAACTTATTTTAGCTTCTTCATACACCATTGAGTAGTTTAATCTACGGTTATGCATCATATTAAATTTGTACTTAAAGGTGCTATATGTAAGATTTCAGTTAGCTAGAATCTAACAACCGGCTTCAAGCACAAGTCCTACAGAGCCCCTTTAACTAAAATAATCAACAGAGTTTGAAGAAATAAGTTTTTACGTAAAGCCAAAGATGTCTATGTCTTGCAGAGATTTCTACTGAAGTTAGCATGCTAACCAGCTAGCTTCTGCCCGTCCTGTCTCATAATACCACTTTGTACCACGAAAGAAGCAACGGTGAGTTACTGTCGTGTGAGAAAACGAAGACTGCCTCGAAAAGCGAGAAATCATGTCCATCAGCAGAAAACAAATGACAGAAATAGAAGCAAAATAGTTAGCCTAACTTTGGCATTACAAACTTACATATAGCACCTTTAAGTACAGTCCTTAAGTAAAGTGTACTGTACAAAAAGTTTGCATGTGTTTTTGTGGGAAACGCAGCAGTTTCTGGCAATTAAATCCGACGTAGAGGGGCAAGAAATGTGGCGTGATTCAGAAATAGAAGTGTGTGTGTGAGAGAGAGAGTACTGTAACAGTAGCTCCTCTGCTATCTTCATCACTCACAGGAATAACAGTTGGGCACATACAATAGCTTTGCGCATAAAGACACACAAATAGCACACCGAGAACTATTGTGAAGCGCGACGCATGGGGAGAAGAACCCCATAACACTTTCTAACATCCCGAATGACAATGGCAGATGTCAACCTACAAGCAGATTTACTCCCTTCAGCGCTGTTGCATATGAATCGGCCTAAAAGAAGAGCTCGGCAGTCCATCAGGGGTTAAATAGTTCAAACAGGAGCAAGGAAACAGTGTTTCTAATAGATAGAGAGATATACAGTAGATTTTATGATGGCTTACTTTGAGGGTTATGTGGGGTGTGTGTGGGAGTGTGTGTCGGTGAGGGGTAGGCCAAAATATGTTGCCCCGTGGGACCACAGTGGAACCTCACACCAGCCCCCACAGAGAAGGATAAGGCCATCTGCCCTCCTCACGCATCAATCCTACCTAGAAGACACACACACACACACACACACACACACACACACACTGAGTGCTGGGCAGCAATCTGGAGAGGCTTTGCAGACAGTGTTTGATCTGCCTTTCATCCAGTCAGCAGCATGCAGGCCGCTGAGCCTCTCCGTGTGTCTCCTGCTGTACTGTCCACCGTCCCAGTGGAAATCACCAGCCGATAACAGCAGCTCCAAACCTGAGGCATGAATGGCAGGACACAAGCTGATCAGCCTCATCTCTTGACTGTGTGAGCAGGAGGGGGGGGCAGAGCTCAGTGGGTCCATTCAGACTTAAATGACTTAACTCCAGTGTTGTTTCTTTAAAGGCAGAAGTCACACAGATAACATGCTGCTGTGATGTGAGAGAGAAGTAAAATTTTGAGTAAAAGCGGGCGTTAAAATGCGGGACAGAACAGAAAGCATGCAAGAGTAAAGTCTGCCTCCAACACACCTCCATTCATTCTCATAGGCCTCATGAAACTGCACATGAAATAAAGAATCTATAGAAAAGCAAGGTACATTTATTTGTTTGGCACTTTCAGACAGAGGTATTTTAAAGTGCTTTACATATTTTACATCATGCGCAATATTACCTTTTATTACTTCTCAATATCATTGTTGATTCTACCTTTCCTATTCAGTTTTTATTGTAGTTTATTTTTCTGAAATTGATCTAATTTTATTTTGTTATTTTTCTGGCAATGATGTCAGCATTTACTTTACTTTTTTAACTTATATTTAATAGGCAGAGGTTTCATTTCAAACAAATTGAAAAGGGGAAAAAGATCAATTAAAATGACAGAACAAAATAAGACACAAAATAATAAGCCACAAATACAGTTATAGTGCAGTTCTGAATTCAATAAAGGAACTAAATGTACAGTTAATGCAAAAATATTACATATGGTATCCTTAATTGTTCAGTAATTAATCTTCTTATAAAATAAACGAACCTGTTTCACTGATGAAATAATTTAAAAAAAATTTATGGGAGGTTTTACTGGCAGATGATGTACCTACTGCAAATGTATTTGCAGTCTTTTTCTGTCCTTCAGTATACATGTACTGTACAAACATTGGTAAGGCTATTACCTTAGCAGGTGGAAACGAGGAGAGGAGAATAGGAAAGAGAAAACAAGAGCTGATTACAAAAGAGAAGGGCAGAAATAAGACAAAATTAGAAGGGGGACAATAAAGAAAGGAAGTTGGGAGAAGATGAAGGAAGTAATAATTTAAGTACAAAAAGATCCACAATACAATACGATATGATAAGATACGATTTGTTACGGTAGGGTACAGTTTGGTACGATACGATACGATACAATGCGATACGATACGATACGATACAATATGATACGATACGATACGATACGATACGATACGATACGATACGATACAAAACAAAACGTAACGATACGGTGTGATATGGTACGACACCATATGATATGATATGATATGATATGATATGATATGATATGATACAATATGATACAATTTACTTTATTGTCCCCTCTGGTAATTTGTCTTGGACACAAATGCTGTGCACATATAGCTTTCTCCAGATTTGAGATAATAGCAACAAAAAACAAACAAACAAATAAACAAAAAAAAAACATGTAGACAGAGCAGCACATACCACACATGCAAACACAAATAAAACAAATTACATATATTGCACATACTACACATTTTGCACATATTTCATCCAGTAATGGTGAGAACACCATAAGCGACAGCACAATGCTTGCAGCCTGAAGCAGCATTATTAAAATCTTCTACAACAAACCAATGACAGGAAATATCTAACTAACAACACACTTCTGTAAAGATGGCGATTTTGACATATTATCTTGGAAGACACAGAGTTATCTTGAATGAGGAGAAAAAGTAAAAACATCAAGTGGGGAAGGGAATTTCCAAACCTACAGTATGTAAAATTAATAAATAAATAAAAAAACAAAACTCCTGAATAATTTTAAAATAACATAAAGCTTTTTGGATGGTTTCCAGTGTAAAGAAACAAAAAATGAGAGCGACGTCACAATGAATTGAAAGAAAATCCCTAAAACATTTATAAGAGGATGTTTTGGAGGGTATATAAGCAGAGATTGCACTTAAAAGTGTCACTATCTTTGAAAAATGAACATAATTCTCTTCCATCTTCATCATTGCTGAGTTTTCATGTGAGGTCGACTGGGGCACAGATGGACGGAGAGCTGGTGTGGTTATAGTTTATGAGTCCACTCAGCTGAGAGTCTGAGGCCTGTCTGGAACCAGGGGCTAGCCTCAGCATCAGCCAGACACACACACACACACACACACACACACACACACACACACACTACACTGACAGCTATTAGGCAATCAATAGAAGCTAATACATCAGAGCATTTGACCACTCAGCTCCACTAGCTTAGCAGACTGAGAGGAGAGGAGAGAGAGGAGAGGAGAGGAGGAGAAGAGGAGAGGAGAGGTCTATCAATCATGCTGTATGAAATGCATTTTACAGGCATAAAAGCACACAGGTTGGCCCCAGATGTAAGATTATCCCTGTAGCAGCACTCGCCTCTTTATATCAATAGGCATTACTAATTGATCACAGCATTAAATTCAGTTGTGGCCGCATTTATGGGCTGACTTGAGTGTTATAAAACATCACAAACTGTTTTGGAGAGAGTTATTGCCGTTTGCTTTGGCCTCAGAGGGAATTAACCTATAAAACTCCCCTGCTTCTATCATTAATATCACATTAATATGGAGATTAATCTGATGGATCGTCCTCCAGAGGCCCTGTTAACTAGTTGGGAGGTTAAGTGTGAAATCAATCCTTATAAATGACCTGGATTAAAATTCCAAGTCCTAAATCAACCAATCAAAGAGGTGCTAGTAAAACCAGTCTTTTAGCGCAGCTCGCTAACAATCTCAGTATTTCAGCTCTGGCAGCTCATTCTCCTTCTTTCTCCTTCTGTCTTTCTTTTTGTCTTTTTGTTTCTTGTCCCATCCTTCTCCTCCACCCCTCTGCTCCTGGATGGCCACAAAGGGGAGTATCCTGGCCTTTCACAGCAGGGCCCTCGAGGAGACTCGGGGGTTGTATACATGGGAGGCGCAGGCCCAATGAAGGGTGATCTACACTTGTTCAAGGAGCCATATTTTGGCTATTTGAAGGGAGAGGGAGGCTGTTAAACATTCAGTGAGGAGGTGACCCCCGACCCTGAAGGCTGCCGTCCATCCGTTACAGAAAATTAACAGAGAGGCTTGGTGGAGTGACTTTACTGCTCTTCTCCTTGCAGAAAAGAAGAGCAAGAAGTCCAATTTTAGCTCTTTAAACACGCAAGGTGAAAAATCCCTTACATTTAATGCTTTGCAGAAAATCACCTGTGATTTGTTCAAAACACGTCCTCCTTTCTTGTCCTTTCTGCTTTATTTCTCTTCTCCGTCTGTTTGAATCTGTGCTCACTTAGCATCGTCGCAGCATCGTGATGTGCGACTACATGCCCCCAGTGTGATGTACGGTGACCCAGAGGTTAAAGGTGACATAACAGAGCACTGAGACAAAGGCTGGACACTGTGTCATCTGTCAGACCGCATGCTGCTGCCACCACCACTACCAATTGGGGCTTTCCTCAAATTAACCCCATCACACATACACAGACACACAGCCTGTTACAGATCTATCTATCTATCTATCTATCTATCTATCTATCTATCTATCTAAATATCTATCTATCTATCTATCTATCTATCTATCTATCTATCTATCTATCTAATCTGAGGACAACACATGTGGCACAGTTGGTGACAGTGTAAGGGCAGATGTCAGTCACAGGGAGCTCCTTTGTGCATGGAGCAATAGACCACCTTACTGCTGCACTCTATTGTCATTCATTGGGTCCAGTGGGGTTTGTTCATTTTTACTGTGAGCACACAAACTCCAATTCATCACTCGGCTACATGTACTAGACAGTGGATGCACACAAAGGGACACATGCACTGAAAGGACTGATGGTGATAACTAGGCCTGCACACACAAATGGCAGCAAAGTGTTAACCAAGGCCCGATCCATGGAGCCTTTTCTGAGTTTTACAACTTTACACTCTCTTTTAAACTGCAGTGATGGACACTGATACACTTTTTTTTTTAACAAAGTCATTTCAAAAAATTATTTAACTGATGAAATAACTTTTTAAAAACTACTATTTATAATTTAACTACTTAAATATGAGATTTTGACATGTTTTATAGATTTCTGACCCTAAATTTGTGCTGTATTAAAGGAGCACTATTAGTTTCGGGGAAGAGATTTTAAAGATCTTCACTGACTGAGTTTTTATGCCTAAATAAATAAACCCTTTATTTTCATGACTGAATAAACTGAGTAAACAAATTGACCTTAAAGGACAACACAATTTCATACTGTTTTACTATGTTTAATATGTGGCGGACCCTGCCACCTTTCTATCTTCAAACAGTGCTCTGGGGACCTTATTTTCTTCTGAGAACAGCTTGTTTATTCAGTTATGGAAAAAAATATTGCTAAATTTGTATCAATACCTCGTTAATATTGTAAATATTACAATTCTAAGTTAAAAAATCTTCTCCAAAACTACACAGTGCCCCTTTAATTAATTTGTTCTAAAATGGGATTTTCAACAGAAGACTTGCTCAGTTCCCACATTAAACCAAAGCCAACAATTTTGTTTCCATGCGCTGATTTTTTTATTTGTTAATCATGAAAAAGCGGACGCTCAAAGAGAACAAAACGAGGACACTTTCGATTGCTTTTGCAGCCTTACATTACAGTAAAAAATATTATCATACATTATAAATTAAGAGAGGGTTTGACATTTAATTTATACACAAATAAGCTCAAATCTACATAGATAAAAATAGCCTTGCTTTTCAAGCTTAGTCGATGCAAGAAAATCCAACATAATGATGATAATAATAATAATAATAATAATAATAATAATAATAATAGTTAGTTAGTTATTATTTGGCATCACATTGGGTTAACAAAATCATTGCAGAGTAAAAGCTTTAAGCCACAAAACAACAGACAACATATTTTAACATATTATAAATAGATTTAGACACAACAATTTAAATTAAAATGAGCCTATTTAAATAGGCCTGTTATATAGAACAACATTTCTTTTCTCAAGCAGCATTTACATAAGAAAAACCACGAGATCCTACCTTATAGGCCTGATTATTTATCTGTGGTGGCAGTAGCACAATGTTCTTAAAATATTACACACGATTAAAATAGCTCTCTGTCATTACAGTACATTTGAGCTGATGAAGACTAATTCCAGGGCCGATATTCTGGGTTTAAACCTGTTAACCCGGTGTAAGGGAGGCTCTGTCCGGCGCTTTTCTGTACTTTAGGATTGTCCTTGACTGGAAACACGGAGTCCTTCTGTAATCCACTCCCTGGAGAAGACGGGAGAACTGTGCTGTCCAGGATTTCTGCAGGGGAAATAAGAAAAGCTCATAAATAATCAGGCAATGCAACGTTTTTTTGTCTGCAGCTTAGAATATTTATTTTTCGGAAATGATCAGCTGAAGACGAGAAAACAACCAGTCTGTTTAAAAATCATGCATTTCTACACATGTAGGCCTACTGCTATTAAAGGACTGATGATTTACCTCATTATGGGATGATAATAAATTGAATTTAACAACTAATCCTCTCATTATTCGATTGCTTGAATTAAAATCAAAAGGTAAACACAGGCTTGAGGTGAGTCTGCCTCTTAAAAGCTGGAATTCTTCGGCCGATTTGTGTTTTTTGTTTTTAAAAAAAATGAATAATTCCTTACTTTTGTGATTTTTCATGTGGTACTGGAGCTCCTGTTCCTCTTGAAAAGTAGCCCCGCACAGGTCGCAGGGATGGGGCTTGTCCTTGGCGTGGGTCCGCCGGACGTGGCTGTCGTGTGCGGCGTGCGAGGCGAAGGCCTTCCCGCAGTGCTTACACTTGAAGGGTCGCTCTCCGGAGTGCTGGCGGATGTGTGTTCGCAGGATGCTGGAGGCTGTGAAGGCCTAGAGGAGGAAAATAAACCCTGTCAGTGTTATATTTTCGTTTTATTTGATTTTTTTTGTTTTTTTGCTCGGTTAAATTCACACTTATGGCAACAGCAATGATGGCGTAGCCTATATCAGCGAGGACATATTTCGTATTAGCTTGCTAGTAGGCTACTTTTAATCAAGCTAACTTGGCCAAAAAGTCACCTCTAGCTACAAAGTTTTAGCAAACCACTGATTGACTTCATGTCGAGATAAGGCCTATTGATAAAACAAGAAAAAATCGTCCAAGATTTTTGTTTAATTTAATTTTATTTGCCACCATTTTTATGAAAAGGTGCAACGGCTCCCAACGTTAGCCCAACTGAAACGGCTGCTAACCTGGTCTCGTGTCGCTTAAATCGTCCCGTTGAGGAGACAGGGGATTGGGTTAAACAAAACCTCCTTCGGGTGCATAAAAAGGGGAGGATATCAAGAACAAAAAACACTTCTGCTCATTCCAGGGCCGTAAATTTAAAGTATAATCTCGGCAGACAAAAGGGTGGGTGTACATCTGGCGATAATTAGCATGTAAGTGTCTCCGCGGAGCGTGCCCGGCGAGGGGAGCAATAATGAGGGGCTCACGCCAAATGCACCATGAAACGAGGGCGCAGTAAATGGATCCAAAATGGTTCCGGTTTAAAGGAGAAGTGAGGAGGGGGTAAAAAAAAGGGCCTGCACGTAAAAGAAACCAGAAACTCAAATACAAATTTTGCTGAAAATTTAAAGACATTTCCTTTTAAAAGTCACTAAATAACAACAGGCCACTTTGTAATAATTCTGGTCCCTTCTATGCATTTCATACTTGAATCTAAGCTATTAGCAGGTCGACTGCACTGAATTTGCACAGCTAATGGCTAATACAGCAACACAGCTTAAGAAAAAAGAGACGAAAAAAATGTCTTCCTCTTACCTTATTACAGTAGACACACTTGTACGGCCGCTCTCCAGAGTGCACACGCATGTGTTTGTTGAGACTGGACGACTGGGAGAAACTCTTACCGCACACCGAGCACTGCGGATCAGACAGATATGAGACATCAATACGGGTAAAAGTTTTTTTTGTTCTTTAGAAAGGTAAAAATTGGAGTGTAATGTTTTTTTTGATGAAAACAAAACTTGAATCTGTTTTTAGTTGTATTGCTTTGGGCTATATAAGCACCAACTACAGGTCTGACAGTAATTTGCCTTTTTACGAGGCCTCATAAAAACCTGAAGCATCCGTTTCTAAGCGACGCTGCGGGGAGCTGTTCTTTCAGCACCACGCAAACTTTTTTGCGTGCGCATCGGTGGATGGGGCTGGTGCGGATACACCCTGCACCGTTTCAGTACCTTGTGAGGCCTGTGTTTCTCGTGAACGTGTAAGATGTGGATCCTCAGTCTGTCTCTCTTCTCGAAGGACCTGTTGCACAGGTGGCAGGGGAACTTCCGGTCGCCCTGGTCCACGCAGCGTGTGTACTTCAGGTGCTTGTCTCTGTAGTACTTGTACGCGAACACCTTCCCGCATCGGTCACACTTGAAACCCTCACCGGTATCTGGAGAAAACAGAGAAAAACATGTTAGGTTTTGTGGTTAAACTAAACAAAAAATGTGTTGATGAAAGCAAGATGAAGGTTAGATTCTGACCTTCAGCGGGAGGAACCGTGGTGTTGTCCTCCTTGGGGTCTTTCAGGGTGAGAGGGATGCCGAGGAACTGCATGTAGCAGTCTCCATACCACACCAGCAGCTCCTGGCCTGCTCGGATCTCCTTGCAGGCCTCGTAGAAGATCTGACCCTGGACCTGCACAGCGATTAAGTTCTGCTCGTCTGGGAAACGAGCACACTTCACTAAAGACATCCAGTTCCCTGAGCCTCCCCTGCCGTCCACAAAATGACTCAGCCGGCCGTTTTCAAACACCTGAAGGAGGGGAAAAAAAGTTAAAACGATCTGATTCTGATATGAATACTTGGAGCAGGACTTTGGCAAGGAGTGCAGCGCATTACCTCCCACATCAGCGTGTTGTCGTCGTAGGTTTTAATCTCGCTCGTGTTGACCAGTTTTCCTCGGAAAGGTCCAAAGCGCGTCCCTTTGGGGAGGCTCCTCTTCTCGGTGAAAACTCCGCTGTGTGAGACGTTTCCCCAAGAGGCCCGGAGGATGGTTAACCCTGAGACACAGCGTCAACACAGCGTCAAACCTCAGCCGTTCAAGTATACACAGGAGTAAAGATGATCATTGAATGGAGAGTTGTCAAGTCTTACCCTCTGGAAGTTCAAGTGTCTCTTTGTCCAGTTGGAGAATGTGAGAGTCAGAAACTGAAAAAAGAAATGAATCGCAGGTGAGCAAACAGGGGATAAAACTCACGGTTCATTAAAGGGGCATTATGTAGTTTTGGAAAAAGAAATTCAAACTCAGAATTTTAACATTGACACAAACGAAATATTTATTTTTTCCATAACTGAATAAACAAGCTGTTCTCAGAGGAAAATCAGGGCCCCAGAACCCCATTTGAAGCTAGAAAGGTGGCAGGGTCCGCCACTTATAAATAAAGTAAAACATTATGAAACTGTGTTGTCCTTTAAGGTCAGTTTGGAATTCAGTTTATTCAGTCATGAAAACAAACAGAGTTTGATTATTTAGTGTGTTTACACATAATAAAACATCTTTTCCCCCAAAACTACATAATGCACCTTTAATCCAGTGCATTTAAGTACTTTTTTTTTAATCGCAGGATTGCATTTCTACACAAAACATCCAATAACTCAAGCACAACTCTCACCTGACTTTTCGGGCAGGGCCAGTCCTGATATGGCGTGACCCACGTTTCGCTCCTGGCTGCCGGAGTACCCGTACAGCACCATGAACAGGTCATCCTCGCTGAAATTATAAGACGTGCGCGTTTTCTGTTGGGACAGCTCTGCGCTCCGGAGGCGAAACAAACTCTCCTTCGGCGGTGAAGAAGAAGAAGAGGAAGAGGACCTTTCACTGGACGGGCTGCTGAAGTCTGAGGACAGCGGACCGGCGGCGTGCTCCGTCACCACAGCTGCCAGCTCCTCTGGTTTGGAGTAGAGAGGCTGTCCGGGCAACATCTGGCTCAGGTAGGGGAAGCCGGACGCGCTCAACATGTGTTCGTGCAGGACCGAGGCGTGGTGGCCGCCCTGGCCGAGGAACTGAGGGGCTCCTCCGGCGTGCAGGTTGAGCGGCAGGGACGTCTGAGTGTCCGACACCAGGCGGCCGAGGGACTTCAGCGGGTGGAGGAGGTTGTGAGTCCGCGGGAAGAAGTCCATGTAGTGGTGGGGGCCGGGGAGAGGGGCAGGGTAGAAGCCCCGAGCCGGACTGCCCTTCAGCATGCCGCCTTGGTAGCTCTTGTCCTTCAGGACTACAGGGATGCTGGACAGGGACACCGACATAACGGCACGGGGGTGAGGCAAAGGTTCAAATGGAGATGTATCCTTGAGGGAGAAGAGGGGGGAGGGAGGGGAAGTGGGGGGGGAGTTATAAAAGTTTAATGCAAGAAATCTAAAAAAGGAAACATGACATCAAGGAAGGTTGACCACACCTGAATTAGTCATTTTAATTTGAGTAAAGTGGTGTGATTGAAATACCTTAAACAGACCACGGATACGTTATTTAACATTTTAATGGATCTAAAAACTTATTAAACACCCAGAATTTCTGTTTTAAAGTGAAATGGACTCCTGTCGTTTAGAAATATTGGTCAAATATTGACCAAAGCCGTTGCATAATAGGTAAAAGCAATAAAGTGAATTGGGACAGCCGATTTTGCAATATTTCCAGCTGAGAGGACACGCATCAAATGATCATCAGCGACCGGCTGGAATATGGTGTGATCTCTTTTTGGGAAAGCCTTCACCAGTCAGCCAGTAAATAGAGAGACAAACCAGGGTCATGACACTAATTACAGAACAGTCGGCCAGAGCAGAGGTCAGCATTAATGAAGCTTTTTATGGACCTTAAAGTCAGCGTACAATTATTGCTTAAAACAGACATCAGCAGGAGGATTGTTGGAGCAATACCTGGGCGAAAGGAAATAATTTACAATCAGGAAAAATAAAAACAGGATTTTGGAATTTACCAGAAGAGAAAGAAAAGGATTAAAAATGTTTTGTGCTGTGAAAAAGCTACACTATCTTACGCATGTGGTATTTTGAAAAGAATATACGTATAGAATATAAACAGGCCTATAACATAAAAGAATGAGTCACGAATTCATTGTTGAAAAAGAAGCTTACCTTGTTGAATAAATTGGAGATGTTTCACAGTGAAGTTGTCTCTGTCATGTCCACAGGCTTCAGTTTCAACAGCGTCCGAGTATGGAATCAGTCACAGCCGATAAATCTCCAAATTGTGCAGATATCAGCCGAGCAGGTCTAAACTTCAGATAACGTGCTGCGGGAACCGTCCTCTGTGGTCATCTGAGGGCACCCTCACTGTACACACTCAGGTCTGCTGGAGATGCTTCCCTGCACCTTCTTCCTATTGGCCAAGACATCAGCTCGCCCTCATGCATCTCAATGCCCCCGTAGGAATACATTTTCTCAGGGACGACCCACCCCTTTAACATCTCCACATCAGCCCGCTCTCTCTGCCACACAATGAGGCTGATTGAGAGAGGTTCCCCCGAAACATTTCCATACGAGGACCCCCCACCCCAACACACACACACACACTGTAGGATTTTATCTCAGGGACCCCCTGTGGAGTATAGACATGTGTTGTTATGACTTGGATGTGGTGAATTAGCAGGAGAGAAAAGGTCAGGACGGTCGAAAAAGGCGTTTATCGGCCCTGGGTGTCCCTGCGCCAAACTCCATTTAAAAAATGATCAAAACTAAAAACGAATGACCAGCAACACATTAGTTTAATTTATACCACACATTGTATAGATATTGTGATCATCATTGACTTTTATGGCAGTAGGCTAATGCCCTATCATTGGTATTGTTTTGAATGTATCTGTATATAGGCTATTTTATATTGAGTTTGGTAGGCAAATTTTATTAAAGCTCATATAGGGACAGACATTGCAAGATAGCTTTGGCTGTAGGCAAAATGTTGGTATGTGTCACTGGTCTATACAGGCCTAATAGTCCCTGCAGACATCAGATTAATAAAGGAAAAGTCTACATACTAATTTATGTGTTTAAAAGTCTCATTTTTTTTTTAGATTAGCTTAATTACTGTGAATGCAGCATGCAGGCTAAAACCCAAAACGAAATCCCATTAAGATATGTCTACATTTTGGAGAGTCTCAAGCAAAGGTAGCTTCATTTTGTTTTGTGCCATTTCTTTTGCATTAGCCTATTATTGTATTAAAATGTATTTTTTTTTGGCCAAATTGTAATTCACTTAAAATTCATATTACAGTTTATTTGGGTATTTTTTTCTTTATTAGTCTAAATTTAACAGTTTTTATTAAAAAATGTGTTTTCCTAATGCTAATCATATTTATTCTTCGTTCATTTTTATGTATTGGTAAATATAATGAAAAGGAACATGGAGGCCTGAGCTAAAACCTGCTTCAATCACATGAAATAAGAGTCACTCGGTTAAATACTGCAATAACAGAATTCTTTATTTACAAGGCAAATAGCATCAGCGAAGCCATATTAGTTCACAACTTGCATAACTGTGGTTTTTAACTTCTCTTGTATATCTAATTTTGCATAAAACGCCCACACACACTAGGGATACAAAGATGGATGCAGGTATACAGTGTGATTCCTGTGAACAATGCAGAAAAAAAAATATCTGGGGAAAAACACAACAGTAAGCTTTCTTCAGAAAGTCCATATAGTATTTTACATATTGCTTCAATATCCCTATGTATCATCTTTTCCATACAAACAGTGGTGGGGAGGGGAGGGATGAGATAACAGAGTCTTCAACCCAACACAGAACAGAGAGCAATGATGAGGGCCAGATCAGCTGGGAGCGAGTCTCCAGCTTCACTGAGCAGAGTTCAACAATGATGCACCCATTCAATATTGTACACAAGTCATTATACAAATTTATACAGACAGCGGTGTAATGTACAAGAACGAGAACGGACGAAATCTAAGGCATTATGCTAGGGTTTTTAGCATTTCAAGGTTGCATCTTAGCTCTAAGAAATTGGCAGACAATACAAAAGGGCATTTAAAGTTCTTTGAAACCAAAGAGAAAAAAAAAATAATTTCGTTTGGTGGGTCCAAAGCCTGGATATTTGTTAGGGGCAAAATCATTTATTTGCTCCCGTCCTCATTATAAATGCTAAAAAATGCATTGCTACCACATGGCTTTAAATCGTTTTTTTTTTTTTTTTAATCTTGACAATCTTTGGAAATTTTGCAAAGGGCTGTGAATCATTCTTTCAAAATGGCTCGAAAAGGCTTGTTCTGCACGACTGTATGATACAATCAAAACAGCATTTATCAAAAAAGTGTGATCACCTGTAGGCCTGCAGCAAAACAACCGCAGGACGTCTGCAATGATGAGAAGCAAGACATTAATGCAGACTTTCTGTGTCCCAAAGTTGACTTGCTACAGCTTCAAATTTCATGTAGAACTCAATGAAAAGAAAAGAAGCAACAATGGGCAACTTCCTACCTAAATGCTGAGAAGAGCACTGTGTATGTGCACAACACCATGTTGTCAACATGTTGACAATACACACCATCAGTCACATCCTTAGGCCTTAAATGACAATACATTCAGAATGATTCTCTTCCTGTTTTATGCTGCAACATCTACATTAGACCCTGTTAAGTGACATCATCATAAATTTCTCATTTTTCTGTGGGCCTCAAAGCATGCTAACCAACAGGTCGTCTCTCACTATGAAAATAAAAGCTGGTAGAATTCAGAAATCCAATTGAAAGGTGAGGATTATTTGGCTTGCTCCAAGTCTGTCCTGGGTTAAAATAGTTGATATAAAAAGTTTGTCTTTTTTTTTGTTGAGGAAAATGTACTTTTGAGGTTAGAGAAGATGACTTGCTTTACATCTTGTGAAGGTCAAACCAAACCCCTACTGGGGCACAAGAACAGCATGTCATTACTGAACACTTTATAGTTGAACTAACTGCCTGAGGTCATAAAATATGGCTAAGTGTCTGTCAGAGAAGGTCTCATGAACCGTGCAGTCTTAACTCTGACCTCTGCTATAGACGAGTGGCTGGAGGCGGAGAGGGCGTGTGTGTCAACAAGGGGATCACAAACTCCTTCCCTCTCCAGGCCTCAGCCAATGCTGCATAATCTAACAGGAACGCTGTGTGTGGCTGTAGACTTTCTTGGTACAAACTGCAATAAAAAACTGTGTTTTTAATACTGCATCCAAACGTGGAGCAAAAATGTGTCCTTTTTATTCAGGAAACTGTACAAAAATTACAAAAAGAAAAACACAAAAAAACCCCAAGAGTTTCTCAAGTAATCGTTATTGCTTGTTTACATCACACCAGAACAGTTTGCACCTAGCAGCTTGTATGAAGCAGTTTTCACTCCAGACAACATAGAAAGCACACTTTAATTTTTTTTTGAGTTATTGTATGGCTGTGTTGAAGTTGTGTGTTTTTTTTTTCTTCCTTTTTTTTGTGGTGTTCTATGCTAAAGGCAGAGAAGCAAGCGATAATCTGTACACTGTATACACAGCACACCCCCTTACAAGCCTTCCCTACCTCCCGCACCCACCCCTGTCTGCATCGTACCAGAACATCAGAACGTGAAGGCTCCCACTCCACTTCCCAAAAACAAAAAGAAAAGAAAAAACATAATCCTGCTCTGCTTCAAGAGGCAGTTGTGACCAGACGGGGGAACCAAACCCTAAGGAATAAAATAAATAAAAGAAAAAACGCTTTTCTTATTGTTATGTACAATCTCTGTAATTCATCTTTAAACCATATATGATTTTGACATCTTCTTCTGAAACTACAGGACCAAAGCATAATCCATTATTCAGGTTAATAGAAGAATCTTCTCAGAAAGAATACAACCATTACTGTTAAAATTATAAAAAAAAGTGCCTCTTTCACACTTTTAGAAATATTTTTTCTCGTTGCTACTAGGATAAAGAATCATCTACAATAATTAAAATGAATCTATACAGAAAAATAAAACTTAATTTAATACACTATATAAACCTCTTGACTAAATTAGTCTAACCATACAAATCACCATTCCACTCAAAACCATTCTTCTGCAGTGTTTTTCAAGATCAGTTTTTTCAACCATATCTTCATTCTACATCTTAATTCTCAAGAAGAAGAAGAAAAAGAAACAACTAAAATAATATTAAAATAAAGAACAGCAAAAAGGCAAAACCGGCTAAGTGTTTGAGCTCCATCCATAAATCTGAACATAACTTGGAGTCCTTGCTGCCATTTTTGGAACTATGTGGAAATGTCACAAACGTGTGAGCAAAAAAAAAGAAAAAAGAAAAAAAAAAAGAAAAATCAGTGTAGATCATTTTTCTTGAGATGAGATTGTAAATGGCCGCTGTCCAGTGAGAGGAATACATTCATCGGAACAAGGGATCCCACCCACTGCTGCCCCCCTTGGGTCAGTGTCCCCCACCAGGAGGCCCTACAGTAAGTCACACTACGGTGAATGCAGCTGGACAGGCAGACAGACTGGCTCATCACAAAGGCTCTCCTCCAGGAGGGTTAGGCATGTTGTACAGAGATCCACAATCCTTCCCCAGCCCTCTTCACACTCCAGTGTCTGTTCGGGGCTGCCCAAGAGAGATGCCCGGCTGGGACAGACGGCAAAACCTGGGCTGGGGAGACGGGGTCAGGGCACGGCCTGGCTGGGTCAAGGGGCAGTCGGTTGGTTACATGTTTGTACAATTTTTAAAGGGCCGACGTACTCCTTGCACCAGCTGATCACTGAGGTTCAGGTTAAGAGCTCCATGAGGGTCAACAGTATTTCTGCAGAGGAAAAAAAACACATGTTGAGTCACAACAAAAATTTAAAAGGGCAACTCCGCCAATTGTACACATTAAAATTGCATTATGTAGGAATTTTAGTTGAGAACATTCAAAAATGTCTGACATTATGCCATCTATGGGTTGTAAAGATATAAACTATACCAAAGTTAGCATGCTAACCAGATAGCCCTGACCTGTCCTGACCTGCCACAAAAGGCTTTATACTATTTTTTTTTTTTTAGTTTTTACACATTATGCAGTAGTGCCCCTCCAACACCTGTAAACACACCTGTATGTTTAAAATTGGTGGAGTTACCCTTTAACAGCAGAAGTGATTGGTTAACTTGCAGAACTTGAACTTGAGTAGAACAGCCACATGTTCAAAAGACTTTAAACAATCAGAAACCATCTTGGAACACACCATCCAGCCTAAAACAAGTCGGTAAATCAACAAAAGCCTGCGCTAATGGCCAAACGGTAAATAATTGAAATTATCTAAGTGCCAATATATTTCTATAATCCTGGATGGAGGATAAATCAAGTGACAGATATACTGGTATGTTACAACAGTCTGAAGTGCAGACAGTCAAACAGCAGCACCTTGGTTAAATATTCATGGCCTTTTATTGGGCTTAAAAGCATTACGGACAACAGTGCATTCCACATACCAAGCTAACAATACCAGGGAGACGGAGGAAGAAGGATTAACTTGGTTGACATTAAATAATCACCAGAAATTGAGTGCTGACAAAACATTTGCATGTGTACCCGATTTTCAGTGACTGAGGTCAGTTGTTTTTGTGTAAAATAAAAGTCTGACTTCTCACCTGGTCAAGTCAAGTTTTAGGATACTTGTATGTGCATAAAGAGTGTGTGAGTTTGACAGATCTGTGCTGTAAGGAGTCATGTTTTCCATGTTAAGTGATCCAGCCGATAAGTCTTAAGTCCAGACAGGCCAGCCGCTGAACACCATACAGTAATGTCTATATAGTCTAAATGGTCTGGCTCTAAAGTGCCTACTGCTAATTACATCATTGTCCTCTAAGTTCAAGTGAAGCATCAGAACTGCAGCTGGAGGAGTTACGTAAACTACTGAGTAAATTATTCACTAGCACGGCTGTCCAATAAGTGTACCCAAACACTTAGAGTCTTACGATAAGACAAACACACATATGAGCAGCCTGGAGCCGTGAGGAACAAAGACGAACCTTTTAGTTTTTCTTGGTCCCCCGATTACTGTGTAAAACCGTAAGGGGTCCAATTTGCTAACCTCCAAGGCTTAAACACTAAAGTGGTTATATTCCTACAAGGGACTAGTGTAAAGGTACACTCTGAGGATATTACTGGAAACTTGAAAAACAGCTACAGTCTGGGTCATACTTGCTCCTACAAGTTTAAAAACTGTCTTTATTTTTACCCAATTTAGAGAATTGATGTGTCAAGACTGGTGTGGTATTTACCTGTTCTTGCCCCATGGAGGGCAAGCCGGGTGAGGGCCCTGAGGCCATGGACGTGACGCTCATCTGTCCGGCCATCTGGCCCATGCTGCTCATGCTGCTGGTTGCCATGTTGGTGGCCATCGAGACGTTGTTGAGGCTCATGCCATTGCCGTTGTACATGTTGCCGTTATTCTGCTGGGTGAACTGCGGTGACGCCTGCTGCTGTGAGAACATGCTGTGGAGAGGGAAGGAAAAGCAAAAAAAGTCAAGCGAGATCAAATATTTTGCTATGAGAGCAGAGGAGATGCTTTAGGCTCTTCTGTGCTGCTCTTAGCACTTCCATTTGAAATTATCTTAACTTTTTAAAAATGTGCTGCTGTCGTCACCGTCATTCCTTTTCACGCAACCAATCATGTTTTCAATGACCTGTACTTGTCACCCCTCACCCTGGTAACCAGGAAAATGGAGGAGAAGCTTGTTCTGGCTGTCTCTGTTTATCCTGAGCTTGATATGTCCGACAGAAACTATCATTACAGAGACAGAAAAGTCCATTTGTGGGAGCAGATCCACGTGATTGAATGTTGCTGGTGAGTGTTGTGCTTTTATCACCTTAAACGTTGTAAGCATGTTGTTTTAATAGCTACTTAGCTAATGTCAATCAAAACCAATCTCTTACCACATATGTGCACATGTTTGGATGTGTATTTGAATCTGAGCAGTTCTTCAACATTAAAGTTTGACATTTCCAAGAAGCATTTGTGACTACTGAAATTAGCAGTTAATATATTTAGTAACACATTATGTATTTGACCACTTGTGTTTTGAAAGCTTCGACCTTTTGCTGAATGTAGAACACGTAAAAAAGAATAAGGTTGCCATGACTCAACACAAATTCGGGCAACATATCACCAGAGTAACCGCTAAATGTAACCGCTAAATGTAGCTGCTAACTGTAGCTGCCCTTAGCAAGTTAGTTCAGTTAGCTGTACAGCAAGTGGTTCTTTCTGGGACCGCTGGTGTTTACACTGTCAGCACAGAAGCATCGGACCGGGGCGGGCTAGCTGGTCAGCATGCTAACTTACTGTAAATAGATATCTCTGCAACACAATGCATAGACTGTCAAAACTGTTATTTATTCGCATTCTGTTGATTCTGGATGCTTTCAACCAAAATTCTTACATATTGCGCCTTTAATGTCAGTCAGCGGGTCGGTGTACAACATCTCTGAGCGGGATAAAGTATAAAATTAAAAGTAGGGGTCACCAGAATTGACAAAAAGATTAAAGTTCTTTGGGGTAGCTTTAAGCAAGTTCTGCATCCATAGGAAGTGTCTTTTTTCTAGCATTATAAAGAGATTTATGGACATTATGCCGTAATATACATCAGAGATATTAATTTAACTGGAAGGTGTAGCACACAGAATCTAAGCTTTTAAATGAGGCACTGAAGAGTTTATATGGGACCAAGTTTCGTTGATTTTTACCTGTTTCCTCCTATGTTGCCCTGTGGCCAGCCGTTCATGTCAGGTGAACCCTGGAAAGCAGCGTTTCCTTGGCCCTGCTGCATCATCGGGGACTGCGTGTGGGCCATGCGGGGAGAAAGCAAGGGGCTCTGTGGTGTGCCGGGACCTCCAAAGCCTCCGTCGGCCTGTTGGCTCATACCTGTGGCGGACGCATCGAGACAGACCAACCAGGAAATTACAGCAACTACAAACCAATGTACTGAGTGGGCTGACTGTTTTGCATTCCAGGTAATTTACACAAACATGCCACATAAAGACAAACTTTATAGCAGAGTATGAGCAACTGAGCGAGCACGATGATTAGTGTGAGTGAAGACAGTCCATTCCAGTCTGTAATCAGAATTATTGACAGACAGTAACTACTTCCTACATGCATGTAAAGCAGGCAAGGAACTAGGGAAAAAAGGGAATAAGGAGATGGCTTAGGAGAAAAGGGGAAGACAGAAGTAATGTCTAGTGGAAGTTATCACTCTGTACAAACCCACGGGCCAGAATCAGATTAGGGAGTGAAGGATAAATCAAAACATGTTATTATACCAGATTATCAGATTATGCCCAGATTACACGACACACTGTCAGGCTGACAGGCACAGTGCCTTGATTACTGCTCTGCCTGCTCACAATCAACAAAGAGTCAGGTGTCAGTGTGTAGCTGGAGTTAAGCTTTGATTATTGCACTCCTGGTGCCCTCTGGTGGAGTAACAGCGTATCACTGGGACACCATTTTGGACAGTGCACAGAACAATGAGAATATACGACCACCCTTCCTGACAACAACTCATGTGTTATTAAATTGGAAAATAAATATGGTTTAGTATGATTTGGATCATTTAATGTCAACTGATCAATGAACAAATCAGATGATTGCCGCGACTAAAAAGCATGTGATGCTGTGCAACTAGAGTCACATCAACACACAGACACAATAGCACACACATACACACACGCAGGTTGTAGCGTGACGTGTGTGGTAGGCTGGGGTGTGGGAGCAGTACCTGAGTTGGGAAACTGAAAGGCACTGTGCTGCATTTGGGGGCTGAGTACGGCCCCGTACTGCCCGCCCATCATGTTTGTGTTTCCCATCATCATCTGTGAGGAGGAGGAGGAGGTGGAGGAGGAGGAGGAGGAGGTGCCATGCAGGTGGAGCTGGGGGTTGGGGGGGAGAGAGGGCAGGCTGGGGGAGAGAGGGGAGGAGAAGGGGCTGGTAGGGGGAGGTGGCGAGGCCAGGCCTGTACTGGTACCGTAGCTGGGCGGGTAGGGGAACTGCTGGGGGTTGGCCTGGGGGATCCGGGGGTTACTCATGCCTCCGGCGGCCATGTTGGGAGGCAGGCTGAGGCCCTGGGCCCTCATGGCCATGCTTCGCTGCTGCTGGACCTGCTGGGCCTGCTGCTGCTGCTGCCTCTGTCGCAAGTGATTACTCAGCAGCTCCCGCTGACGCTGTGCCAACATCTGAGCATTGATGGTCCCCTGGAAGGAGAATGATGTGCCAGAACAAAGGAACACAGAAAAGAAAATTTGTTATACGACATAACTAACACTGAAATTAAAAGCCTTACATTTTCTGCAAGTCATCAACAACCATGGCAGTGGTGACCTACCTGGTTTGGAGCACTGGCCCTAAGAGGTAGGTTCACATTTGACACACTACTCATCTGAGTCATCATTGGTTGACGGTTCTGGTGGGACAAGAAACAGAAGAAGAGGTTAATCAAAGATCTTTGAAATCCTTGATTTTGTACTGCTCACTTCCAGCCAGTAAATAGTTAAAAAAAATATAAACAAAAAACTATCAACACAAGGGTTATGGGTCAATCTGGATTGAAATGATAGGGCAGATTTAATAAAACCGATTAGATTAATGGATCTAATTCACCATTCAGTGCAGTCTATTGAATATTGAGCAAATGCCTTCAAAGACCAGCATGTGGCAGGGTAGACTTAAATGTCCAAATTATTCCTTGTTTGCACAGAAGTCCTGCCAAAATGTCAACATCAAGGATAATTACACAACTCAATCACACAGCTACTGATCAAACAGCATGGTTGCATCAGAAAGAGGAAAGAATCAATAGACATTTCCCCTCCAGCAGTGTCAGGTGCACACGTACCTGTTGGGACTGTAGCCGGTGCTGGAGCTGCAGTCGTAGTGTGTTGGGCTGGTTGGGGACGACCCCGGTCGGCCTGAGTCCGGGCCGGGCCTGCATCCTCATCATGGGATAACCTGGCCTTGGACCCATCTGGCCAGACATGGGATGGAAGCCTTGCTCTTGCATGGCTGCACCGGGGTAGCCCCTTTGGGCCATGTGGGATGGTGGGGGACCAAATTGCTGGGTGTACATGGGGGGCTTTTGGTCTATCATCATGGAGGGGTCCTGGGGGAACTGCTCAGGCTCAACTGATTGGCTCTGAAATGGGAAGACACAGACACAGATTTTTTAAAATGTAAAGCCATATAAAATGAATACTAAAAACTAGAAGTGTTTTAATGTGATGATGTAAGTTAGGAAGGCTGGATCTCACCTGTTCTACTAGAGCAGGGATCCCCAGAGCACGATCGATCTCCTCCAGGCCATCAAAGTCTTTTAGTGCAGTGTACAGCTGGGACATCAGGGCCCCCTCGTCGACTGCACTGCCTTCACCAGAGCTGAGTCCAGTACTGCACAGCAATTCATCCTGCGGCGCTGAGTGCACCGGCCTGCGCAGAAAGGGAGACAAAGATGGTAAATGGAAAATTCTAAGAAAACAAAAGAAAAAGGGGGGAATCTTAATTTTGATTTTGTTAGCGTGTAATAGTAACTTGGAAGCAAGTTGCTTACCTGCTCTGGTTTACAAAAGCTGTCTGGTCGATGGGCATCATGCTGTCAGGCCAGGGGGCTGTCTGGTTGGGTGGAGCCTGTTGTTGGGAGAAATGGTGGCCAGCCATACCGATATCCATATCAGGTTGGGCTTAATAAGGGAAAAAACAAAACAGATAAAGGCAGGGTTAGAGACTACAGCAGTGATTAATCGATTAGCTGTCAACTACTGAATTAACCGCCAACTATTTTGATAATCTATTAATCCTTTTGTGTTCAAATTTGAATAATTTCTGTTAAACGGAGTATCTTTGGCTTGAGGACAATACAAAGCATTTTAGAGTGTCATCTTGGGCTTTAAGAAACATTTTTCACCATTTTCTAACATTTAATGGACCAAACATCTAACTGATTATTGAGAAAAAGATCAAGAGAATAACCCAAAATTAAAATAATAAAATAATTCTGCAATTGTGGTTATCACAAGGAAAACAATCTGGCATCACAGATGATGGTCACTTATCTCTAAAACACAGAACAATCAGCACAAAGAGCAAAGTTTTGCATCATTAATTTTTTAAGTGCAGTTCTATGACTAGCCACTTGGTGGCAACCTTTAACACTGAGCAGTGTTAATATACTGTAATATGGGTGAGTTGAGGTCCTTTCCTCTGTGCCTCATCAGTCTCCCTGCACCATAAGTTTTCCAAGGACTGTGGCTGATAATTCAGCAAAGAAAACCTATAAAATTAAATCGCTTTCATCATTGTTTTTGCTTTTAAAAATGCTTTAGTGGGGGTATTATTAGTCCATGTGGAATCTACAATATAATGTCATACCGTCATATAGTTTCTGCATTTAAGACTCTATGTAACATGTGTTTCAAAAGTGCTGTGAGCTCTCACCATTAGCCATCATTGGGGACTGGAGCATCTGTCGGGGCCCTGGCTGGCTGTTGGGTCTCATGGGAGCACTGTTGGGCCCCATCCTGCCCTGCATGGCACCTGGCTGCCCAGGGCCCGAGGCTCCAAGAGGAGGGGCGGAGGCTGAACCCACCCAACCCTCCTGCTGCTGCATGGCCGGCCGTGGACCACCTGGAGCCATCAGTCCTAGAAGAAACAAACACACACACAGGTAGATGAGAAACTGTTAGAAACACCTCGGGACAGACTTCGGTGGAAGTCCTCAGTCCCCATGATGCAATAGTGCAATTTTAAGGGGAAAATACATTTATTTCGTACCGGGGGAAGTTTGAGGGCTTCTAATATGTGGGAGTGACTGTGTGAGAAACGTGCCAGTGTGAGTGACTCAATACTTCCTGTCACAGGAAGTGAGTCACGGTGCCATGACATGATATGTTATAGGTTGAGAGCGACAGACACATAAGGGGAAAAAGGTATTTCCTCAGAATTCGGAAAGCAGCAACAAGTGTCAGTGGAAGTAATTGTGCCTTCTCAACTGGTTTTACCACTGTGAAATAAACCAGCATAAGAGATTTCAGAGGAGATTTTCATTCATTTGATTTGATTTTAGTTTGTTGTCCACTCTAAAGTGTTAAATGATCAGAAAATGTTGTGTGTGTTTTTGCAGATTTTTTATTCATGTGTATGAAAACTCATGACTGTCACACCCACCTGTGCCGACCATACCGGCCTGGTTAGCCATCATGCCGTGACTTCCCACCATGCCTTGCTGCTGTTGCTGCTGTATGAGAGTGTATGGGCTGGAGGCCCTTATGGGGTACTGTAACGATGGCTGCTGGGGTGACACATTCATGTCCAGAGACACGCTCCTCACAGGCAGACCCCTGCCTGGCTGGCCTGGTCGGACACCTCCGAAATCTGCAGACAGGAACGAGTGGGTTTTAGCCAAGTGTGCAACAGTGGAGAAGTCAACAAATAACAGTTTGATCAGTTAAACCTATGAACACACTTGGGATTATGTTTTAATAATTGTAATATAATGTTTTATTTTTTTTATTTTTTCCCCCCTGTAAGTGTTGGACTCACTCGTTGGGCCCATGCCAGTCCCGATGCCCCGGTGTTGCTGCTGTGCCGCCATGGCAGGATTCGTCTCGGACATCTGCAGGATGTCATTGATGATGTTCTGTTTGTCCATGGGACTGGGCAACGAGACGGGCCGCGGCTCGCAGAAGAGCTGCGGCTGAGCATTCTGCAGGTCGTTCAGGATGTCATCCAGCTCTGACGACTGGAGAGAGCAGAGAGAGGAAGAGAGAGAGGGGGGACAAGTGTGAAAACAAGAACAGATGAACCACTTAGGCCTCCATTTAAAAAGTAATTGCTGCTTCACCTGCAGACACAAAAATATAGAAGTGACGGGAACACACATTTACTGAGCACAAAACGAGCCTGTAAACATGACAACACTTGCACAAGGAGTCTTTATCTGGAAGATGGGAACAGCAGGCTTGGCCTTGTTTATAATACAGCAGTAACCCCGGGATAAAATGGACCACTTTCCATCAAATCTAGGCCACACTTCACTTTGACTTAGCTTATCAGACACGTACTACTCTTTGCTTACCGGCTGGTGTTTTCAAACGGCCTCTGCTCCCCTTTCGCACATATTTAAGAAATACTATATCAATTTGAACAATTTTGTTTGCCACCAAAGCAAAAGGCAGAAAAGGTGAAGCTGCTTTCTCCTGAGTAACATGTGTGAGCAGCGCGAGGCGGCAGGAGTTTGGTTTGTGCCAAAGTTGGAATTGCTCTGCGCCCCCCTACTGCAAACAGCTGGACTGATCCTGCCCAATACAGGCCAAGGCTGCATTCACAGTCACACACGGCCGGGCTTTGGACTATGTGGCCAGTTTCTGTTTAGTTTTTCACACAACTATCTTAAACAAAGACAAGGCCATGCCGGGATCTGGTTTCTCTGGCTCAACTGAAGAACAGCTCTGACTATGAAAGATGAATCTCTTGGAAACTCTTCTGTTTCAGGACGCTTTTTCTCTATGAGCAAAAATAACAGGAACCCCAAAGTAATTCACTTACCTACAACACCAACAGGACAGTGTCACCAAAAAGTGCAACATTATTAACTTGGATTGAATTTAATTTTACTGACAGGCAATAAATGTAGGGTGCGTTCAAAACAGAACAGAAACATAAACACAGGTGACCAGTGGTTTCTAGAGAGGCCTGAGGGACTTAAGGTAAATAAGTTGCATTGACTGTTACTGGCCACGAGAGTGCAGCACACTGTGAATCACTGACGGCTCCTCATCGTGACATACTGTACAGCACACAGAAAACAGCACAGCAGCCACTGTTTCCATGTCGTACTTCAGTGTTCCAGATAATGACATGTGAATGTTAGGCATGCAAATGCTACTTAAGATTACAAGGCTGCCAAGAATACCTGAGAGAATGCTCGTCTTTTAGCGTACCAAAGCCTGCATGTGTTTTAAATTAGACCTTTTGCTCCTCCACCTTAAAGAAATGATGTTATTAAATCATCAGCAGCAGACAGATAGCCACATAATGCCGATCACTCCGAGCAGCAGACAAGCGCACAGGATATGTGGGAGAGCTAGAGAGAGTAGCAGAGTGAGGGGTGGGGAGTGGTGGTGGTGGTGGGAGAGAGAAAAGCCCTAATGAGGTCAGGAATGATGTAATGCTCCTGTACGCTCTCGGTTTGCTCTTTTCTCCTCCTCCTCTCCGATTCTCTCTCCTCCCACTTTCTATTTCTCTCGTCTTCTCTGGTTGCTTTTACCCTTAATGGGTCCTATTTCTTTCATCCCTGTTACGCTCTTCTTTCTATGCATGTCAGCGCATGTAATGCAATCCATGTCCTTTGCTGCACCTCAGGCTGACATACTGTATTTGGGTAGAATTGCAAAGATTTGTGAGTCCAAATGACCATTATCAAATATTTAGTCTCAAGCGAGCAAGATCATT